>NC_062275.1:31592252-31909170 GCF_916048215.2 Malus sylvestris
TTGAGAATTGAAAGTGTGAGATACAAGGAGGAGCTTCTGGCCCTCGATCAAGCTACCGATGATGATGAAGATGGAGGGGCGGACGAAAGTACTAACGGGTATGGAGTTTTCAGTGCTATAGAGGTGCAGAAAATGCAGGATCCTTACAAGGAAAGGAGAACGGCGAAATATGTGTGAGAGAGTAGTAATTTGATTTTGCTCATCTATATATAGCTCTTGATTTGTCAATATGAATGATAAGCAATTGTTTTCCATACAAGAGAAATTGGTTTGTGAGAGGGGCTTGACAGACTTTTTATTTCCTTGGTCATTATGCAAATTTGAAGATGTTATAATATGCGATTGCCATTATCTTTTGACCAAATTATTTGATTTTGTGTCCTATTGATTTGAGGTAAGCTAGATAATGAATCGGTCATAATAAATTGGCATTGAACTCATGTAAAAAAATGAAGATGTTATAAACTTTCCTGGTTTAAGTGTGATTGTATAAATCCTAGATTAGATTTGGTTATAGTTATTCTTTCCTATATGGACTTGTATTCCTAGGCGATGAAAGATTTCTTCTCCCTCTCATTACTATAAATAAAGGCATTGAGGAAATAATACACACATTCCCGTACGATTCTACAAACACATCTCTCCTTGCCGCCGACCCCTTCCCCTTAGTTAGATAAAATAGGCTACAACACGTTATCAGCACGCTCCTACTGCTATACTTAGGAATCTGACGATGAGTTTTTTTTGCATCAAACTAGTTCATCCATATCATCACGCAATCAGGTTCTTCCAAAACCATGGTTTTTATCTCAATATTTTTGTAGCCCTGATAGCATGAACATTCACCGTCATGCATGACCCAACTTTACGTTTTTTTGAATTTTGGATTCTACATAAATTGTGTATGCACTATATTCATAATTGTTGAATTATGTGAATTTGATATTTGCCATGAATTGCATCAAATATATGTACATGCATTAAATTATTAAATTGTGTATGCATATTGTTGATGCACAAAATCAGTGAGGACTTTGGTACAACAGAAAATGTTAAGTTTGTGACATTCGCTAGATTGCTCCGGTCACTAGTGTGAATAAGTATGTAAATGGATAGGGACAGGGAAGCAAACACAAGATGTACGTGTTTCACCCAGATTGGCTATGTCCATGGAGTAGAGGAGTTTTCATTAATTGTGAAGGGTTTACACAAGTACATAGGTTCAAGCTCTCCTTTAGTGAGTACTAGTGAATGATTTAGTACAAATGCCATTAGGAAATATTGTGAGAGAATGATCTTTATTTATAGAAGAGAGTTTCTAGTTTCATTCTGACATTGACACGTGTCGTGTTGTGATTGGCTTATGATGTCAACACGTGTTGCGCTGTGATTGGCCTCCTAGTTGGAGGGAAACTCTTCTGGCTCCTTGACGGTATAATGTTGACCGGTGCTCAGTAGTTTCGGGATTGGTCAAGTATGGTACAAACAGTGCTCCCCTAAGTTCCCGAGTGAGGGAAGCTCCTCGGTTGGGGACTTGCAAGATCCAAGCCATTGAGTAATCACGAAACTTCTAAGTACCAAAGTGTGGTATCATTTTCACTTGCCTTATCTGTCTCATATGTAGATGTGGCATCTTCTCTGGAAGTACTTTTCCTCCATCCAGGGATGGTATCATTAACCGATGACGATGCATAAGGTAATGTATCAATTTCACTTGAAGCTTTACTTGTAGTTTCAGGCTTGGTCAAGTGCGATACAAACCCTATAGTAGGAGTCCCCCAAGTCGCCGAGCTAGGAGATTTGCCGAAAGAGGTAATAGACAAGGTAAGCAATCAGACTTCTAAGCAAGCAACCTGGATTGGAGGTTCGACTTCAGCTTCCGGTTGATTATTCTCCTTCTCCTTATGTCGTAAACAGCAACAAGGATAAAGAGAAGCAAATGGAGAAGAAATGATATGAGATACTTTTGCTTTTGAAGAAGTAACTTTCCACATGCTTATTCTTGAACTGGGCTAGAGGGTTTTCTGGTTTCCTCCAGAGTATAAGGCCGACTCAAGAATTTGAGGATCAAAATAAGTCCATCAAATCTAGAGTATGTTCGACCCTGATGATATGGGATACTTTTGCTATTGACAAAGTAGTGGATGTATCGGCACGTGTTCTGTTACACTCGTCTCCACATGCTTCCTTGTATCCTTCTCACTTGCCTTATCTATTCCTCAGGCAGATATGGTATCTTCTCTGGAAGCATAAGATGTTGAAGATGAGTACTCGAGAGCAATGCCAGGTAAGTAATCAGGCAAGGGGTTCCAGGCAGTCAGATTCTGAGTGGAAGCTTGATTCCAAGTGGTGACTGATTGCTCTTTTTCTCCTTGTCTTGCAGGTAAGAACAAGGCCAAAGGAAAAGACAGGGAAAAAGCATGATATGGGATACTCTTGCTTTTAACCTTGATGATATGAGATACTTTTGCTCTAGTGTGGCTTGTTTGCAGAGGTATTATCGAGACGAAAAGAAGTTGAGTATTTCGAGAAACTCTGCTGAGAGTGCCCTCTCGGATGTGAAGAAAAGTTGAGCATTTTTTTTATTTGCAGGTCTGCCTAGCTATGGAGAATGGAGGTTGACATATATAGGAGTTTCCCTAACAACAAGTAGTAGTGTTATTCTTTTAACCTTCTTGGTCATAGCAATGTAGTGGGAGCTGCAAGCTTCACGTGTTTTAACTTTGTTAGAGCACTTTGAAAAAGTGGTCTGTGGTATCTGGAAAGCTGATGTAGCGTGTGAAGATTGCAGACAAGCTTTATCTAAGGAAATCTGGCTCTCGAAGTTCGGAGAGCGGTGCCTTTTCGATTTTCGAACAAGCAATCCTGTTGGGGATCTGGCTCTCGAGATTCAGATAACGGTGCCTCTTCGATTTTTGAGAAAACAATCCTGTTGGGAGTCTAACTCTTGAGATTCAGAAAGCAGTGTCTCTTCGATTTTTGAGAAAGTAATCATGTTAAGAATCTGGCTCTCGAGATTCGGAGGACGGTGCCTCTTCGATTTTTGAGCACGTAATCCTGTTGGGAGTCTGGCTTTCTAGATTCGGAGAGCGGTGCCTCTTCGATTTTTGAGAAAGCAATCCTATTGGGAGTCTGACTCGAGCAGTGTCTCTTCGATTTTTAAGAAAGTAATCTTGTTGGGATGTGAGTAAAGGTTGGGCATTTTTGCCAGTCTGCCTTGCCATGGAGCACAGAGATTGACACACATTAGGACTTTCTACTTATCAAGCAGTGGTGCTGTTCTTTTACCCTTATGGGTAATAGTAGGGTAGCTGGACCTTCAAAATTTATGTGTCTAAACTTTGTCAAAGATCTTTAGCAAAGTTATCTGTGGTACCCGATGAACTGATGTTGCGTGTGGAAAGTGATGCCTCTTCGGAATCTGGAAAGTGGTGCTTCTTCGGAATTCGGAGAGTGGTGCCTCTTCGATTTTTGAACCAACGACCCTGTTGCCCTTTCTTTTATAAGGGCACCAATTATGTGCAAGAAGTACATTCAAAGAGTTATTGCTTGTAGGAATTTCCCCCTTACTTCAGAGATTTATTGCCCTTTATTTCTTCTTCATCATTTCTGAGAATGTCTAGCCCATCCGACCGTCATTTTGACTTGAACTTTGGTGAAGAGGCAGCCATGCCTTCTCAAGACAACATATGGCGCCCATTCTTCTTATCCCCTACTGGTCCTCTTACCGTTGGGGACTTTGTGATGAAGAATGATATGACTGCTGCGGTGGTGGCCAGGAACCTTTTCACTCCCAAAGATAACAGACTACTTTTCAAATGGTCTGATGAGTTGGCTGTTAAGGATTCTCTGGCTCTCAGTGTTCAGTGTGCAGGCTCTGTGTCTAATATGGCCCAACACCTATTTACTCGAACCCGCCAAGTTGAACCATTGGTGGCAGAAGTGATAAGTCTCAAACAGGAGATCAGAGGGCTCAAGCATGAGAATAAACAGTTGCATAGGCTCGCACATGACTATGTTACAAACATGAAGAGGAAGCTCGACCAGCTGCAGGAATCTGATGGTCAGATTTTACTTGATCATCAGAGGTTTGTGGGTTTGTTCGAATGGCATTTATTCCCTTCATCTTCTGGGGCTGTACCGCGTAATGAACCTCCAAATGATCAACCTTCGATGCCTCCTCCTTCTAGGGTTTTGCCTAGTACTGAGGCTCCGAATAATCACCTTCTGGTGCCTCCTCTTTCTGGGGCTCTGCCAATTGCTGAGACTTCTCCTGAGCAACCTTTGTGAAGGCTCCCTCTTGTTTGTTTATTTTGATTCATGTATATGTACATATTTTTAACTTATCGGAGATATTAATAAATAAGCTTTGCTTCATTTCAACGTATAGTGTTAAATACACCAAGGCCTTCTTTACTAAGTTCTTTGAATTTTTCCTTTTGTTGAAGCTTGTATGTTGAAGCTTTGTGAGTGAAACATGTAGGTTGAGGTAGTGCTCCCTTAATTTCCCGAGTGAGGAAAACTTCTCGTTTGGAGACTTGAAAAATCCAAGTCACTGAGTGGTCGTGAAACTTTCGAGTATCAAAGTGCAATAGCACATGGTAGGAGTTCCCCAAGTCTCCAATCGAGGGAGTTGACAAATGAGGCATTTCCTTTCTAAGTGGTAGCCCAAAACTCCTTCTTCATATATATTTGTTATGAAAGTTGTTAGGCCCAAAGAAGAGGAGGCCTAGGCAATTTTTATTTTAATTTTTTTTTCAATTTTTTTTTTCTAATTTTCGATTTTTTGAATTTCCGAATTTTTGAATTTTTGAAAAATATATATATATTTAAAGCTTTGTAGGTGAAGCTTTGGTGTTGAAGCTTGATGCGAAAATTACCTAACACACAAATTAAACCTTCTTGTATCAATTGTAGTAAAGAATGTAAGTAGGGATCGTTCTAGGCCGGGGATTAGGAGAGGATTGCTAAAACACCTGAAACTGACTTAAAAATGTAGAATTAAGTTTGAAACACCAAACTAGACTCAAAAGATGCAATACAAACTAAAAAGACTCAAAACTAGTTTAAAAGACTCAAAGCAACTTAAAACAATGAATTAGACTCTAAACTGACTCTAGGGATGGGTTTGGATGAAATTAGTTTCTAACTTGACTCAAGACACTTAAAAACACAAATTAAAACAGATTTTGACTAATAAAACACTTTAAAGTAAAGGGGGATTGGATTTTGACGAATTTGAAAACAAAATAAACAGATTGTAAGCTAAAACAGATTTTGGACGAATTTGGGTAAACTATGGATGATGGGCTAGCTAGAGGGTTCTTCTCCACACATGACACACTTGCACATAAACCAATTTTCAGTTGTTCTTTCGATGAATCATGAAACTCAACACCCCAGGTTAATTAAGTCCGCTTAAATTAACCTTCAAGTTCTCCTTAAGTTATTGAATTGGATGGGAAAACGCATACAACAATTCAAGCATTCTTCAAAAGTCTTTTACGTGAACAACACAATAAAGAAACAATCAAAGATCATTAAGCATAATGAAAACTATAAGTATTGACAAGGCATTCATTACTATGATGAGCATGAAACTCCTGCCAAGAATTCATTTAACGCAATCGTTTATAAGCGACCTCCACTACTTGTGAATATAAGTTTGTAACTATTAGGTGAAACTCCCTTATATTCTAGCATCATATTCATGCATGCAACTAAGTGTGCACATAATCACCAACTTCAAAAGACCTCTCAGTTCGATGTTTATCCGCCTGACTTTTCATTCTTACTTGACCTGCTTCCAGATTGGTCTTGAGAAGAGATAAAATCCAAGTTCGATCTTGTAAGCACTAATCCACCGAGTCAATCTTCGTAGTTCCAGATTCATAGAGTGGAATATGTGGAGGAGACTATCCATACACTACTTCATAGGGTGTAAGTTTCGTTGTAGTATGATAAGATGTATTGTAACTCCATTCCGCCCATGGAAGCCATTTCAGCCATTGCTTGGGCTGTAAGCTACAAAAACATCATAAGTATGTTTCTAAACACCGATTTAAAACCTCAGTCTGTCCATCAGTTTGGGGGTGAAATCCTGAACTAAGACATAATCTGGAGCCCTGAAGTTTAAAAAACTCTTTCCAAAAAGAGCTGATGAAAATGGGATCTCGATCTGAGACAATGGAGGTTGGCATCCCATGTTGTTTGAAAACTTGATCGATGAAAAGTTGAGCGACGAAGTGAGCAGCATAAGGATGAGACATGGATAGAAAGTGTGCAGCTTTTGAAAGTCGATCAATCACAACAAATATGACAGATTTGCCTCTACAAGGAAGAAGTCCAGTGATGAAGTCCATGGATATGTCAGTCCACATTCTTTGGGGAATAGGTAAAGGATTTAGCAGTCCTGCAGGAGCAAGGGACTCATACTTGTTTTTCTGACAAATATCACAACCAACAACCGTATCCCTGATGTTGTTCTTCATACCTTCCGAATAAAAAGACTTAGAGATACGTTTGTAAGTCTTAAGAAAACCTGCATGACCTGCACTAGGTGTGCAGTGAAACTCTTCAAACAATTTCGCCCTCCAAGAACTTGTATGACTGAGGACAATTCTATTTTTGTATCTCAAAAAACCATTAGCAAAGTGATATCGCAAGAATTGCAATGGAACAGAATCTAAAGATTTATTCAAAACTGATTGTGATTTGGCTAAGATCCAATCATCTTGCTCAACATGTCGGCGAAGGTCATCGAGCCAAGACATATAAGGATAAGATATGGCAGTAAGTTCACTGCCAAGTACTCCCAGAAGCACGGAATTAGGAGCAACACTATTCGTGGCAGAAACATCCAGAGTGGTTGAAGTAGTGTCAGGTGGAATCTTCGAATCTGAAAACATTGGAGACAAAGCATCTGCTGCCTTGTTATCACTCCTTTTCTTGTACTGAATTTCATAATCAAAACCAAGTAATTTCGAAACCCATTTTTGCTAAAAAGGAGAATTAGCACGATTCTGCAGAAAATACTTGAGATTGTGATGATCTGTTCAGATAATGAAATGGTTCCCAAGGAGACACGATTGCCATTTCTTAACTGCATGAATTACGGCTAACATTTCTCTTTCATAAGTCGATAAAGCCTGATTCTTTGGTCCTAAAGACTGGCTTGTAAAAGCAATCGGCCTACTGTCTTGTTGCAACACTGCTCCTATACCCGTACCTAAAGCATCACTCACAATAATGAAGGGTTTTGAAAAATCTGGGAGAGCCAAGATTGTAGGAGACATCATGGCACTCTTGAGTTCCTGAAATGCGGCCGTTGCTGCAGGGGTCCAATGAAATCCATCCTTTTCAGTGAGTGGAGTCAAAAGACCGTAGATTCTGCCATAATGGGGAATAAATTTTCTGTAATACCCAGTGAGGCCTAAAAACCCTCTTAAAGCTTTCACAGAAACCGGTTTTGGCCACTTTGCAATTGCTTTTAATTTTGAAGGGTCAGCAGCCACTCCTTTGTCAGAAACTGTATGCCCCAAATACTCAATTTGTGTTCACCCAAATGCACACTTAGAAAGCTTGACAAAGAGGTGATTATCTCGCAGTAAACTCAAAGCAAGATTCAAGTGATGGAGATGTAAATCCCAAGAAGCACTATATATCAAAATATCGTCAAAAAATACCAAGATAAACTTCTGCAAATAAGGTTTGAAAATCTCATTCATTAGACCTTGAAAGGATGCTGGGGCGTTAGTTAAGCCAAATGGCATAACAAGGAACTCATAATGTCCCTCATAAGTTCGAAATGTCGTTTTCTCAATATCCTTGGGATGCATATGAATCTGGTGATAGCTCGACCTAAGATCTAGTTTCGAGAAATTCTTGGCACCAAAGAGTTCATCTAAGAGCTCATCAATCAATGGTATAGGATATTTGTCTTTAATTGTCAAAAAATTGAGTGCCCTATAATCTATGCACATTCTCCAAGTACCCTCTTTTTTCTTCACCAACAAAACTGGAGAGGAAAAAGGACTATGGCTTGGTCTTATAAAACCATAATCTAGCAATTCTTGGACACATTTTTCGATTTCAGTCTTTTGGAAGGGACCATATTTGTAGGGTCGTGCACTAGGAAGCTTGCACTCTTCTATTAAAGGAATCCTGTGATCATGTGACCGTGACAGAGGCAACCTTGATAATGGTTGAAATATAGACTGAAATTGATTCAACAAAACCTGCAGATCCTGTTCTTGTGGAGAAGGCAGTTGCGGAGGATTGGAAGGAAGTATAGTCTCCTCACTGAGTTGTAAAACATATAGTGCAACTCCCAAACAATGATCATTATTGAGCAATCTATCCATTTGCAAGGAAGATATTGACTGAGGATCTTGAACTTGAGGACTTGTGATAGAAAAGGTAGTAGTGCGAACAACAAACTGCATAACCATTATTTCAAAATCCCACAAAACGGGTCCCAACATTCTTTAGGGGTGGGTTCAAAAAACCAAAAACCGAAAAAAACCGAAAACCAAACCGAACCGAAACCGAAAAAACCGAACCAAACAAAAAAACAGAAATGAATTGAAAAAACCAAACCGAACCGAATTCTTTTGGTTCGGTTCGGTTTTAGTGATCTAGAAACCGAACCAAACCGAACCGAACCGAACCGAATTAATTAAATTAAAATTTTTATTTAATTATTTATTTTGGGTATTATTTTCTAAACCCAATTTGTAAGTTAAAATGTGCTAAACCCAATGTGTTGCCAAACTTTAAGCTCAAAATATTTAAAAAATGCCTATAAAAACTCTAAAC
The DNA here is from genome assembly GCF_916048215.2 of Malus sylvestris. NCBI lineage: Eukaryota > Viridiplantae > Streptophyta > Magnoliopsida > Rosales > Rosaceae > Malus > Malus sylvestris. The sequence goes on from NC_062275.1 coordinate 31,601,070, forward strand.
CCTAACCTATTATTTCTCCCCCATATAAGGTTCCGGAACCAAACCTCCTCCTGAAGTACCTACATCCATCTCCATAGCACTGTCTACTTCTGCCCCAGCTTTCTTTTTCAAATCTACTCTCATATAACATGTAACAAAATCCATAAACATTTATTTCGGGTAGATTACTTGGGTAATTTGTGATGGAAAAGAATCCAACACACACTAAATAAATCCACCCACGCATTAATTTTACTAATCAAGTTGTCAACATGCAGTTACAAGCAAACAACCCTGATCTTTGAACAACATCATGCAATTTAACTTTTCTAAGTCATTTGTACGATTTTTGTGTTGTGTGGTTGTTAGTTTGGACTTTGGAAGACTTGATTGATGATTTTAGTTCAACTTTAAATGTTTATTTTCATTGTCTTTGATTCTAGTTAGAATGCTTATGTTATGATTGTGTTGGATATGTTAAAATTTAAAATTTCAATGTTTTTCATTTTTTGAAAAAATAAAAAACAAAAAACCGAAACCGAACCGAAACCGAACCGGAAAAAGCCGAACCGAAAAAAAACCGAACCGAAAAAAAATGAACCGAACCGAACCGAACCGAAATTTCGGTTTGGTTTCGGTTTTGGAAAAAAACCGAACCAATTTAAACCGAACCCACCCCTAACGTTCTTAACCATTGTACTCCAAGAACAATATCACACCCTCCCAAAGGACGAGCGTAAAAATCCAACACAGCTGCATAATTCTGAATTCTCACAGAGACTTGTGCTAAACAACCCGGACTGGTGAGTGAACCTCCATTTGCAATTTTAACAGAAAATGGATGTATAGTATCTAAGTGACCCCTCAACTGTTTTACTAAAGCAATGTCAATGAAATTGTGAGAGCTACCTGAATCTATCAAAAAGTAGCAGGACAATTCAACACCAACCCATTGACTTTCATAGTTCGAATAAACTTTAGAGCAGGCATACCATAAACTGCACAAGTCGTAATTTCAGGTTCATCAGTATCATCAGATTCATGCTTAATCAATTGGCCATTTTCATACACATCTATCAGTAAAATTTGACGTTTACAAACATGGTCTTTAGAAAATTTCTCATCACAATTGAAACACAATCTATTCTTTCTTCAAAACTCAATTTCTAAAGCTATTAGTCGTCGAAAATTATCATTTCGTGTTGAAGATTCAGGTTTTGGTATATTGGTAATGTCAGACAGATGAGTAGGCTTGAATTGTGCTGTAGGGAATGAATTTCTTGAAAAAGATTTTACCTTGAGTTCTGCCAATTTAGCATCCACTTGTTGCGAATAGGCGATAGCTTCATGAACATCGAAAGGCCGAAGGATCTTGACATCATGCCGAATCTCCGATTTCAAACCTCCAATGAAGCAGCTTTTCAAGATTCCTGGAGTCATTTCCACAGTACGATTCGCTAATCGACGAAATTCCATGATGTAACCCAGTTTGGCGAAGCTTCACTAAATTCTCAGTGCAATCCACAAGATCAAGTGATCCAAATTTGCGACAAAAAATCTTTGTGAAATCTTCCCATTTAGGGTAATTCTTGACACAATTCACCCATTGAAACCACTGAAGTGCTTCATTTTCCATGTGGAATGAGGCCATTCGAACCTTCTTATTTGCCGAAATGGTGAAGTAATCGAAATAGTGCTCCACTTTATAAACCCAGCCGAGAGGGTCATCACCTTCATGAAGTCAAGGAAAATCCAATTTCACCAATGGAGGTCTTAGGTGAAAGCCTAAATCTTGGCGATTCAATTGCTGATTTCCTGTATCTTCATGCAAATTGGGATCTGAAGGGGTCACATCTGAGGAGTCCACATGAAAACCCATATCACATTTCGCCACAAAATCGCGATGAAATTTCTCAAATCGAGTGTCGGAAGAATCTTGGCGTTCTTCCATGGCGTCAAACCTCTGAAGCAGGATGTTGAAAGTGTTGTTTATTGCAGCAAGTTGATTCTGTGAATCCATCGCTTTCTTTGTAGAAGCACGAGTCATACAGCATAGAGAAGGGATGAAAGATCGTGACTGGCTCTGATACCAATGATAGACCCTAAATCAACCTTGACTCTTAAGCTGCCATAGAAGTCGAGAGAGAATATGAACAAGAAGAAGACAATACTATTTTTATCACATATCCTTGTATCTTACAATTCCTGCTATATAGCAACTAGCCAAATCGTTTTAGAATACGAAGTGGACCATCATCTCTATCTTGAAGTTTAACAAATTTATCTCTTGGAAACTTCTCTTTGTGCAAATTAATCCACACTAAATCTAAGTATTCTCATCTACTGACAAGCTTCCTTGGCAAAAAATGTACATCTTCAAGTACATTCCTGAAGATAATCATCAGGTAGGATTTTTTTTCTTCTTAATTCTCTCTTCATCTTGTCCCATGAGGTGATTTTTGATTTCCCATCTACTGGCAACTCCACACTAAAATCTCAGCATTCTCATCTACTGGCAACTCCACACTAAACCTTTCTTCACACCGTTAATTGTTTCGACCAACAGATGCATACTTGTTAGTTTAATGGTGACAATCTTCACCTTCTGATGATCTGGAACTTCTTTGTAGTCAAAGTATGATCTTCCCTTTAAATTTCGGTATGTCCAACTTCATGTTGATGTTGAATCTATCATTGAATTGACAACCATGCCTACTTCTGCCCTCTTCGTCCGACTCTTCATCCGAAGTATGAAAGTGAAAGGGATTGTCATATTTTGCGATGGTTTCTGTTTCAACCAGTTCCAGATGCTCTGCCAATTTCTACAATTCTCCTGTCAATTCATCATCCTTGGTATAGCAAGGATCACATCCGTTCTAAACTTGCCCACCTCCACGTCGATTCACCATTGGGTTCTAGAGTAAGTGGTGGAAACGTGGTCCCAAGAAGAAATCTTTGCTCTTATAACCAATTGATGCAGTTCATGTAAAAGTTGAAAAGAATAGGAAGGGAAATAACAATATGCAAGCTAAGAAAAGAGAAGTTGTATGAAGCTAACACAATGGTGATAAAATTCTATTCAAACTTGGTTACTCAACATATCAAGTACACCTTATTTAAACTTGAAATGACACTTGAAATACTAAACAACAATTAAAGGAGGAGCCAATTTCTAGACAGAACTAGTAAGTACAATAATCTTGGAACTTGATGGGTATTTTACTCTTCTTGCTCCTGGAACCATCAAGTTTTCCACGATTCGTAATTGAGACTCAAGGGTGGCTCTTCGGCAGTACCTTCTCGACCAACTACCACAACTCTCATGACATCAATCCTTAAGTCATAAACCTTAAAAAATAAATTGAACTTGGGAGACCTTACCTTAGGGTTCTCCTTAAATCCATTTGGCTAGTGATGCGTCTATACAATTAAAAAATGGCTTGTTGTGGAACTAATAATCATAAGGAGGGTAAGTAACTGTTAGAAAAGTTCTTGAACTCAAAGAATCTCCTCTCCACGCTATCTTCTATTTGTTCAATTTCCCCATAAAACTTCAACCTCGGATGTTCTTCCAATGTTTCTTCTTTAATCTCCCCATGATTAAGCTTTCGTGTTGGTTTGGGCTTAATCTCATGCTCCTTCGCACTCGATATCGATGGTGTCCTACAAGGTAGGGTTTTTAGTTTTTTTCTATTTAAGCAACTTATGTAATTGAATTTATGAGTTTCTTTATGTTATCAACAAATCTTTAGAGCTTTCTTATTTTTTTAGGGATTATGGATTACTGATGCGTTTCAATTTGTGTTATTGGATATAAATGTTTGTTAAGTCTTTTCATCATACATTCCGCTACATTAACATCACACTTATAAGTGGTGAGAAATACATACTAAACTTAGTGTTGTATGACGACCTCACAATATTATATATTGGGAAGAATAAATAAGTGTGAGGTCTTAAGTTCAACTCCAATCTAAACCTAGTTCGTAACCAAATTATTATGTATGGCCTATTGTGTGGCTAATCTCAATTTGCCACTCCTTCAGTTAATTTTAAAATCTACTCCTAAAATCTCCTTTATTTTTAACTCTTGTTAAGGAGGAAAATGTTGGAAGTATGCCCATAAAGCCACTCATTGATGTAATTACTTTTGGAATACTCATTATGTTAAACTCTTATTTGTTTAATGGAAGGGCAAAGCTTATTGTTAATTGCTATTTATTGTATCATGTGTTTAAGCAATAGGGGAATCCAAGTAATGTATTCGATCTAAGAGATAATGATCTAAGCAGTTTAGATTAATGAGACATTTCTCTTATGCTCATCCCTAAAATGTTCCTAGCCATAGGATTGTCAATTGAGCATTGAGAATCCGCTCAGATGAGCATGTGTCATGTTGACTCAAGCGTGAGTATGACTAGTCTCAAGTCATTTAGTGTTGGACACTAAGACAAACATATAGTTGCATGAAAGGGTAATCGAATACACTAAACAACAATCAAAAGAGAGTTCTAAAATGCATGTCATGTAAGACCTCATAAGTTGCAATATACAAAGTAGTCATTTGACCTGAGGCATCATAGTTGTCTAATAGTTAGGTCCTTAATTTTTAACTATGTCAAAGTTAAAGGTATTCCATTGAGAGTGTCCACGACATTCTTGGGGTCAAGGTATTCCATTGAGAGTGTCCACGGCATTCTTGGGGTCAAGTTATCTAGTCATGTAGGTATGAGAATGCACAACAAGGGATCTCTAACCTTCCATGGTGGAAGGAGAATACTTTGAGATATGATTCAGGAGTCTTTGGCCAAAGCAAATGGATATGACTTAGGAAGAATGTTCCAAATCATATTCAATTGAATCATACAGAGAAGTATCACACTGGATAGTAGTCATGAAACAAACTATTAGTTAAACAATGTGATTAAGAGTATTGTATCAGATAATGACCGTATTGCATTGTAGTTGTAATTGGATAGATTCTCCAACGCCTTTTACTTAGCTTGGGTAGCCATAACATATTGCTAGGTGCCACTTATGGGTTGTGCAAGCCCTAAAGATTAGCAAACACTAATCTTCATCAAACGGAGAATTGAAATGTGGTTTCAATTCACAATTGACCAATAAAAGTAGCAATCGCCCACTGCTTCGCTAATTGGAACCTAATGGATCATACATACACCGAGTAAGGATGAACGTAAAGTAATATAAACGAGATGGATAAGCAATTAAATGACATAATTGGGCATAGTCAAGAATTAATTAACTAGTTAATTAATCATACGAAAGTTTTGTATTGACCTGTTAAGTTAGTTTCGGGTTACAAGCCCAAAAGGGCTTTTTGGTCGACAAGGCCTATTGATTTTAAGTGGTATGACAACTATAACTAAATGAGAAATTAGCCCATACAAAGCCAAAACCGGCCATGCTAGAGAGAGGGTGAAATTGGCTTAATTGCAAGTTTTTGTGAGGTGGTATAAAAACATCTTTATAGCCATTCCCTCTCTAGGGTTTTCTTTAAGGCAAAAGAGCAAACATTTTCTCTCTTTATATGTATGCTTGTACGCTCAAATTTTCTCATATGTTCTTAGATATGACAAAATTTTGCCTTCTTAAAATTGTTCTATTGTCAAATGATTTGAGTTGTATGCTAATATTCTAAATAGAATTTAGGTTAACATTACTAAAACTAATCCTTTTTATTTTGAAAAAAAAATAAAATAAAACGATAATGGTATTTCATTAAACTTCGCAAACGCTTACAGAGGGTGCCAATCGAGTACGTAGCTCCAATGACCAAGTAAATTTAGCCATAAATCAAGGAAGAGACATTGGCAAAAGCATGGCTCGGATCTTGGTAAATTCTCAAATACATGGACAAGGCTCCTCACAAAATGGTGGGAGAGATTAGGGGAGGAGAAGGAGGTGTTGTAGAAAGCTAAGAGAAAGTAGGGGGCGGCGTGGGGGAAGGGGGAGGGAGTGGAGGGAATATCAAGGGTGGAGGGGTTGGCAGAGGGTAATTAAGGGGGCGGAGAGAAGCTAGAAGGAGGGTGGGAAGTAGCTACCACCGACTCCAAACCAAAGCAAAGGGGCGACATATAAGATTGCAGAATACTTGTGGTTTGGTTTTGGAAGGGAGAGTCAGGGAGAGAGAAAGGTTTTGATAGTTTGTTATGGGTGTATTTACTAAAATCGATCTTTAGTAATTAGGAATATTATGAGTCAATTTTGGTATTGGGATTAGTGCAGGAGTTCTATTTAATTATTGGAAGGCAAGGCCGTGGTTTTTAGGTCTTTGTAATTGACCAAATTATACTAGTGCCCTTAAAGAGCTGAAAGACTAAAAGCTCTAAGTCTCACGTCTTTTGTCACAAAGCGTATGTTTATTGCATTGTGGTGGAGCTTAGGATTTGGTTCTCGGGTTTTGTACTCCACCCAATAAATTGAAACTGCCATACAGAATTCGAATCTGCAGAATTGAATTATGAAAACTGCTATGATTTGTGTGAATTCGGGTTGATCTATTTAAAATTATCAAAAGTTTGAGAAAAGGGCTGCCAATGTAATCTTTAAATTGTAATTCTTTTAGGGTTTGAGTGCATTAGTGTACTAGGAAAGTTTCGTCAAGTTCTTATAATTAAGACAAATATACTTGATGTATTCCTAATATTATAAATTTTAATTGAACTAAAATGAAACATCTTATGTGCTGATATGGTACTAGAGCTGTTATTTATTTGTTAGACTGAATGACAACACATATTTTGTGTCTTCATATATGTTAAATTGAAGTTTGACCTTCACATGTGCCCTCGATGCCCAATGCCAATAAAAAAACGTATGGGATATAACTATATAATCTTTTTTTACTTTTTATAAACAAACGATATTATTTACACTACAGAGAAGGGGTGGGTTTAGCCTTAATGGGACTAACAATAATGCGGTTGAAATTCGTCTTTGGCGATAATCGAATTGAAGACTCCTCACTTACAAGTGAAAAAGAATATTATTCAACCATAGTACTAAGTGACTTCTTTTTTTATTAACTTGTGTAGCTTATAGTTTTCCTCTCGCTCTCGATCTCTCATCCGACGATGAATAAGAAGCTGTAGTGTCCTATCGACGTTTCATTCATGAATCATGATAAAGTGAGGGGCTTTTTTGAAGTGGCACATATTTTGCAGCCCCCCCCTCCTACCAAATCCAACAAAGTAGCACTTTTTCCTTCTTTTCACTACATTTCAGACTTCAGAGGAGTCTCTTCTTTTGGCTTGCAAAATAAGACAAATCAAATACGTGCCCACCAACTTTGCTTATACCCCAAAGCACCCAACCATAACACTTAATTGTAGCTAGAGAGAGAGAGAGAAAGAGTGAACAGTTGTCCTAATATTTGGCATTCTAAAAAGAGTTTTTCATGCTTGTTAAACAAGACTAACGGAATGAGAACTATAAGGGGTCCTCACACTTCTCCAACTGACTTAATCATGGTGTTATTCTTCTTCGTATATATAATCTTAATTTGTTCAACGAGAACAACAAGATCAAATAACTGAAAGAAAGTACTCCTGCACATTATACCCATCTAGTGCGCATCCACAACCTCTTAGTTACGTAATTCATGACAAACAGAATGCGGCCTTCAGCCCCGTCTAAAATACTCGTAGGCATATCTTCCGATGCAACGGACAGCCAGGAATTGCTCTCATGGCCCATCAGAGTTCTTGCTCTTCCAAATGACAACATTGTTGCCATCCATGTTCTTGGTCAGTTGGTTTGTATCAATTTACAAATATTTTTGTTTATCACCTTATCAAAATAGTAGCATGCTCACCTACTCAAGTTATCTGTATTTGTACGTCTTACATATGGTTATCTATTTTTCAGTTGGCGAGGAGAGGAAAAAGCACGAATTAGCAACAAAAAATCAATCGCAGCTTCGTCGAGCAAAAGCCAATGTTATATCTGTGCTTGGAGAATTTGCCAGGAGTTGCCAATCCAAGCAGGTGACCTGAGCATAAGGATGTGAAATATTGTCGTCTTCTTTTGGAAATTGTAAAATGTTCTCAGTATCGGTAACCTTGTTTTGAAGTTATAATAAGGCTCATATGCATGACATTAATTTTCAGGTAAATTTAGAGGCAAGAGTGGTTTTTAGCTCAAGTGTTGGAAGAGGTCTGATTGAGGAAGCAAAATCACTTTCAGCTGACTATCTTCTTCTTGGTGGCTCAAGAAGCCAATCCAAAAGGTGAAAATTTTCGTACTCTTTTTTTTTTCTTCCAATTTTCTTCAATAGTATAATTGATGTTGATTACATGATCATTGACATATCTTCCTCACTGAATTAGAACTCCATCCATCACAAAATATTGCTTCAAGCATGCCCCGGCTAATTGCACACTGGTTTTACTTGGGAAATTAAGGCAACCACAACAAAATTCAGATTCAAAATCTGCAAAAACTAAAGGTAGCTAGTTTCAAAATGTTTGAGGTGTGGCAACTCCTCTGGATTGTGTTCTAATCTGTCTCTAATTAATATTAGAAATCCTTCAATCAAGTTCAAGAACGTCGTTGCAAGATATCATGCACAGTAGCAGAACTACATCCTTTTCTGAAAAGCAAACTGTCCAAGAAACACGGAACAAAAACGCTTCACCAAGAACTGTTTTACATGAATTTGAAGCTGAATCTCAGAGCACAGAAGATGATACCTGTAGCTATGCAGACTCGACCATTACGGCATCCCCCTCTCTTGCTACTCTCAATTTCAAAAGCCAAGCCAACCTAAGAAAGCAACGATTGTCACCTTGCAGAATCATCACTTCATTTTTAGGTTCACCATTCAGAAAACGAAATGGAAGTTTATCCAAGAACGAACTGCAGCTACCTTCATTGAGGTGCTTCAGCTACAAGGAGATCATGAATTCCACAAACAACTTCCAGCCAGGTAAAAGTGTCAGTACAATTAGTGCTGAAAATACTTATTTGAAAATGTTGAAAACTGTGGGGTTTTGCCATCCTATCTTGTAGCACTGTGGTTTCCGGCTTACTTGGAATTCTCATGCAATTTGTTTCCTCTGCATTTCAGATAATATAGTAGGTCGAGGTGGGTATTCAGAAGTATATAAGGGCGATCTTTCTGATGGAAGACGCATTGCGGTTAAGATGTTGGCCAAGGACAGCAAGGATGCTAACAAGGAAAAAGAGTTCCTCATGGAATTGGGTGTAATTTTACATGTCAGCCATCCTAATACTGCTAACTTAGTTGGTTGCTGCATTGAAAACGGACTCTACCTGATTTTCGATTTCTCTCCAAAAGGAAATTTGTCATCTGCTTTGCATGGTAAGAAAGATTTACTTACTGCCTCAGGAATTATTCATGGCCTGTTGAATTATGGACATTAATTATGCCTGCTAGAACAACTTGAATTATTACTTGAGACAATCTTCAGGTAAATCCTGTGAGTCGCTTTCGTGGCCTATTAGATACAAGATTGCCATTGGAGTTGCAAGGGGTCTGCACTATCTACATAAATTTTGCAAGCATCGAATAATCCATCGGGACATAAAAGCCTCAAATGTCCTTCTGGGACCAGATTATGAGCCGAAGGTGAACAAGCAAACAACCTTTTTCAGTATAACATGATTGGTCACCATTGATTCGTTAAATTTAGATATGAATTTCTCTCTCTGTAGATTACAGATTTCGGACTAGCAAAGTGGCTTCCTAACAAATGGACTCACCATGCTGTGCTTCCAATTGAGGGTACATTTGGGTACTTAGCACCAGAGTACTTCATGAACGGAATTGTGGATGAAAAAATTGATGTTTTTGCATTTGGGGTTCTTCTTATGGAAATTGTAACTGGAAGAAAGCCTGTGGATTCATCAAAACTAAACCTTCTCGTATGGGTAAGAATTTGTTACTTCTATATATATAACATGCAAACGCACACCGCGTGTGCAAAGACACGTACATATCAGTAAATTTATTGGATTAAACAAACTGAAAATTCTTCATGTTTACCAATCCGGCTTTTTAGGAACGTAATGGTTGACATAAATCATGCGCAGGCAAAGCCTCTTATGGAATCAGGGGACATAGCCAAACTAGCTGACCCAAAACTGGAAGGAAAATATGATGCAGAACAACTGCAGAGAGTAGTGCTTACAGCTTCCAATTGTGTGAGACAATCCTCAGTATGGCGTCCCGCGATGAGTGAGGTAAAATTCTGAATACAATAAATTCCTCCATGCATGAATTGAGACTGTTTTATACATTTGATTTTCTTTTTGCCTTTTAGGTGTTAGAGCTTCTAACCAATGGCCACCACTCTGAAGTTGCAAGGAGCTGGATTCCTAAGTTTTCATCGGACGAGTTGGATGATTATTCGATGGTTTATGGATATGAAGTTCCAGTAGATATTGATTTGGAGAAATACTTATGATTATTAGATCCATGATTTTTATTTATTTATTTTCTGCACCATGATTTGAGGTTTAATTACTAGTGACACGAGAATACGAGAGACAATTGATAAGAGTAAGAGATAAGAAGTTGGGTTGTTCCTTTTAACTCAAGTGTCAGAGAGAATCACCATGGAATGTGATGCGAGAGATACTAATAGGGAGACATACCCCCGGTTGTACCGAAGAATCCCCAAAGTATTGGACTACATGTACATGCTACAACTGAAGAATATCTGCAGTTAAATCCAATGTTACTTTATAGGAGGAACTTCAAGTATTACAATTATGTCATTTTTGCCACAACTATGAATTGAGACGTAAGATTATCTTTACCCAAGAAAATACAGAGCATTCAAAGGTCCATATCAACAGAAATAAAGAACGTAACGAAATTTCCTTTCAACAATTTGACCAAATTCAATGAAATTCCAGCAAAGCACAACCAAATGAATTTACCGATGACCATGGGAGCAAATAACAACTATTTACTCCTTGGTATTCACAGTTTCGGTCTAGGAACTAAAATTTCAGAGAAACGAAACAGAGAAGGTTGTACCTCCTTTTGCTTCTAAAGCTTGTAAGGTGATGCCAAGTCTTTTGTCTTCTTCCACCTCGTCTGCCAGAGACAAGAAAAGTCGATTTATAACATGCAGCTGCACATGCATGTATTCCAAGTTTTGACTATGATTCTTGATGAGCGAATTCAGTTTCGGAATTTCAGTCTGCAAGGCAGGAACAAAATGAGGGTTTTTAGGCAGAGTATCTTCTTGTTTTCGGCTTCATACTTTCTTTTCTGCTGCTGCCTCTGCCCAGACTAATATGAGGAGTCTCTTGTAATATTTTCCTTGATGATTTGTGATGGAGATATAGATATTGCTACCGGGTTTCCAAAAAACTCATCTCCGACCATACTCCACTCATTGGCAGAGACTCGTCTTCATCTTCTTCCTTTTCTTCCTCAGATAACATCAAAGGGCAGTCCTTTTCTTTTAGCTACTCTGGTTTCCTGAAATTTTCCCGGAATTCTCTTCGTTTGCTACCGTTTCTGGGAAAATTTTGTTGGAAAATATATTAAATTAAATAATTCAATAGAAATTAGAAGCGATGCCTTTTGGTGGAAATATGTGTCTATTCTAATGAAGAATTGCAACTTTTGACTCTTTATGAATGATCACATGTTTTCCAAAGAGGTATCTCAAAATCTATAAATAGGAAGCCCCTTATAAATTTAAAGATAACTTTTCTTCATACATATAGTGCATTAAATATTAGAGAGTCTCATAAAGTCCACATGAAAATTTTCAACACAATCGTGGTTCATGGAGCCTTGTGATTTAGAGTGCTACTATTACAAGGACATGGTTGTTGTATCTTGGGAGACAAGCGCCAATTAACCATTCCATGGGCACAGTAGTGGGGCATAAACTTGTCTTAAATATTTGAGTTGGAAAGGGAATTTGATGGAAAGCCGAAATATCAGAAAATTAGAATCCTTAGAAGAAGTTGTTATTCTTCTGAAGCCTGTAGTAGATGGCCCTAGCGATGCACTTGAAGTTCTTTCCAGTTTATGCCGGGCCAAAGTTCTTAGCATAAACAAAGCGACAATTAAAGTACAGTGAACCAGAACCCTTCGGATCAGACTGATATATTTTTGTGTTGGCAATTCGAACTTAAATCTTCTATTTATTTCTTGTATGGGGTGATGGGGTAAGCTCATATATATTGTTCTCATGTATCAGCAGACTTTTAAGCTTGAAGACTAATATTGCTTTTTATTAGTCTTGTTGCAATGAGTCAAAGAAATTGTGAAACATTGTTTACTGCAATAATAATGACACTATATAATAGGTTAGTTATGCATGCATTGAGTTTTTCAGTTTGAGAAGTAAAAGATAGATAAACAGAAAATACCTTCATTGACACCTACTTCTTAAGACCTGAGAATGAGAGAATCTCTTTACTGCATACACACATGCATGAGTCTTTTAAATGCTTGGTGTGTTTTGCGGTCTGCCGTATCTCTAGACATGCCATCCTTTTATCAAACCCAACAAATGAATGAAGGGAAAGCGTTGCCCTCTTTGCTAAGCATTGGCAAGGCATCATTGTAGAATATAGTATCTTAGTGAGTAAGAAATCAAAGTTTTAGAGAGAGAGGAAAATGTAGAGAGAGAGAGAGAGAGAGAGAGAGAGAGAGAGAGAGAATTGTGAAACTGTATTTCCATTACATTAAGATTATGTGTACAATCAGTATTTATACATAAACACCAAAGTTAACTAATTATGTTGACTCAACACTCCCCTAACTAACATATAGACTAAGGTACTAATCTGGTGCTTCAAACCCTTGATAAGACTATGAGCCTTCGTTACTCCTAACACACCCCCTCAAGCTAAAGGTAGAGGAGCAAACTGAAAGCTTGTCCGCCAAGGAAGCAAAACGATCAACAGGAAAAGACTTGGTGAAAATATCAACAATCTGTGACATTGTGCCAACATGTTAAACACCAATATGTCCCAAAATAACTCTCTTGGATGAAATGATAATCAATCTCAACATGCTTTGTCCGAGCATGGAAAACTGGATTGAAAGCTAGTGCTATAGCACTCTTGTTATCATAAAAGATGACAAGTTTTCTGAAAAGAGGAAATGAAATATCATAAAGAATCTTGCAAATCCAAGTAATTTCTGCAGCAGTGCTTGCAAGAGACCTGTATTCTGCCTCAGTGGGCCTAGCCACTGTTTTTGTTTCTTAGCACTCCAAGACACCAAATTTGATCCAAAAAAGACACAATATCCACTTGTAAAGCGTTTGTCAATAGGGCAGCCAGCCCAATCAGCATCAGACCAAGTTGTGAGATGTTGAGCACCTTTTGTAAACCATAGTCCTGAGTCAATGGTATCTTTGAGATATTGTAAGATACGCTTTACAACTTGTAAATGTATAGTTCTTGGAGCCTGCATATGTTGATAGATTTGATTCACTGCAAAAGCTAGATCAGGTCGAGTCCAGGTAAGGTACTACAATGCACCAACAGTGGACCTGTAAGAAGTAGGATCTAGAAATGGGGTACCAGAGTGATCTAGTTTAGAAGAGCTAACTGGAGTGTTGCATGGTTTAACACCCAACATATCAATTTTCTTGAGCAAATCTAAAGCATACTTGGACTGATGAAGAAATAAGCCTTTGGAAGACCTTTGCACTTCAATTCCCATAAAATAGTGAATATCACCAAGATCTTTAACAAGAAACATAGCTTGTAGTTGAGAAATAATGGTGTGGCATACTAAAGATGAGCTGCTTGTGAAGATTATATCATCAACATAAATCAAGATGAAGGTGATAGTTGGTTGTGTCTTTCTTGATGAATAGGCTAGTATCTGAAGAAGATGGAGAGACACCCAAGGAAAGAATAGCTCTATAAAATGCTTTATACCAAGCTCTATGGGCATATTTAAGACCATAGAGAGATTTCTTGAGCTTGCAAATATGGCTAGGCTTTGAAGCATCAACAAAACCAGGAGGCTGCACAATATAAACATCTTCTTTTAAATGATCATGAAGAAATGCATTACTAACATCTAGTTGATGTACAAACCAATTATAATGAACTGCAATGGAGAGAAGAATTCTTATGGTTAGCGGTTTAGCCATGGGACTAAAGGTTTCTGAAAAATCCAAGCCTTTTTGTTGATGGAAGCCCTAAGCAACCAGACATGCTTTATACCTTTCTATAGACCCATTAGCCTTGTGTTTCACTTTGAAGACCCATTTACAGCCTACAACATTGTAAAATGGATGATGAGGTTCCAAATCCCATGTCTATGTGGATTGAAGGGCCTGAAATTCAGCTTGCATTGCTGCCATCCAAGGAGTATGTTTAGAAGCTTGTAGGTAAGTAGTTGGTGTTGATGGTATCTTGGTGAGGGGATCAACTGAAGAAGGAAGAGAATGCTTCGTGGCTGTGAAGACTTTAGGTTTGTGATTACCAGATTTAGCTCTAGTGGTCATGGGATGACTGCTGTGAGGTGCCTCAACAATTGAATCAGTGATATGTAATGATGGTGAAAATGTGGAAGTAGTAGATGTGTCAGACATTGATAGGGCATAAGAGATAGTAGCACTAGCAGATTCATGAGCTTGAGAGACTGTAAGTGGAGAAGTAGATTGCACATGTATAGTCATTGAAATAGGAGAAGCTGCAAGAGTGAAGTTGTACATTGCAGGAGGTGTTGAAACTGAGAAAATGTGATGAAGATAAGGAAATACACTCTCATCAAATACAACATGCATTGAGATATAAAGCTTCTCTGTGATAGGATCATAACACCTATAACCACTATGATTTAAGTTATATCTCAGAAAAATGCACAACTTACTCTTTGGTTCTAACTTGTGACTGGAGTAAGGCTCAAGCCATGGATAACAGGCACAACCAAAAGGCTTTAATGTGTGATACTTTGGGGAAACTTGAAACAATTTTTCCCCGTGGACTCAAGGATGAAGTCTGTGAAGGCAACCTATTAATAAGATAAACGGTTGTTTGAAAAGCTTCAAGCTAAAATTTATGAGGTAAACCACTCTGAGAAAGTAAGGTCCTGCCCTTTTCAACAACATGGCGATGTTTCCTCTAAGCACACCATTATGTTAAGGTGTGTAAGGACAACTCAACTAATGTGTAATGCCTTAATCATTGAAGAAAATTTGGAGCGCTTTGCTTAAAAACTCACCCCCTGAATCTGATCTTAGACATTGAGCTTTAGATGCAAACAATGTTTGAACTTCCAGAATTAAAGTTTGAAGTACTGAAGCAACATCAGATTTAAGATACAAAGGATATAACCAACTGTATTTTGTGAAATCATCCACTAGTAATAAAGTAGTATTTGTAACCAGTACAATAGGAGGTAGGAGAAGGTCCCCATACATCAGCATAAACCAAATGAAATGGTATGACTGAGTTAATAGGCAACACAAAGAATGGAAGCTTATAGGCTTTGCCCATTTGACAAGCTACACAAATTGGCAATTTATTTACTGAACCAATTACAAGTAAATGGTGATTATGTAAAACATAATGTAAAACTGCACTAGAAAGGTGTCCAAGCCTTCTATGCCAGAGATAAGTATCTGCCTTTGTTACCATCAACGCACGAGGAGGCACTGTTATTCCAGAAGATCCATTGGAAGTTGTCCAGTAGAATGGATAAAGACCACCTTCACTGGGGCCCTGGAAGAGCATCTTCCCAGTTCTTAGATCCTTGATATAGAATCTAAAAGGGTCAAAAGTTAGAGAACACTAGTTATCATGGACAAATTTGTACACAGATAACATATTATGAGAAGCTTGAGGTACAAGTAAGACATCTTTAAGTCTAAAAGCTACATTAGATGTGTGTATAAAGGCACGACCAATATGAGATATACACAGACCTTTACCATCACCCACAAATAGTTGCTCATTGTTAGTGTAGGGAATAGCAGAATTAAGAGAAGAAAGGTCCTGGAGTAACATGATGGGAAGCACCACTGTCTGTTATCCAATAATTTGGTGTGGGAATAGTTGCTGCAGACATAGCCATAAGCGAATAACCTAAAAACTGATGGTTGCCAGAAAACTAATTGATGCCAGAAGTTCTTGAAGAAGCAAATTGAAAGAGATGACCATAATGAGGAGCTTGATGACCATGCTAATTACAAAGATGGCATGGAATTGATTTCCTAGAGGAGAAAGATGATTGATCAGACTGAAAACCACCATATCGAGATGGACTAGCACCAAGAATTCCACTAGTTTGGTTAGTAAAGCGATTTCCCCCAAATTTGCGATTTTGATTTAATCTTGAATGATTATGGTTGCGACCTCGATAATTCCCTCGAAATCCAGAGTTATGACCATAATTATTGGATGATTGAGCAGCATAAGCATGAAATGGAGTAGATGCATTACATGCAGTTAATCGAGTTTTATGCTTTCGAAGGGAAATTTCCTTGCTCAAAAGTAAACCATGAAGTTCATCAAAAGTAACAGATTCATTTCTGGTTTCAATGGAATCAACAAATGATTTATAAGCATCATGGAAACCAGGCAGAATATCGGCTACCAAATCAGACTCAGAAATCAGTTCACCCGCAACAGCCAATTTGTCAAAGATTTTTTAAATTGAATTGAGGTAGTCAGTCATCCAAGAATCACCTTTTTGGATCGTTTGAATCTTAGTACGAAGACTATGAATGTGTGTGCGAGAGGCTCCAGCAAAATGTTTTTCCAGAGAAAGCCATTGAGATCTAGAATCATCTATTCCAACAATTAAAGGAACAAGATCTTCAGAGATAGTCAAATTTATCCAAATGATCAAGATTTGATCTCGCTCACACCAAATTTTATGAGCAGAATTGAGAATTAGAAGGCCAGTAGAGTCACAAAAAATTAAGAGGGACATACGTCGGTGCCATCGATAAGCCCTAAAAGCTTAAATCGCTTCATAACTAGAAGAAATAAATTGCGCCAGGTGATGTAATTGTGACTATGCAACTTAGTCGGAACCATACCGGCGATGTTCTGAACGGTGACAGAAGCAATCGGAGCAAGGGAGAGGATTAGAGACTTCAGCGTGAGGAGCAGAATCTGACAAATGTGCAGAGGAAGAAGAATTTGAGGAGTTCATCGTTGCAGCCATAGCGGAATCTCACTGAAAATTTAAGGAGAATAAGGAAAAGATCTGTTTGGCACGAAAGAAAATGCAAGAAAATCAAGAACACAGAAGCGGAAGATCAACGTCGTGAACTCCGGCGATGATACCGAGAGAGAGAGGAAAATGTAGAGAAAGAGAGAATTGTGAAACTGTATTACCATTACATTAAGATTTTATGTACAACCAGTATTTATACATAAATACCAAAGTTAACTAATTATGATGACTCAGCACTTCCCTAACTAACATATAGACTAAGGTACTAATTTGGTTCTTCACACCCTTGATAAGACTATGAGCCTTCATTACTCCTAACAATCATGACTTCCACCACTGTAATAAAAGCATGGTGTATGGCAGTTTTGATATAGGTTTCCTTTCATATTCTGTTATATGAAGTTGCAACTCTATTTGAAGAGAAATAAGGTTTGGGTGTAGATCATGATAAGTTTCAATTGGAAATATATTACATGGTCTCTGTTTTAACCAATTAGTTGAGAATGACGATAGCCTGAGCGCCATTTTTCCCATATATATTCATGGACAAATGCAGAGACTGGAGACTCATACCTGTTCATGCAAAAGTATATATATTTTATATACTGACGATTAGTTGTTGAACTGGTACCCTTGCATCAACGCCCATGTGAATTGGCATGATTGTAGATAATATAAAAATATATCTCTACATATGCATTACTTGGCAGAATGGCGATATGCTGGAAAGGCATAGCTATTTTTGTAACCACCATGATAACAAATATATGACTTTGAATTGCTACTAAGGCTTACTGAATATATATGTTGTACCTTTCAACTAATTTGGATGATGAGGAATTATAGTAACATCCCAACATATTGGATCATGGTTTCTTAATCATTGTGGTTGTGGCAATTTTTTTTTGGGTGATAAGGAAGTCTGAGAAAAGGGGAAATACCTTTTCATAAAAGGAAATGATGTTTCTTTTCACTTAAAAAACTATGTGCTGACATGCGTTAGTAGATAAAGAAGGCCTGAAAGCTTGAGATATCATGTGTATGGGTTACACAATAGATACGCTTTGTGTGGATTTCTAACTAGGGCGTCATATGTAGTAAACACATATGCATAAATAATGAAACCAATAAAATGTGAAATGCTACAATGTGAAAGTAAAAGGAGTGCAAAGAGAAGTGCTTCACATAGAAAGGACTTGTGAGGCTTGAAAGCCTAAAAGAAAAGATAGATAAAGTCTATCCTAGTTGCTCCTTACTTCTAAAAGTAGAAATATGATCGATTTGATGATAATGTTAAAAGTAACCACAATTATCGAAGAATTGTGGGGGTAACTTATATATTTTTGAGGTATGAGATTTACTTAAGAAGAATATAAATATAATTTGCTAATTGAATGAGACAATCAAAATGTCATCTCTTATAATGGTAATTTTAAGGTATTGAAAGGTTGGAGATCTTCTAGCAAATACCTTAAATGTGGGGGAATGTACCCGAGTATTAGGAAATTACTTTGTAAGTCCTAACATATGTTTTGAAGGACTTAACGTTGGAAAATAGCTACTCTCGAATGAAACATAAGTGCCCACCATAAGTGATAGTCATCAACCTAGTGGATCCAATTAATTAAGGGTTTGACTAGAGAGTAGGTTGTATCATCAAGGGGAATGGGTTGAAAGCCTACATCTTAAGAATCACCATAATGACAACCCAACGTAGCTGACTGGAGATCCCAAGATCTAGGTTTAACCGGACAACCGAATTGTGGATGATTCAATGGGAGCACTGCGGAGATAATCTCCTTCCCATGTCTTATGATGAAATAGTGCTATCTGCAGCGTGTTTAGGATAAGTTTTGCTTTTAATGATTCCTATACTTGGAAATAAAAATGGGGTATTGCAGGATACTCTTAATGGAAAGTCATCTATCTTGAGTAAGGAATGAGGCCGTTCCTACGAAAATTTTTTGAAGAGCTTAATTCTCTAAAAGCACGCATGAGAAACCGAGAATTGTTCAGGGCCAAAATGAACACAATCGAGCAATCACGGGGTGTCTGGAAGGGTATTGTGTGATTACTATTGTCTTAGTTTACACAAAAAGGTTAGCAGTTCAAGACATTGCGTTCACTGATTAGCCAAGTAAATTCGATAGTAATTCACTACAGAAGGTTTAAAGTCAAAAGCCACCTATCCCGATGTGGTACTTTTCCTAATGAGTTCTCTCTCTAGTCTCTGCATTGTCATTTGCATAGTGTTGAGTCAATTATCATTCATGTGGGGATTGTTGGAAAATTTAATATTATTATTATTATATTAAATTAAATAATTGAATAGAAATTAGACGTGATGCCTTTTGGTGGAAATATGTGTCTATCCTAATGAATAATTGCAACTTTTGACTCGTCATGAATGATTACATGTTTTCCAAAGAGGTATCTCAAAATCTATAAATAGGGAAGCCCCTATAAACATAAAGATAACTTTTCATTATACATACATATAGTGCATTAAATATTAGAGAGTCTCATAGAGTCCATATGAGAGAGTTTTCAGCACAATTGTGGTTCATGGAGCCTTGTGATTTGGAGGCTACTATTACGAGGACGTGGTCGTTGTATCTTGGGAGACAAGCGCTAATCAACCATGGGCAGCGTAGTGTGGCGTAAACTTATCTTAAGGACAAAGTGTCCAACACTTGCCTCGACCATATTTTCAGGTTTTTCTAATCTATTATATCGTGTTCATTTAACATTGGTTGATCATGTGTATGCATGACATTGATATATAATTGCATGAATAATTTCTTAATTTTCTATGTGATTTAATATAACAATTAGACCCGAATTTTGTCCAACAAATTTTCCTGATGGGTTTATCTAAAACTTGAGCAGAAATAGTTGTTCGACTCTCCATTACCTTCTTCATCTTCTCTTTTCTTCTTCTCACTCTGTGGTATAAGAATTAGGAATGTTTGCTAATTACTTGGTTTGAAAGGCCATTTCGTAACTGTTAACAGCTGTGGGGCTCACACAGTGTTTGTCGGTGGTTGTTCTTGAAAACATTATTATTAGGATAATACTAGAGATACCAAACTTTTAAATTAAATAATGTGTGATCAATAAAAAATGAACACGTTAATCAATGTTTGGTTTAAAAGATTTGTTCTCTTTGGCATTACTCTTATTTTTATATACGAAAATTTATGTTTCTTTTTTGTCTCTTCCAAAAAACATAATACGATTTAATCGGATCATTTGAAAAAGGGTAACCCCCTCAAGTTTGGAGTCAATTTCAATTCCTTTCAATATCTTTAAAACATTTCAATTTCATACATTTACTTATCATTTTATTTCAATTTCATACATCCGTTAGAAAATCTGTTAAGTAAACCGTTAAGTGATGACATGGCAAATATAGAATTCACATTTGAGCTGACGTGGCTCCCATATTTGTGCCACATGGCAAATTTTTTTTTAATCATTTAAATATAATAATATTTATCCTATTTAAATATTAAAAAAAATACCCAATCAAACCTAGAAACCCATCTTCCCCCCTTATACCCCATATGCCCCCCACAACCCCCACCCCCACATCCGCCATCTCCCAAACCTTAAACCTCCAAATTCAGACCCTCCATTTCACCCTGTCCAAATCCAAGCCCCTCCTCCTCCAAGTCCCACCCATCCCTCCCCTCCCTTCTCCTTATAGCAACTCCACCGTTGCAAAGGTCCCCACGGGCTATTCACTATTTAATCCATCCAGTGAACAGTAACTGCCCTTAATGAACAATAACTGCCTTTTGCATCTCCACCCTACACTGAATAGCCCTGGCAATTGACAATAAAATATTAGTAATTTTTTTATTTATAAAATAATAAAAAATAATTTAATTTGTAATTTTGAAGAAGATTTTTAATCGTTCTCGTTGTGCCACGTGTCATTATCCGAAAAGATAATTATTGGTGATGGATTTCAATAAGATTTTTATCCAATGTTGTCGTGCCATGTGTCGTTACCTTTTCAGAATCATTGAGGATAGATTTCCGATAAGATTTTTAACCAATCACGTCATGCCACGTGTCACAATCTGTTTAAAATCTTTGAGGATAGATTTTGATCAGATTTTTAACGAATGACAGCATGCCACGTGGCATTATTTACAACCTAATCCTTTATGAATCATCTATATAATCCACCATCCATCCTCAGAAATCTCACACCAATTTTCTCAAGATTTGTATCATTATTCATAGTTTATGCTTCCTTCTTACAATGTCTTCTTCTTCAAGGATGATGTGGGAAATTGATCAGCAAGAGGAAAAATTGTTTAACCAATCAGAATGAATGTTCAATCTCCAGGTGGCCCAAAATAAGATGGAAGATGATGAGGAGCGTAGAAGGAGAGATGATGAAGCAAGAATGGCAAGAGCCTCACATTCCCGTTGAGTCATCCAAGTTGTGGCTCAGATATGCAGGCCCAGCCATTCTGCAAACCTTGATAGAAGTAGGCAACGACGAGATACGTAACTTTTGGATGATTATTTTGTCCGTAACAATGCATTCCCTGATACGTACTTTAGACGTCGTTATAGAATGGAACGGCATTTGTTCAACAAAATCATGATTGCTGTTTGCAACCATGATTCTTACTTTGTGCAAAAGAATGATGCTTTTGGTGTTATGGGTTTCTTTCCTGAGCAAAAAATTATTGCTACCTTGCGGATCCTTGCATATGGAACATCTACAGACCAAGTAGATAAGATAGCGAGGATGGGGAAATCAACCATTCTTCAGTCCCTGATGAGGTTTTGTGGAGCAATCAAATCTATCAACACCGTAGAGTACCTCTGGAGACCTACTGATAAGGACTTGCAAAGGCTTCTGAAGAAGGGCGAAATGTGATGTATCGACCCGTCCCTAAAAATGCCCTCCGAGGCAAATACATTGACTTTTGTTGACCACCTATTTGTGACACGTAAAATCTGTTTTCTTGGTGTATACTCGTAGTACTCGTCCTTACAAACACGTGGGTGCAAGCAGAATCGAATTTTGAGCTATAACGAAGAAGTTATTAACGTTTAAATTTGAGGACAAAATGGTAAATTAATTATTTTGTGGAAGGCTCTAGATTTTTGGAGCAAAAATCTAGTGATGCCACATGTGTGGCTAGGATGGAAAGCAAAGAAGAGAAAGGAGAGGAGGGTTAGGTCACGACCCAATCAGAAAGGAGAGTAAGAAGGGGAAAATAGGGAACTCAAAACCCTCATCTTTTTGGACCCGTGCACCCGCACACTCCCAACCCATTCGGCCGGGGTAATTCAGGCCAATTTCCACCATTTTTTGCAACAAAACACACCCATCCATCACTTGCAATCTCTTCCACAACCTCCCCTCTACCAATTACACCACAAATTTGAGAGAATTTGGTCTTAAAAATGTGGAAACCCGCACGGTGTGGGCGGCGGGTTCAAGTGTAAATTCCTCAAATCCTGAAATTTTTTCCTCTAATTACCACTATCAATAGACTACTCTCAACCCCAGGAACAAAGCCCAAGCAATGATTTAGGCATCGGATCTTATTTGGAGTCGAATCAAGAGACACCCTCTGTAGGGTTTCCAATGGGTTTTAGCGCAATTGGAGCTCTTCCCGGCCTAATTGGCCTTGGTCACAGGTATGAAAGTTACTCTACTCATTGAGATCTTCATTCCTGTAAATTTTGGTAATTTTTTGACATAGATTTTTTCAACGAGTTGGGGCGGCCGACTTCGACCCACGGCAGCGAGTCCGGCGGCACGTGGCTAGGGGGCCGTCGATGCTATTCTTAGGCTAAATTAGATGCCTTGAGTTCAGTTCTGGTAATCGTATGACGTAGGTTGATAGTTGGAACCTAAATTCTCTACGATACGTTAATAGGTCAATATATACATCGACGATCTGACCATTGGATCGTCACCAAACTTTAAAACGTTATAGTACATAATATTTGAGGAATGTTGGAACTTGCAGATCTGAAATCCGATGTACGGATCTTCCTGAATTGGATTTGTAAGTTCATAAAATAAAACGTCAGCCGCCATTTGGTTTTGGCAATTGGCGGAGATCCGACCGTTGAATCGTTCTGAAACTTTAGGATGTTGTTCTAGAAGCATAATGTGGAACTTTGGAAGTATCGGATCAGTAATTCGTGATGCGAATCTTTCGGATAGAATTACGTAGGGATGTGTTTTATATAAATTATGATCGATAAGATTTCTAAGACATGATTTGATAATTGTTCTAGGCGACGATCGTTCGTGGCGCCTCGGAATCCAGGTGAGTGGGATTTTGTTTGCTATATATATGTATATATGCTTTACGATTCCCAGAAACTATTTTTAAATGAATTTACGATTTAAATGCCATGTCAAGGATGCATTATATTTTAGTATTTGCATTAGAATAGTTTTGCATACTACTGAATGATGTTGCAGAGGCCTAGGTAAGCTTCAGGTGAGTATATTATGATAATGGTGGTTGCATTGTGTATGGTTGTACGTAGATGCAATTATAGCTTATTATCTGACACCTTGGTGTTAGTGCTCCCGCCCATGGCCAGGGCACAGTCTTTCACGTGATGTTCACCTCCCGCACTGCACGCTCACCTTGGATCTAAGTTTGGTGCACAGCCTGTCGTATAGACCATAATAGGTGGCTCCGACTCGTATGTGACCCACGATTATTCGCATAGCCTACACCCAGCCCTGTTGTGTAGACCACATTAGGTGATTTCGACTCGTGTGCAGGAAATTGGTTTATGAGCTATAGATTTAGCCATACAGGTCACGTTAGGTGACTTCGGCTGACATATCATTTTACATTGAGTCATTTCACCTGGCTTACATATATATTACTGAGATACTCCACATGGCATATACTTGGTTTTCACTGCTCTTGAGCATAATTTCTATATACGTATGTATAGTTATTTTCTGGAAAATTATACGGGTTTTACGGTGATGGGTTATTATGTTTAGAAAAAGAAATACGTTTTCGAAAACTTTGTATCGAAGAGGATTAGCTACTGAAAGTTCGTATCGACGAGGATCCTTGACGAATATCAGAATAGATGGCTTCCAGGTGTCAGCCAGCACAGCTCGATTCGGAGTCCTAGTGGACATTTCCGGTTGGGGTGTGTCATGTGAGGTTTTAATGGGATGATTGGAACATCGACTGTATGCATTGGGCCTGGAAAAACTGTCCAAGTGCATGGCAAGGCTATTATGGGGACAGAAAATGAGCAAAAAGTATCATTTTGGATGTGGTGGCATCTTTTGATACATGGATTTGGCATGTCTTTTTCAAGGTTTCAGGAGCTCAAAATGACCTCAATGTCCTTGGCTAATCCTCAATGTTCAATGATGTCCTGCAAGGAAAGGCACCAAAAGTCACGTACTGGGTCAACAAACATAAGTATGATGGGCCATACTACCTAACAGACAACATTTACCCAAGGTGGTCATCGTTTGTCTAAACAGTGCCACGTTCGCGAAGTGCAAAGGAAAAAGACTTTGCAAGTTGTCAAGAGGGGTGTCGGAAGGATGTGGAGCGTTGTTTTGGTATCGTCCAAGCTCGCTGGGCAATTGTCAGGGGTATTGCCAGAATGTTTGATTTAGAGTCGCTTCGATCCATCATGATGAGGTGCATCATTCTTCACAACATGATTGTGGAAGATGAATATGATTATGATGCCGCTGATGAATATGAGCTAGACATGATGAATAATTCCAGAACACAAATATATTGCGCTCATAACGCCCCCAAATAACCCGTGCAACACGAGCCATTAGAAAGGGATGAATGTTACAATGAAAGGTTCATTTAAAGACATACTGCACTTCAAAGGCCATATATGCACAATGCCCGGCAAATTGACTTGATACCAGTGGGAATTGAAACAAGCTTAAGATACTTAAGGTCATTTAGTGTGTTTGTTTTTATTTGGTGTGTTTATTTAATTTTATTTGGTGTGTTTTTTTTATTCATTTAGTGAGTTTTTTATTATTTGGTATGTTTATGTAATTTTATTTGGTGTTTTCTTTTAGTTCATTTAGTGAGTTTTTTTATTATTTGGTATGTTTATGTAATTTTATTTGGTGTGTTTATGTCCTTTGAATAAAAATTCTCTTAGTATAAATAAATTACCAAATTAAATAAATTTACTCTTACTTTAAATAAAGTACTAAATTCAATAAATTGGAAACAACATACAGTACTCTATTCAATTCACCTTGTCGAGCAAGTTCTTCCATATACCTTGCATAATCATTCTAGGAAGCACTCACTTTTCTCTTTGAATCCTTCTTACCTTGAGGCCTAATTGGATAACGGGTCGACCCTAACGCCAGTTCAGCTGGGGGGGGTGGCGTTTCGAGCACTTCTTCTGCGTCATCTTCATGAACATGCGAGGAATGATCGGGCGTAGAGTGTAGAGAGGTACTGCTCATGAAAACTTCGAGACCAACAGACACAACCCTCAATTTAGGACAATCTTTGACAATATTCCAACATTCCCCCCGGTTGAATGATTTGTTTTTGCTTTTGGTTTTGGCATTATACCAAGCTTGTACTTGAAGTTCCTACACAATATGGGAGAAGAAATAATTATAATCAAAGTAGGTAATGTAAATTTGGGTATAGTACAAACAAATAAATAATATATGTTACCTGATCCGTTAAATTTTCCCCACTTCGAAGATTACTACTAGATTGTGCCAAGGCGTCTTTCCGCATACTTAACGATTGGCTAAGTAATTTCCAACGACTGGACATCAATTCTTTGGTTCTTTTCCCACCAATTTTCTCAAGATAATTGGTATGAATAAGACTCCACATTTATCACAACTGCATCTCATTACCCTTAATCGGATCATGAGTAACTTCCTAATTTTAATTCACATAATTAATCTCTGTCGTTGGATTAAAAAATATTAGAATTCCACCATTTCAGAATTTTAAACTGTTTTTTCTTTTTTATTTATTTATAAAGTCGAATAACGTGGACCGTTGATCTCAGATCCAACGGCTGAAATTAAATAAGGTTTAAAAAAAAAAATTACCATTGGAAATCCAACGGTCCATAAAATATAGCCATTGAAATCCAATAGACGTGGGGAAGCCATGAGGCCTCCCCAACGGTAACATCTCAGAAAAGCGTCTCGGGCCCCAGCTCTGAATTTGTGTCGGACCACGCGCGCTTGAAGCGCACTCGCCTGACGCAAAAATATATAAAATGTGGCTGACGTCGCCCAGACGTCTGCCTTACGTCACGTGGCATTCTGGCTCTTAGGTTGGAAACTCCTGGAAGGTCTCTCCCTTGGGCCCGCTTGGGCTCCATCGGCAGCACATGTTGGACCTCCCCACTCGGGCTTTCTGGCCTTGTTTGAGAGCCATTCCATTGAGCAATAGCCCACGGTAGAACTGCTCTCAACTCCCACCTCGACTCCATCCCCGCCGAGCTCGCCAAGTGGACCCACCCTTATTTCTCAGCCCACACACACCAAAGGGCCTCATCTTCGCCCGTGGCGCCTAGGACGACAAGTGCATCACCATCCAGTACCTTATATTCTAGCTCAGACCATGGACCCCTGCAATTCTTCCGTCGGGACCATCACATACATGACTCCAGAGAGGATCAACATCGATTTGGGTTTTTTGAGGTTTTGGGTGGGGTGGGGTAGGGAGGTTGAGGGGGAGATTGGATTTTTGGAGCTAGGGATTAGAGAGAGAGGGAGGGTATCTGATTTGGTGGTGGGTAGAAGGGGGTGGGGAAGACGATGGGATTTCTGTTATTTATTTATTTTTTTAAATAAATAAATTAATTATTTAAATATTTTAAATATTTTATTAAGAGTTTAGCCACATGGCACAAATGTAGCAATCAAGTCAGCACAAATGTGGATCCCATATTTACCATGCATCACTTAACGGTTTATTTAACAGATTTTCTAACGGATGTATGAAACTAAAATAAAATGATAGTAAATGTATGAAATTGAAATGTTTTAAAGATGTTGTAAGGAATTGAAATTGACTCCAAACTTGAGAGGGTAAAATGTAATTTACCCTTTGGAAAAAAAAGGATTTCCTGAGGATCTAAAACCCCACACCATGTAGTTTGTGTGAAATCTTTACAAAAGGGGGAACCTTGTAATGGACCCATCAAACCCCACATATGATATGGGGACGTGTAAAATTCGAAGGAATGGGGCAGCCAACGGGAACTCGTTGGCTAATTTGATCGTTTCATGTTGCAATAGTCTTGTTACAAATTTGCAATACGTGTTTAATTACTATGATTCTGAAATACTATAAATGGTTGTGGAAAAGATGGCATACATTATTTATGTTCTTATAATCTAACCATGACTCAATGCACATAAGGTGTTTCAAAAATGTGTGGCATGCATATTCAATTGAATATGTCTTCAATGCATGTAGGATTTTTTATAAAATGGTCGACTACTAATGCGTTTGGACGAGGGACTTCAAATTCAAATGAAATTTAAGCTAAATTCGTTTGGAATATACTGAATATCTCATCAAATTAGTTTAAATTCACATTTCCTTGCTTCTGTTTCAAGTTCTAGTTACATTTGTACTTTAAAAAATAATATCTTGACTTAAGTGGTGCCTAAGGATGTATACTCCTTGTAAAATAAGCTTACTTATTTACCTAAAAGTAGTTTGAATAAATCTTGTTACCGCTTCTGTTTGAATAAATCTTGTTTTTATCACCGAGATTTTTTCATGATTCCCAAGTGTAGTGCTCTCAAGATATTTTCCATAATAAACCTTCAAATATTTAGTGAATGGTGATCTCTCAACCATTAAGATATGCACCATTAATTATTTTTTTATTCATTATATTGAAGTACGGATTTCAATTTCTCTAAATTAATGAGTTGGATTTGTGATAATTTGTAAAATACATATGCTTGTGAAAAGTAAGATAAGCAATAATCGAAAAGTTATTAGTTGTTCTTTCTTTTCAAAGATAAAACTTTTGAATTACACCACCATGTAACTATAATCCCAGGGAAAGTGGGAAAACCCCTAAGACTTTATGGGCTGGCTAGGCCTAAAGAAGCTTATTTAATTCTACCTATGTAGTGACTCACATTCAACAACGAAGAGTCTTCCCTCTTATCTCCTTCTTTAGAATTTCATTCTTCTACATTTCCCACCCTAGCCACCCTTCCTTAACAAGATGGCTTAGACCCACCAACGCTCGTGAAAACCTAAGTGTGTCGGTCCTCCATTCATCCAACCAGAGGTATAGATAATGAAGCCACCTTAACAACCTTCTCCCTTCTGTCCCTATGTTGTAGTAAGGTAGAGTTGTTCGCTTGAGTTGCTCAACTGCCCCTTAGGCTATCTCCAACTGAAGGGTCCAGAGGGTCAGAGGGTCGAAAATAGCCCGAAAATCGTCTCCAACCAAGGGCTAGGCCAGAGGGCTCTGGAATTTGGGAGGGCCCCATGGAATCGGAGAGGGCTGCAGGGCTGGAGGGCTGGCTGCATGCAGCCATCCTGGGGTTGGCCATTTTTTTTTTTAATGTTTTGTTATTTCTGTCGGTTATAGCCGACAGGAATACATTCTATTACTTAATATAAATGTATTACTGGTCGGTTATAACAGACAGTAATACATTAATACTAAATAATATAAATGTATTCATGTCGGTTATAACTGACAAGATTTCTTAAGAAAGAATTCAAATGCAACGACTAGTTGACTAGCCGTTGCATTTGATTTTTTTGTTTTTTTTTACAGTTTTATTATTATTTTGTATTTATAAAATTTTTCATATAACTTCTATTTTTTCCTATAACTTTTATTTTACAAAATTTGTTTCATATTTTTTTAAAATTCCATTTTTTCCTAAAACTTCTATTTCACAAAATTTGTTTCATTTTATTTTAAGTTGTAGTTTTTAAATAATAAATTATGTTTGGTCTTATGGCTCTCTGACTCTTGGTTGGAGACGGTTTTTTGTGACAGGGCTAAAACAAGCCCTCTGGCCCTTTGGCCCTCGGTTGGAGACGGAAGCAAATATGGCCTTGTACTGTTCGATAAAATATTAATATCTTGGAGGATCTTGGAGGGCCAGAGGGCTAAAACGAGCCATCTGGCCAGCCATCGGTTGGAGATGGCCTTAGCCCGGTGCTCATGATGTGCTACGGAAATTGTGCCAGGGGACCAAGCAGGGCATAGCTAATGGCATAAGAGCTGACTCGGCATCAGCGGCTTCGTGCCGCACTGGAATGATCCAATATGTGGTTCCGCACTATTCTAAGAATTCTCCGGTAAGGTCTTAACAAGGCCACACTTTCGAACGCCTCCTTTTATACGACTGTTTTATCAATCAAGTATCGTACTTTCAAAAATTAATTTAGAACAAAAGAGGACACCGAATAATGCAGCTAATTCATAGCATTTTACACTCAAGCAGTTCTGTAAAATCCAACAAATGGGGAATAATTCTTGTGCACTGTGGTCATTAAATTAAAATTTTAGAGAAAAGAAAAACCATTGAAGCTTGTATATAAATCATTAATAGTAAAAAAGGTACCTCCTCTTGGTTTAGAAATTAAAACGCGACGCCAAGTCCTCTTCTTCTTCTACCTGCTCTGTCTTAGATACAAATAGCCGGTTTATAACGTGCACCTCCACATACTTTTCTTAGGAATTTTGAATCCGATATTTGATGAACGGATTGTTGGGAATTCCAGTTGGTGAATGAGGATCAAAACAACATAACTCAGCCTCTTCTTGGTTGCCAGCCTCAAATTTCCTTTGGCAATTGTTCTGCCCGCTTTGAAAAGATTGATGTGTTGCAAATCCTTGATGACTCTAATTGTGATGGGGATGTTGTTGCCATAGGATTTTGGAAATAATCCACCTTTTCCAATTGTTGAGCGAGACTCCTCTTCTTCGCGTTCCTCTTCGTGTTCTTCTTTTTTGTGAAAATTCTCTCTAGATGACACCAGAGGGTAGTATCAGATTGTCCTGCTCGTTGATCCCCCCACTCCTTTTTGCTCTGTGTGTGGTAGCAGAACTAGCGACAGTTTTGTGTAAAGCCGATAGAAAATATTTGGTGCAAGTTTATGTGTTGAAACTTGTAGGGAAAAACTCAAGAGAAGGCCCAGAGTAATCGATTTTGGATTTGTGACTTGGACAATATTTGTCTGTAGGTTCTTGAAAGGAATTTTACACGAATATATGCATTTATCTCTTTCTTTTTACAAACAATACGGTAGGGTGATTCACTTACTAATATTCATGATATTTATGAAAAACAATAAATTGTTATTGGAAGATATGGGAGACTATGGAGTGACTGATGGTTTTCCATGTAAGCGCTATCACCTCCTAAAGTCATTGACGCCATTTTCTAGCTTTCATCATTAACCAAGGTCCTTTAAATTAAGGAGTAGATGACTTCTTGATATGTGGTTTAGTGTTTTGATGTAATCCTTTAATTTAAGAAAGTATGATAATTTTAGTTTATTATCTGGGTATTAGGGCTTGCGCAAGGGAAGGTTGCTTGTAACCGACTCCCTTCTTTCCCTTCATATATAGCCTTGTACATTCATACAAATCATGAGAAATATATTCAATCAAAACTTAAAATTCGACATGGTATAACAGCATTGTCATCTTGACCTGTCTTTGCCCATTTCTTTTTCGCAGCTGCTCGTTTCAACCTTTCTCCATGGCTGAAGAAAGCTCGGTTTATTTGGATGCTGAAAGCTCTCATGCTCCCTTCAAACTTTTCAGATGCAGAGGTCAATACCAACCAGCATCTTTGCTCAGTTTTGTTGAACTAATTGAATTATCTTCCCCGGTCTAGGGCAGTTTCTCTTGCTCTAGGAGGACCTCAGAAGCCACATCTTGATGAGTGTGGAATTTCCTGCATTCAAATATTTGTGTGCCATAATACGTGTAAAAGCTTGAAAAAGGTGATGAATATGGAGAAGAATCCAAAAAAGTCTGAAGCTGCTGCAAACCATGAGCTCTTAGACAACAAACCTTACAAAGGCAAAAATCCACATTTGAAATGCACATACTACAACGCAATTGGTCATATGGAAGAAGGGTGTTGGGTACTGCTGTAGACATCGAAATTTCGGTAAATAAATGTTGACCGATAAATCAAAGTTTCAACGCTCATGTATTACATAAATTTCACACGCAGCGTATGTCTAAACAAAAAATCGAAATAAGTTGGAAAAGCCATCAAACAGGACACGTGTCAACACCTGGCAGAAACGACTTATTTCATCTGGAATATTATATTCAAAATTAGGCCTTGGAAATTTCTATAAATAGAAGGCTAATTCATTCATTTGAGGGGGAACCAAAATCATTAGGCAAAATTCTTGAAGCTCTGAAGCTCTGAAACTCCGAAGCTCTCAAGCATCCAGGTTCCTGAGGAATCAAGAAAGCTCTCTTCGTTCTTCGTTATTCGTTCATCGTTCATCCTAAGATCAAGCCCAAACGGCCCTTTGGATCAACAATCATCCACCAATTCAAGATCAAGCCCCGACGGCCCTTGAAGAAAGTGTTCTTCGTTCTTCATTCTTCGTTCATCGTTCTTCCAAGGTCAAGCCCCGATGGCCCTTAAATCAACAATTCACCAATTCAAGATCAAGCCCCAAAGGCCCTTGAAGAACTTCCACCAATTCAAGATCAAGCCCAAAGGCCCTTGAAGAACTTCCACCAATTCAAGATCAAGCCCCGACGGCCCTTGAAGAAAGCACCATCGTTCATCATCCGTTCATCCAAGATCAAGCCCCGACGGCCCTTGGATCAACAAACATCAACAAATCCACACATCCAACTGTTCTTCAAGATCAAGCCCAAAAGCCCTTGAAGATCCATTCATCACCGTTATTCAAGATCAAACCTTAACGGCCCCTGAAGAAACACTCATCCTCAAGATGAAGCCCCAACGGCTCCTTGAAGATCCGTTCAAATCCACCTTCAAAGATCAAGCCCACGGCCCCTTGAAGAAACTTCCAACAGTTCATCCAAGATCAAGCCTCAACGGCCCTTGGATCAACGAAACATCCACAAATCAACACCTTACGGAGATCGAATCAGAGGATCAAAATAGAGAGAGATTGTAACCCAAAATCATCAAATACATAATATTTGTTTGTGCACGTTGTTCTTGTCTCTTTCGTTTCAGGAATTTTCTGTGTTCACAAATTGGCACGCCCGGTGGGACCATCTCTACCTCTCATCTCTTTCTCCGTTCAAGGAATCCAAACACACCTCAAAGTCAATTGCATCAAGCAAGGGACAAGCCGTTCTCACAACTACTGAGGGAAGGATCCTAAGCACTTCTGCTGCAAACGGACCATCCATTAGCGCCACAACCGCTCCTCAACATGCCACTTCAAAATTGGTGCCGCTAAAGGAGCGAGGGGAGCATCAAAGGCGCGAGTCCGTCATCAACCTGACCTCGCTGGGGGCACCAAAGCATGATGCTAAGGCACACAAGATGACATCCCAAAGCAGCCAACGACGTTCTTCGTCAGCATCTTGGATGTCTAAAGGAAAGTCACGTCTATTGGTTGCACAAGTCATGACCATCGGCGTTACCTCCATCGAAGAACAACTGGCTCAAATGAATGAAGTGATCGCAAGGCTAACACGGATTGTTGAAGAAAAAGACTTGCAAATCGCTGCACTCGTCAGCCGACTAGAGCCACAGGACGACGAGAACCCCGACCCAGAGAATGATCCACTAAAGAGAAGAGATGACGAAGAAGAGGAGCCTCAGGTGGAGAAAAACGATGTGAAGCCGGAGCCAAACCAAGCGGCGGCACTCATGGGATCTCTTTCTATCCAGCAGCTGCAAGAGATGATCACCAACACCATCAAGGCACAGTACGAAGGGAGCTCACATACCTCCTTGTTCTACTCGAAGCCCTACTCCAAGAAGATTGATGCCCTAAAGATGCCAAGGGGTTATCAACCACCAAAGTTCATGCAGTTTGATGGAAAAGGAAACCCGAAACAGCACGTTGCCCACTTTGTTGAAACTTGCAACAACGCAGGGACCGAAGGGGACTACCTTGCCAAGCAGTTTGTGCGCTCACTGAAAGGAAACGCCTTTGAGTGGTACACGGACATAGAGCCTGAGTCCATCAACAGCTGGGAGCAATTGGAGCGGGAATTCCTCAACTGCTTCTACAGCACCCGCCGCACTGTGAGCATGCTAGAGCTAACGAGCACAAAGCAGTGGAAGGACGAGCCAGTCATTGACTATATCAACAGATGGCGCACTCTAAGCCTCGACTGTAAAGACAGGCTCTCGGAAACCTCTTCAATCGAGAAGTGCATCCAAGGCATGCAATGGGGTTTGCAATACATCCTTCAAGGCATCAAACCACGGACTTTCGAAGAGCTAGCCACCCGCGCCCATGACATGGAGTTGAGCATCACCCATCATGGGAAGAAGGAACCGATCGCCGACTACAAGAACGACAAAGTTCTTGAGACAAAGGTGGAGAAGGCTGCATGGAAACCCACCAAGGAAGCGATGACGGTCAACACATCTCCCGTCAAAATCTCTACACGAGGCAAGGCGATTCAAGTCGAAGCTTTTCGTGATCAAGAGATGCGTAGACGCACTTTGAAGGAGCTTGAGGAGAAGACTTATCCATTCCCCGACTCTGATGTGGTTGCCATGCTGGATGACCTGTTGGACAAGAAGGTGATCGGTTTACCTGAGTGCAGACGGCCAGAAGAGATGAATCGTACCGACAGTCCAAGATACTATAAATTCCACCGCTTCATCAGTCATCCGACAGAAAAATGCTTCGTGCTGAAAGATCTCATCATGAAGCTGGCTCAGAAAGGAATCATCGAGCTAGATCTTGACGATGTGGTGAAGTTAAATTATACCACCATCACTTATGGCTCTGTCAACTCAAAATCTTCACCTCAATCGCTGGGGGCATGCTCCAAAACCATGCCAGTCAAGCCAAGCGAAGTTGAAGGATGGATTCATGTCACTCCGAAGAAACTGCACAAGAAGCATATGTCTTCTCCACAAGTGCACCAATCAGAAAGGGGGCAAAGCAGCTTTCGTCAACCTCCAGAACAATGTGAAAGTATTGGAGATAATGAAACTTTGACACAAAGATCATCCATCCTCATCATGATGTGTGACATCTTTCCTGAAGACTTCTTCAACTACTCAGTCAAGGCTCCTTGCTATGAAGATTGCGAGGAACAACTCTCCCGGATTGCTTGACAAAATTCACAAATTCTCCTCGCCCGCACGAGTCTAAACTGCATGGCACAAAGCTCCTGGTCTGCACGAGCATAAAAGGCAACACCAATGCTCCTTATTCGCACGAGCCTAAACTGCACGAACCAAAGCTCCTGGTCTGCACGAGCATAAAAGGCAACACCAAACACTCCTTGCCTGCATGAGTTAAAACTGCAAACGGCACAAAAAGAAAATACCAAAAAATATGTATGTATTTGAA
This sequence comes from Malus sylvestris, assembly GCF_916048215.2. NCBI lineage: Eukaryota > Viridiplantae > Streptophyta > Magnoliopsida > Rosales > Rosaceae > Malus > Malus sylvestris. The sequence continues at coordinate 31,635,762 of NC_062275.1, forward strand.
CTACGTTACGACTTGATCTCTTCTTTGGAAGGGTACGTAGGCAGCTTGAATATTCAAAATTTCGAGTTCAGTCACATCAAAATATAAATAAATGTTTTATTAAAGAAAGTCAATTTTATTTAAAAAAAAAAATTGATGAATACATATGTTTATGTATTTACAAAAAAAAAAAGGAAAGGAATACACAAGTATTATATATATATATATATGTGTGTGTGTGTGTATATATGTGTAGCTTGAAAGCCGGGCCCTCGTCAGCAACCCATCCTCATTAGTGTCTCGGCCCAGCAGCAAAAGGGCTCAAGCCATAACGGGCCCAAACTCCAGCTTGTCTTCTTTTTCATTTCTCCTCTGCGAATCCTTAGTCCGCCGCAACAGTTGCTTCATCGCGGATATAAGATAGTCCGTCGGCTTCGCCGGAGGACTCGACATCCGGAACTCCTCACAGAAGCTGACGTGCCGCTTCATCGCCTCCTCCGTGCTGATCTTCCTCGACGACCTCGAGTTCTCGTCCTTGATCGCCTCAGCGCAGAGACCGCAAATCCACCGGTCCTGGTGCCTCTCCTTCACCGTCGCTACATATGCCGGCGTGCACTCCTCTGTCAAACCGCAGCAGTAGCACTTGACCTCCGACTGGGCCATGAGCATGCGCTTCTCATATGACTGCGACGCCTGCGACGGTGACGGACAGTGCGAGTTCTGCTCCGTCGAGTTTCACCTCCGCCTCCATGTTGCCCCCTCATGACTACATCCTACACAGCATACAAAACTGGAGAAACCATCATAGATGTAGCATTTGGAAATCCTGCAACGCCGTTTGATTATATATGGTGCTGGGCATGTGGATCCGATGGCAGCCCTCGACCCTGGCCTTGTTTATGATAATGCGGTCTAGGACTACTTCAGCTTCCTCTGCGCCTTGAATTATAGCTCAACTGAGATCAAACTAACCATTCACAGAGACTTCACTTGCGATACAAGCAAGAAATATAGGCTTGGAGATTTCAACTACCCGTCTTTTGCTGTTCCCCTAGAAACATCTTCTGGCAGAGGGGGTGGAATAGGTGCCTCAACAACTGTAAAATACACAAGGACACTGACCAATATGGGTACCCCAGGAACATACAAGGTCACGATAACCTCACAGGCGCCATCAGTGAAGATATCGGTTGAGCCACAATCACTGACTTTCAGTCAAGCATACGGTGCCGGTCAGATCCGGATGTTAGGGGTGTACATGCAGCGATCGTGGATCATTTTTGCTAGTGACACCTCGCTTGCCGTACTCTCCCCCCTCCCCGGCGCTCAGATACTTCAAGCCGTCTCTACGGTTGGGCTGGAGCCATATACGGGCTTGAGGTGGCTCATCAAAACGATGTTCACGGGCAAGCTGGTGTTGTTTCAGACGACATGAATGGGCCCATTAACAATGAGCGGCACTCCTCTTCGCAGCAAACGGTGTCCCTTATAATGAGCAGCAACGAGCAGCAGCCACGTCACCGACTCATCCTCGTCCTCGTCCTCCTCTACAAGACCTTTCCTTCTGCCCAGCAAGGATGATCAGCCACGAACTCCACACCTCCAGCTCCCTTTCTCTGTCCATCTCCGTCGATGCTCCCTGCAGCTCTCCCCTTCATCCCATGCAGCAAACACATATATATATATAAATAATAATAATAATGGTGCGGTATGAGTGGTGGTGAGTGTGAACACCACCGAAAGCAATAAATTAAAAAAATAAAAAAAAAATTTTGGTGTCAGCCACCACCCTAATATATATATATATATAAATAATAAAAGTTTTGAAGTGGTGGGCAATACCATGATTAAAGGCCATAAAAAATATATATATATATAATAAAAAAAAAATTGTTTTGATCTTTGGTGCATCTGGCACCATGATTAAAGGCCAAAAAATGTATATAAAAAAATATTTTTATATTGGATGCGTCTGGCACCATGATTAAAGAAAAAAAAATGTTTGATGTTTGGTGCTCTAGCACCATGTGCAAAAAAAAAAAAAAAAAAAAAAAAAAAAAAACATTAAGAGAAATAAAAGTCCATTTTATTTTTTTTTTCTGGAAATTTTACATAAAATTGCATTCTACATACCAAAAAAAAAAAAAAAAAAAAATTACAAATGTGCAAACAAACGAGAGGGAGTCTTTATTGCTCAGGTGGTGTCTCAGTACTCGGTGGAGCTCTAGGAAAAAGAGACGTCGGAGGTTGACTGTTTGAAGTCACACCACTCGGTGGAACTCCAGGAAAAAGAGGAGGCGGAGGTTGATCATGAGGAGCTTCATTACGCGGTACAGCCCCAGAAGACGAAGGCAAATGCTGTTGGAACAAACCCACAAACCTCTGATGATCAAGTAAAATCTGACCATCAGATTCCTGCATCTGGTTAATCTTCCTCTTCATGTTTATCGCATAGCTATGTGCGAGCTTATGCAACTGTTTATTCTCCTGCTTGAGCCCTCTAATCTCCTGTTTCAAACTTATCACTTCAGCCGCCAATGATTCAACTTAACGGGTTCGAGCAAATAGGCGTTGGGCCATATTAGACACAGAACCTGCACACTGCACACTGAGAGCCAGAGAATCCTTAACAGCCAACTCATCAGACCGTTTGGAAAGTAGTCTGTTATCTCTGGGAGTGACAAGGTTCCTGGCCACCACCGCAGCGGTCATATCATTCTTCATCACCGAATCCCCAACTGTAAGAGGACCAGTAGGGGATATGAAGGATGGGCGCCATATGTTGTCTGGAGAAGGCGGGACTGCCTCTTCACCAAGATTCAAGTCAAAACGACGGTCGGATGTTCCAGACATTTTCAAAGTGTTGAAGAAAGAAGAGGTCGGACGAACCAAGATCTTAGAAGTGCAAGAAGGGAGTTTCTACAAGCAAAAAATTCAAGTGTGCTTTGAAACAAACTGCATGCCTCTATAAAAATCAGCATTCGACGGGATTTCAGAGATCGAAGAGGCGAGCTCAGAATTCGAAGAGGCCAATTCAAAAATCGAAGAGGTGCTAGCTTTCTCAAAAGCTGGGCTCGCTCGGAAACCACGGGCCAATCTTCCTCTCCAGACCTGTTCGCACTTGTCACATGCAACCTCTGTGCTCGACAGAGCTCATAAATCGAAGAGGCAAGCTCAGAAATCGGAGAGGCATCTTGCTTTTCCAGACGCGTCAGCACCCATCACACGCAAACTCAGCTTTGCGGAAATCACGGGTAATTTGTCGAAGCGCCGATCCCAGATATCGAAGAGGCGCCAGTCTTTTTCAGCCTCGTCAACACCTGTCACATGCACACTCAGCTTGGTGGAAATTACGGACAATTTGTCGAAGATTTCTGATAAAGAAGAAAGCACGTGAAGCCATACTGATCAATCACGCATTAGTTGCCGACACGAGTGAAAGAATAGTACCTCTACAGGTATTAAAGAACTTCCTATAACTGTCCACGTTCACCCTACATAGCAAGGCAGACATACAGAACATTTCTTCATCTCCAAGAATACCTTCCCAACAAAGCCTCTCGAGTCACCAAGTGTTCCTTATTCCTTGGGGTATCTCTGCAAGCCAATGACTCCAAAGCAAAAGTATCTCATATCACCAGGGTAGAAAGCAAGAATATCTCATATCATGCGTTCTCCCTGTCCTTTCCTTTGTCCTTGTTCTTACTTACAAAGACAAGGATAAAGAAAACAATATGCCGGAACCTCCACTCAAACTCAGGTAAGGAACCGACTGCTTGAAACCCTTCCCTGATTGCCTACCTAGCGCTGCTCTTGAGTACTCGTCTCCCGCTGCTGCTGTACTTCCAAAGAAGCTGCCACATCTGCCTGAAGAACAGATAAGGCAAGTGAAAATGATACCTTGCAGCATGTGGAGAGAATGTGCAGAAGAAACAAGCAGAGAAGAATGCGGTCTGCACAGTCAACTCAGCAGAAGGAGTCCAAACTGAGGAACTCGAGAAGCTGCCACATCTGCCTGAAGAAACAAGCAGAGAAGAATGTAGCATGCACAGTCAACTCAGCAAAAAGAGTCTGAGATGAAGAACTCGAGAAGATGCCGCATCTGCCTGAGGAACAGTTAAAGGAAATGAAAATGATACCTTGAAGCATGTGGAGACAAGTGCAACAAAGCACGTGCTGAGTCATCCGCTACTTCTTCAAAATCAAAAGTATCTCATATCATCAGGGTTGCAATCACTCTGGACGGTGAACTCGTTTTGACCCTCATATTCTTGGGTCGACTTACTAGGCGTTGTGGGCTGCACGTGCCGATTCACCACCCTTGAATCAAATCCTTAAAGACCAAGTCACCAACTGGAAGAATAACCCATCAATCTTGAAGATCATACCGTTGACCAAACTGCTTAGGTGTGAATTAGAAAGATTGAACAAAGCAACAGGCTGTCACCATTACCTCGTGCCTGCTTGCCATGTGTTCGAATCAACCTTCGAGATCAAGCCTCAAAGGCCCTTGAAGAAGCTTCCAGCCAAAGTTCAAATCAAGCCTCGACGGCCCTTGAGGAAATCACAAGTCTGATTCAAGATCAAGTGTCTACCACCCTTGAATCAAAAAACCAGTTCAAGAATAAGCTGTGGAAAGTCAACAATTGGAGAAAACCAGAAAATCCTCCAACCCAGTTCCAGATCAAAGCTGTGGAAAGTTAACAAGTGCAACAAAATACGTGCCGATTCATCCACTACCAAAGCCAAGGATCATCTACCACATGAAGCTCCTTGTGGTCCAATTTCAACCTTCAAGATCAAGCCTCGACGGCCCTTGAAGAAATTTCAAACAAAAGTTCAAGAACAAGCCTCAACGGCCCTTGAAGAAATTTCAAACAAAAAATTCAAGAACAAGCCTCAACGGCCCTTGAAGAAATCTCAAGCCCAATTCAAGATCAAGCCTCAAACAGCCCTTGAAGAAATCTCAAGCCCAATTCAAGATCAAGCCTCGAATGGCCTTTGGATCGACATCTACAATAAGGGACTTCAAAACGCATCTCCTACACGTGACAAGCACATGTATACGACGCGCCTTGAAGTGGGGGCATTTGTAGACATCGAAATTTCGGTAAATAAATGTTGACCGATAAATCAAAGTTTCAACGCTCATGTATTACATAAATTTCACACCTGGCAGAAACGACTTATTTCATCTGGAATATTATATTCAAAATTAGGCCTTGGAAATTTCTATAAATAGAAGGCTAATTCATTCATTTGAGGGGGAACCAAAATCATTAGGCAAAATTCTTGAAGCTCTGAAGCTCTGAAACTCCGAAGTTCTCAAGCATCCAGGTTCCTGAATAATCAAGAAAGCTCTCTTCGTTCTTCGTTCTTCGTTCATCGTTCATCCTAAGATCAAGCCCAAACGGCCCTTTGGATCAACAATCATCCACCAATTCAAGATCAAGCCCCGACGGCCCTTGAAGAAAGTGTTCTTTGTTCTTCGTTCTTCGTTCATCGTTCTTCCAAGATCAAGCCCCGACGGCCCTTGGATCAACAATTCACCAATTCAAGATCAAGCCCCAAAGGCCCTTGAAGAACTTCCACCAATTCAAGATCAAGCCCAAAGGCCCTTGAAGAACTTCCACCAATTCAAGATCAAGCCCCGACGACCCTTGAAGAAAACACCATTGTTCATCATCCGTTCATCCAAGATCAAGCCCCGACGGCCCTTGGATCAACAAACATCAACAAATCCACACATCCAACCGTTCTTCAAGATCAAGCCCAAAAGCCCTTGAAGATCCATTCATCACCGTTATTCAAGATCAAACCTTAACGGCCCCTGAAGAAACACTCATCCTCAAGATCAAGCCCCAACGGCTCCTTGAAGATCCGCTCAAATCCACCTTCAAAGATCAAGCCCACGGCCCCTTGAAGAAACTTCTAACAGTTCATCCAAGATCAAGCCTCAACGGCCCTTAGATCAACGAAACATCCACAAATCAACACCTTACGGAGATCGAATCAGAGGATCAAAATAGAGAGAGATTGTAACCCAAAATCATCAAATACATAATATTTGTTTGTGCACGTTGTTCTTGTCTCTTTCGTTTCAGGAATTTTCCGTGTTCACAACTGCATCCAGAATTGAAACCTAAGTTCAGCAAGGACAGAAAGGTGATCATCTCAAAACCATCCTATGTTGTTTCATACAAACCTCAACATGCTACAAACCACGCTTCCAGTCCATTCACTGATGCCATTCAAAACTTCACTACAAATCATGTGTCACTTATCAATGAATTTGTAGTGTATTTATAAAACAGAGGTGTTTCGGCCCAAAATGTTATTTTGGGTCGAGCTTGGCCCAGTAGCATTGGTCTTATCTTGTTATGGGTCGATCGAGTCCTACTGCAAAGAGGGTTGGTTTAGATAACGATGAGGTAGTCGAGACCTAGTGCAACAACGAGTTTCAAGGCTAAAGATGCTAAGGTTTGGGAAATGATTCTAGCTTGTTTGAGAGCTTGGTTCAAAGTCCTATTAGGTTTAGGATTGGCAAAAAAAGTAATCAAATTAGGATAAGGAGTTTTAGTCTAAGTATAAGTCTAGCTCGGCCAGGGAGAGGTTTGCTACTATAAATAGAAGGGGGTGCGACATTCAAAGTCTCTCCAATTCAATACACAAATTGCCCTGAGCAAACATTTCAAACATCTTGAGATTTTTATTTTCTTTTTCTGCCAACACATCTTCTGTTTGGATAAATAGCATTGTGAAGGCAATCGATGACATCTTCAGTTTGGATAAACAGCACCAGAGCCGTAAAATTAGCCGGCCGAGGAACACCTTTAACTTAGATAAATAGCACTACTTCGAGACCAACTGGTTATTTATCCAAATCTCAATCGATAAGGATTTTCGAGTCCTTGTTGGTAGAGGTCATCTCATTAGTCTTCTCGGCGAAGTGAGGTATTACAGGTTACTACGTTTGGCACATTGAAAGTCGAATTTGATATTGAACTTCGCAGAACTAGCGGCTTTGTCTTCAAGCTCTAGAACCCAAAGGTCGAGACGTGTTCCTTCCTCGGCATCAGTTGCAAGATCAAGAAGTTAACAGCGTGCCCAACGCGACATCAACACATTATACTCCCCGACCAACCTCAGTCGACCAGTTGGCATGCCCTGCACACAACCGAATGACGTAGTTAGCTTATTAATTACTCGGCTTGCGTGTCACGTAGGCTTGGTAGTTTTTAGGGTCAACATTTTGGCATGCACAGCGGGATACAGTGCCAAAGCTATGAAGTTGATCACCATTGAGGCACGATCAGTAAAAAAGAAAACAGGAATGGGTGAATCAACAATTGATATTCCATCTACAGTTCAAACCCACGTCACGACGGCTTGTCATAGGCACAAAATCTTCCTGCTGCCGTCACACCCAAGGCCACAAGTGCGACACGACAAGAAAATGAAGTTAGTCTCAGTGGTTAACCTCGTGATGCGGAGATCACCACCAGAACGATAAATGGAATTTTTGTTGAAGGAATAGTGGAAGAATGTGATGAGGACGGTGGTGATGCTTCTGACCCACCAACCATATCATTTCTTCAACAACGACTTAGGACCAATCTCGGCAATTTTAGCAGATATTCAGCCGAGAAATAAAAAACATCTATAAAGAAATGCAGGATATGTTACTTAAAGTCCATGTCAGATTCCAGCGTAAAGGAAGTGAATGGGTCGATGCTTTTGTGTAGTCGATGCAAAGCAGACGTTATCTTAACCAAGCCGAAAGAGAAGCCGTTTTGAGCTACAATACCACAACAGTCACCTGTGGCCGCAACAACACCTCAAAAGGTGTTTTGCCGAGGCCAATGTCAGAAAGTTTTCGATAGGCTCGGCCCTTAAACACAAAATGACAGGCCATCTTCAGCCAGACGGCGATTTGATTTCGACGCACAGTTTTATAATGAGGATTATTATGCACACAACTCTAGCAATTTGAGTTCATCCGTAAACCAGAGAATCGTTAAGCCATTTGAGCCACACAACCAATGTTGGTATAGTTATAATTCTTCTATCGATGTATATACCACATTGTCTAAATCAAAAAAACGTAGGTGCTAGTGAATAGATTGTATGGTTCGTTGACAAGCAGCCCAAGCTACCTCGACTACCAAATGACAGCTAAAAGAAAAAGCGGGCAGTGAAGATGACCGACAACCTCCAGCAATCATGGCCGAGTTACTTCAAGGAAAAAAGGTGATTAACCGAGACTTTGAAACCATAATTGAAGAAATTGAAAAACGCATCAAACTTCTTCTTTGGCCTGGCGAGATGAAAGCTCGCCTCGAGCACTTCTGGAAGGATGTCGAGAGCGAACTTCCCCCACTACATACATAAGAACCGTTGATCAAAGTCAGAAGGAATCTCCACCCACCGTTCCTCGGTGAAGTTTTAGAATACATGCGGTAGTTTCACAAGAAGAATTCGGCAAATGATTTATATGGCTTACCAAAAGCGTGCCAAGACACTATTGATCTAATTCTAACTTGCCCCAATGCTGAACAGATCATCCAAAAGACCTCAGATTTGCAGGATGAAGGCCAGGTTCCAGCATATACGTAAGGCCCGAGTTCTCGATTTTGATGTAAATCCATGCACTGATATTGACACGATCGAACTTCCTTTCTCTACCGAGGACCTCCAATATTTACGATACAATTTTGAAGTATTTTATGCCATTTCGTTCTTCGGCCTTACAGATGATGAGAAAGAACGCATAGCACGACTAGATGCTTACCTTGACACGCAATATGCTTGTATTGCATATCAGTAGCAAACTTACGTAACATCACACGACCAAGACCCAATTCTAACTCTGGATGAACCCGAGGTCGATGGACAGAATGAGAAGCCTCTAGTGGACACACCGCAGGAACATACCCCGACGTCAATCAAAGAAGATCAAACGGATATTGCCCCACGCGTAGAAACTTCGCTATAAAATCTAGAAGAAGAAGATCGTGACCCAATGGGTCATTTGGTCATTGACAACATAGAAATCAGTATGGTCCATGTCTTATCTGCCAATTTTCAACAAACTGCATCCCAACCAAATTCCCTAGACAGCAACGTAGTTGTCGAAAAAGCCATGTAAGTTGATTTTGTGGCCACCGAAGAAATTGAGCTAGCAATGAAAGAAGATAAACTCGAAGAAGCTCTTGCCAAATTGTTTCCTCGCTCATCATTAGTTAATCTCCATCATTTGAAGTCGTTGTATGTTACGGATCATATTAAAGGATATCCAATCTCCAAAATTTTCATCAACTGTGGAGCAACTGTCAACATCATGCCCGTGGCTATCATGAAGGCATTACGTCGCTCCAATGATGAACTTATACCATCAAGGTCACCCTAAACAGCTTCATCGGTGACAAATCCCAAACCAAGTAAGTGCTTTCGCTAGAAGTAAATATCACAGGTTGTAATCACATGACCGCATTTTTCGTAGTTGATTAAAAAACCGAGTATAATGCATTACTCGGCCTTGACTAGATCCATCAAAGAAGATGCATCCCCTCATCTTTATATCAAGTCCTCATCTTTTAGGATGGCAAATCGATCGTGGTTCATCTGGCCGATAATCAACCATTTGAAGCTAACATGATCCAACCTCTTTATTACGATGACCATGCTGGCTATACCACCTTACAAGGATTTAACGATAAAGGACGGTCAACTTGAATCTCAGTTCAGAAAGCCATCGAGGTTGGCGCTGAAACTATTCACCAGTATTCAGTGAGACTCGGGTTGGCTGACCTAATCACTGAACTTGATGTCTGATGTCACAAGACAAACGTCAGGCTGAGGTTTCATCTACCATGGAACGACTGCTGGCCCATTGGTATGCAATTTCTAAACAACCAAATTCAGGAGTAAACTTAGTAGAATTTCTCATCGAAGGAGATAACGGTTTAGCCCTATCACTTGACAAAGTCCAAGATGCCCCAGGTCAAAGACCCTCTGGAGGAAATAAAAGTTGGAACGGTCGTTAATCCTCGGCCTTTATTTATTATTACTTTGTTACCCCAACCCATGAAAACTGAACTTTGTAAATTATTCAACGAATTTAAAGATTGTTTTGCTTGGAGTTACCATGAGATGCCTCGTTTAGATCGAACGCTCATCGAGCATAAATTGCACATCAAGGCTGGTTGTAATCCTTTTCGCCAAACCCCTCGACGATTCTTGATCGAAGTACAACTTGGCATAAAAGATGAACTCATTTGACTTTTGAAAGCTGGGTTTATTCGAATTGCTCGATACTTCGAATGGTTGGCAAATATCGTACCAATTTTAAAGAAAAGCAGTGTTTTACGTATTTGCATCGATTTTTGTATCTGAATTTGCAAACCCTAAAGATGAATACCCAATGCTAATTTTAGATATGTTAATTGACGTTGTTGCAAACCATGAGATGTTATCTTTCATGGATGGCCACGTTGACTATAACCAGATCTTCATTGCCGAGGCAGATGTCCACAAAACTTCTTTTTGTTACCTATGGGCACTCGGGACCTACAAATGAGTAGTCATGCCATTTGGCCTTAAAAACATCAATGTCACATACCAACGTGTTATGAATACCATCTTACATGACCTTATTGGTACGGTCATAGAGGTATATATCGATGATGTGGTGGTCAAATCGAAACGCCGTCAAACGCATTTAGATGATCTTCGACAAACTTTTCGACGTATGTGCCAACACAACCTTAAAATGAACCCTGCCAAATGCACCTTCGTCGTATCACCCGACAATTTCTTGGGTTTCCTTGTACATCATTGTGGTATCAAGGTAGACGAAAATAAGGCTCGAGCAATCATCAACACTCCACCCTTGATGACCAAGAAGCAACTCCAGTCTTTACTCGGAAAAATCAATTTTCTTCATCGTTTCATAGCTAATTCGAGGGGAAAAATGAAGGGTTTCTCTATGCTTTTGAAACTCAAGGATTCTGACAAGTTCAAATGGTATTAAGAGCATCAATCGCCCTTCACACAAATCAAGGTTTCCCTCATAACCCCACCCGTCTTCATACTGCCTGGGCGCGGTAAACCTCTTAAGCCATACATTTTGATTACCGAACAATCCATCAGTTGCTTTCTTGCATAAGACAACGATACTGGGTATGAGCAGGCCATCTTTTATCTCAGTCAAAATCTTAACTCACCTGAGATCAATTATTCAACCATCGAAAAGCTCTGCCTGGCTTTGTTTTTTGTTGCATCTAAACTCAAGCATTACATGCTCCCTTCCGTCACTCAGGTCATCGCCCAGACCGATGTTATTCGGTATATGCTCACTCGACTAATAGTCAACGGCCGAATGGGAAAATGGACAATGGCACTGTCCTAATTCAGCTTGCAATATGTTCCCTAGAAATCTATCAAAGGGCAGGCACTAGCCGATTTCTTAACTCAATACCCGTCCCCATATAATGTTGGGGGTGACGACGTCAACATCAACATGGTGGAAACACGCGACAATTACTGGATGATGTATTTTGATGGCTCTAGTACTTCGACCTCGATTGGCGTTGGGATGGTCATCTAATCCCCATATCATTACCGATGGTATTTTGCTCTTAAGCTGGATTTCGATTATACAAATAATCAGGCCGAGTACGAAGCTCTTATCATCGGCCTTAACGTCATTCACGACTTGAGGGCAGCTCGTGTGCTCATCTTTGGCGGTTCAGAACTTGTGATTAACCAAATCAGTGGAACTTTTCATTGCATAAGTTGTACTCTGGCACCCTATCACATGGTTGCCCGTTTTTTTGTCGAGTTAATTGAAGGCATCACATTCAAGCACATCTCACGAGCTCGAAACATTGGCGCCGACGAATTAGCTCAAATAGCCTCCGGAGCATAACTCTTGGGGGGCAAGTTAGATTAGGTTATACCAGTAGTGCGACAACCATACTTGGCTTTGGTTAATCAACAAGTTCTCCAACATGACTAAGTGATCTGTACGCGAGTTATGTCCCTACCGTCGTTGTTGGAAAGAGAAGATCATGTGGATGTGTGCATGGTCGAGACATTACCTGACGATTGGAGAAAGTCAATCTGCAATATCTCGATAATCTCAGCAGCAAACATGACCGCAAGACAAGGGTATATGCCATTAATTACGTAATGTACCAGAACAAGTTGTACCAAAAGGGTGAGGATGGTCTATTGTTATTATACCTCGGCCTGCAAAAGGTTGCCGAAATAATTACAAAGGTGCACAAAGGAATATGCGGAACTCATCAATCCGAACGCAAGATGCATTGGTTGCTTCGCTGACACGGCTATTTCTGGCCAAGTATGATGAAAGATTGTATTGAATACGCACGAGGATGTGTACAGTGTCAACTTCATGGCCCTATACAGAGAGTATTGGCCGAATTACTTCACTGGGTCACCAAACCATGGCCGTTTAGAGGATGAGCCATGGATGTGATTGGTAAAATTATGTTGTCTTTTGGGTCAGCGAAGCATGCATAGATACTCGTTGCCACGGACTACTTCACCAAGTGGGTCGAAGTAAAGTCATATGCCAAGTTAATGTCCAAAGAAGTTTGTAATTTTGTGGAAGAAAACATCGTGACCAGATTCGACGTACTAGAAACAATCATAATGGACGACGGTACGATCTTTACATCCGACAGATTCAAGGAATACACGGCAACTCTGAAAATTCAACTCGATCATTCTACGTTGTATTACCTACATGCAAATGGACAGGCCGAAGAAAGTAATAAAGTTTTGATCTGTATTCTTAAAAAAATGATAAAGGTAAAGCCTGGTATGTGGCATTTGAAGTTAAACGAAGCATTATGGGCATATCAACTTTTACTCCGGTTAGCAATCGAGACGACCCTATATGCGTTAACTTATAGGTACGACTCGATGCTACCAGTTGAGCTAAGCATAAACTCATTACGAGTAATCGAACAAAGTAGTTTGCTCAGTGCTAAGTATAGTCAGGCCATGAGACAAGAGTTAGAAGACTTTGAGGAAGTTTGGCTTGATGCCTATAATTTATTAGTGGTGCAGAAAAAGATTGCTGAGCGAGTCTATAATTGACGAGTCAGACAAAAAACGTTCGGCGAAGGAGAGTTAGTTTGGCAAATTGTTGCCAGTGGGAGTTAAAGATCCTAGATTCGGAAAATGGTTACCGAATTGGGAAGCACCATTCATCGTCCATAAAGTTCTCGGTAAGGGGGCATACCATCTCAAAGATCAGATTGGTTTAATTCATAAATTACCAATCAACGGGAAATTCTTAAAGAAATACTATCCAATCACTTGGGAAATGCAAGAATAAAATGTTCATTTCATTAATTTTGCAAAATGACATACAAGCAAAATTACAAAAATCCAATAGCCTACTACTAAAACAGTCCTAAGGGGTTAAAGGAAGGAAGGCTTCAAAAGCTGTTTTCAGTTCCAACCACCTTACTTCACCTATCGTGACTTCAGCTTACCTTGTTCTTTTCTCGAGCTGTAGTTGTTGTATCTGTTTTAAGCCAGCTGCGTAGTCCATTAGTCGGGACCTATTCGCCTCAAAATCCTTTTCAAGCTTTGAAGCAACTGTCGACCTCAGACGTTGAAGTTCAGTGATTTAACGATTGAGGTTGGCCAATCATGTCTTCTTTGCTTTTATTGCCTCAGCCGGATAGCTTATGAGCGACCAGTGCAGGTCGAGCTCGATGCCCTTCTCACCAACACTTCCGGAGTGGTTAGGCCTTCTGCCACCATGGCCGAGCCTTCTGTGACTGGTCGAGTTTGATACCTTTACCAAGATACAAGGGTTTTTATCCCTTTCGGCCTCACAAGTCTTTCAATACAAAGGCCTTAACTTCATAGGAGAGTGTCTGAATGAACTTGCAGCTAGTGGTTTACTAAGCATAGAAAATGTTGTTTATTTATCCAACATCCTAGAGCGAACCCGGCAATACTTAACTACCTTTGAAAGGGCTTTTCGGCCAGAGGACGACCTTAAAAAAATAAGTAAGTCGTGATAGACCTGCTGAGAAGAGAGTTTGGCTATGTCTGCTGGTTCGTTGCTCGAACCCAGAAAGCTTAATGGCTGAGCCCAGTGCTTAAGGCAACCTTTCGCAGTCGATGAAGGCTATCTATATTTGAGGGCCACTGAGGTGGCCAACAGATGTAAATAATGCCCTTCTACGTATTGAACTTTCGGCGAAATGAGTGATTGGGCACCTAGAAGTTAATATTTTTCTTGGTTAAGAATTGTTATAATGGGAATTAACAAAAGAAGATGGTCGAACCTTACAAAAGCTGAAGTGACTTCCTGAGGAAGAATGCCAAAATCTTGATCTTGAGGATGAACCGACGTCCCTGTTGTTGCCTCTGGTTTGACTAAAAGTGCCATTTCAGGCCCAGGACCAGCTTCGACCGAAGGAGGTTCGACTTGACTAGCCACCTCGACCGCCGGCTGAGGATTGGAAGTTGGCATTTCAGCCGGTCGAGGCTGCCTCACCAGCGGCGGTCCCTCGCTCTCGTCCTCTTAGACAAAGAAAGATCGTTCGTTAGTCGTAAAATATAGTTTAAATAAAAAGACAAAAGGAGATTGGTCTTACTTATTCTTCGAGGATGATTATTGGAGCTTTCTTTGGATTAGGGGGAGTGGTCTTCTCGGCCCTAGAGTTGCAAGACCCTTGGCCAATGGTGCAACAACTAGTTCGACCACAACTTCCCTAGTAGGATGAACTTTATCCGTTTAAGCCGAAGGGTTTTGCAGTACTCCCATCGAGACCTAGAAGACAGGAGAAGGGAAAGGGACACCTGGAGTGGTTGTTCCCATGGTCTGACTTTATATGAAGAGAATTTCCCATTCCTCATTCTTTGCCTTTTTATTGATCCTCTTTTGGGGCCAAGCAACATCGCTTGTCATCTTGGCCTCCAGGCATGGCCGTTTGCTTGGCATAACTGGTACATAAGGGGCCGCTGTTGGAGGTGGCTTGGTTGAAGGATGAGTGATGGTTACAATCTTTTTATGAGGAGGGGCGAGTTTCTTTTTGGCTGTGACTATCGCCACCACATCAGCTCATTTTATTGTACGCTTACCTGGGAAAATTAAGCTCGAGTTAGAACGAAGTTTGGATGAGCAAACAAAGAAAATAATAGAAGTAGATGTATACCTTGGGTCGATCGTCAAAAAGTTTCTTTAAGATTTCATTGACAAGAGTACTGAAGAAATCCTTGGTGTAAGCATCCCATTAGTTGGCAAAGGTGCTGGCACATCAGGTTTCTGGAGTATTCGACCGAAGGTGAAATTTGGTACACCGCTTCTTGAACTCATTCTCGGTAATCTCACATTGCCAAGGAACCGAAAAGGCATTCTCGGCTGAAAAGTGAGTGAGAATTGAGATACGGTATGGGGCATCCCTGGTGATATCCCAGTTGACGAGCCAGGAAATTAGGATGATAGCCTTCCCAACTTCCTCACCGAGCTTCGCAGTCGTCGGATAAGTTGCCGATGATGATGAAGGATCCCTAGGACTTTCAAAGATTTGCTTCCTCGACTTCTTCCCACGCCGATTGTGGTAAGTAATTTTTCTACATCTCCTTATGGTGGAGCAATTAAACTACCTCTTAATCTGCCTCAACAGGATCTAGGCTTCGCTTGTCTTGGTCCTTAAGTGGAATTTAAGGTACACAATATCCCTGAAATCTTCTTGCAGTTCAAGCGCATCAAAAAGTAATAAAGAGCTTCTGCGTAATTTGCCGCCTTTGTTTTCGAGGGATTCTCCACATTTTACTTTTTATCGACATTTTTTTATTCTTGATGATGGATGATGGGTACGTTCGATGGCTGCAAATTTGGAATTCGGCGTCTGACAGTTCCTCTAAGTCGAAGAAAAAATTGAGGATGTCTTTGGCCTAGTAGGAAGGAATGGGGCGTGAGGCGAGTTCAAGGCCCATTACTTCAGAGGAATTGAAGCCTGGGACTTCTGGTTACAGGGTCAAGAAATAGACCTGCAGCCAAAGCTGGAAGACCCAGAGTGGGCCATTTTGGTGGGGGTCAATTTTCCCCGTAGAAGCATCATTTAAACACCTACTCATATTGGCAAGGATGGCAGGACTAAGGGCCAAAATATGGCCACTGGCTAGGGCTTCGATGACTGGCATGTTCTTAACTAGGCATTTATTCGACTTGGCACAGAAGATATACTTGTTGTACCAATAGAATAAAAAGGCCCCGTGTTCTCCATTCTTTAGGTCTTCGCTTTTTAAGCCAGCGAAATAGGTGATCAGGGTGTTATAGTTAAAGAAATTCTTGTGCAACTTATGCGCATCGTCCTTTGACAACTGTTGGTCTCCTTTCATTAAGGCTTCAACGGCATATTCCTCGAAGATTGTCTTTAAGTCCAGGTCCAATTTATACCCTTAGGGTGCGTTTGGTACGCAGACGGAACGGAACGGGACGGGACGAGACGGAACGGAACGGGACGGGACGGGACGGAACGAAGGTGTAATTTTTGAAAAAGACATGGGGTATATTTGTCTTAAAATAGTAAAACATTGTGTTCCATAGACGTGGAACAAACCCGTTCCGGGGGGGAGGTGGGACGCAAAAACACCCAAAATCTGTCCCGTGGAACAGCCCGTTCCACCCATTTTTGGCGCACCAAACGCGGGACGGAACGCCTCGTTCCGTCCCGTCCCGTCCTACGTACCAAACGCACCCTTAGAGAACATTGTCGATTGGTAGGCAAGAGGGAGAAGTGCCAAGTATAGCTATGATCTCCAGCACCATCAAACCAAGGGGGCCGAAGGGAAGGACCATTGTGTTAATGGTCGAGTACCAGAAGCTGAGGGCAGCCATCCCTAGCTCTCAATCGAGGCTCATCTTGATAGTTGAGAGTTTGATGGCATCAAAGATGCCTAGAGATTTCCCTTTGTTGCCAAAGTATAGCTTAATTCGAGTGACCCAGGTAGCCCAGGCCACAATGGTTAAGCGCCAGACACCTTGGTGTTTAGCCAATTCCCATTTCGACCATTCATACCCTTAAAACTAGGGTTTTAGGCAGTAAGCCTTCAACTTTTCGGTAATAACTTATGGGACACCATCCTTGAAAAGGGGTCAAGGGTTTGGTGGGAAACACTTGGCTCATCCTTGAATTGGATGGTTTTGATAGTGTTCCGATCGGTAATGTTTCGGCACTTGTCGAATTCTTCGGCGAGTTTTGTGATGAAAATGCTGGCGGCCATTAATGAAAATGAAGGTTTTCTAGGTTTCAAAGTATAACTTCTTTTCTGGGTTTGAGAGCAAATGATAAAAGATTCGAGGGATTTGAAACCGTGAAAATCTGAATGAAGGAGAGTGGGGTATTTATGGGCATTTGGGAAAAAGATTAATAGTTTTTTATGTTTAAAGAATAAGGGGTAGATTCGACCATAATGTTTTGTAATCATGGTGGATATTCAGTGAATCCAGATGAAGAGGTCGAAAAACTCGTAGATCACGATTGTACGATGGCGTGTGATGGCGAGTTTAAAGACGGAAGGACGTTTCAATGTCCGCACATCTCAAAAAGACTGAAAAACTCATGTGACAACGAGTTTGATACTAAAGGGACGTTTTAGGGACAAATGTCATCATTAAAGGATAAACGTACCAAGAATATGCCATGTGGTAGGGAGTCTGACAGGATTGAGATCGTGCAATCGTGCTTCATAAATGTGTCTGAGTGGTTGGGCTATTTAAAGGTTTTTCGGTGTCTTTC
Organism: Malus sylvestris; assembly: GCF_916048215.2. Lineage (NCBI taxonomy): Eukaryota > Viridiplantae > Streptophyta > Magnoliopsida > Rosales > Rosaceae > Malus > Malus sylvestris. Next base: position 31,653,539 of record NC_062275.1, read on the forward strand.
AGGGATATGCTAAGGGCCTATTCCACTTCGTCAAAGTTAAAACTCGACCAGGAATTGTAAGCCGAAGACTTCAGAAGTGAGGGGGCCATGTTTGGGCCCTAAATGTTATTTTGGGCCGAGCTCAGCCCAGTAGCATTGGTCTTATCTTATTATGGGTCGTCCAGTATGGGTCGGCTGAGTCCTACTGCAAGGAGGGTTGGTTTGGATAACGATGAGGTAGTCGAGACCTAGTGAAACAAGGAGTTTCAAGGCTAAAGATGCTAAGGTTTGGGAAATGAATCTAGCTTGTTTGAGAGCTTGGTTCAAAGTCCTATTGGGTTTAGGATAAACTAATCAGATTAGGATAAGGAGTTTTAGTCTAAGTATACATCTAGCTCGGCCAGAGAGAGGTTTGCTACTATAAATAGAAGGGGGTGCAACATTCAAAGTCTCTCCAATTTAACACATAAATTGCCCTGCGCAAACCTCTCAAACACCTTGAGATTTTTATTTTCATTTTCTGCCAACACATCGTTAGTTTGGATAAACGACACTAAAGCCGTAGAATAAGCACACCTAGAAGCACTTTCAATTTGGATAAACAGCACTGTTTCGAGACCGACTGGTTATTTATCTAAGTCTCGGTCGACAAGGATTTCAAGTCCTTGTTGGAAGAAGTCATCTCGTCAGCCGTCTCGATAAAATGATGTGTTATAGGTTACTACGTTCGGCACATTGGAGGTCGAAATTGATATTGAACTTCACAAAACTAGCAGCCTTGTCTTCAGGCTCTAGAACCCGAAGGTTGAGACGTGTTCCTTTCTCGGTCGCAGTCGCAAGATCAAGAAGTTCTCAACGTGCCCAACTCGACATCAGCACATTCTACTCCCCTGTCAAGCTCAGCCGATGAGTTGGCATGCCCTGTACATAACCGAAGGACATAGTTTGCTTATTAATTACTTGGCCTGCATGCGACGTAGGCTTGGTAGTTTTTAGGGTCAGCAAAAGGACATGAAGATGCTGCAGAGAACTCGAAGGCTAGAAATGAGAATCACACTGCACTACTGTGACAATTTGCAGGATTGCTTGCTGAAAATGAGCACATGCCACGAAACAAAACTCCAGGTATTTTTAGTGCATTCTCAATTACTATACATGCTAGCATTGAACATAAATTGCTGGATTATTGACTCAGGGGTCACTAACCATATGACAAACAAACTCTCAAATTTGCATGATTTTCAAACCTTGCCAAAACCCTCTCATGGGTCATTTGTTAATGGTAAAAATGCATCGATCTTGGGTGTGGGAAAAATCAATTTGCTTTCAAATAACATTGAGTCCAGTGCATCATTTGTATCCACATTTCCTTTCCAATTTTTGTCAATAGGGAAAATCACTAGAACCTTAAATTGCCTTGTCATTTTTTCACCAAGCAGTGTTGTCTTTCAGGATTCTCTAACCAAGAAGACGATTGGTGAAGGATTCTTTTTTAATGGTCTTTACTATTTGTGCAAGGGACCTCATCTAGCCAAAGCCCTTCAAATTGATTTAACTTTCCCCAGGGACCAACAAATTTGGCACCAAAAGATTAACCCATCCATCAGAGGCCGTTTTGGGTAAACTTTTTCCAAAAATGTGCCAATCACCTATAATGTGTGATAATTGTCACTTTTCCAAGTTTGCTAGACTTCTTTTTGGTTCCTCAATGTCTAGGGCTAGCAAACCTTTTAAGCTTGTACACTCCAATGTTTGGGGTCCAACTATTAAATCTTTTGATGAGTATAAATATTTTGTTATCTTTGTGGATGATTTTACTACAATTGCATGGCTATATCTCTTGAAATCCAAAAGTGAGGTCCCTGCTATGTTTAAAGATTTCCATCAACTTGTCATAACCCGAATTTCTTTTAGCAATTAAAACCCTAAGATCAAATAATGGCACCAGTTCTTATCCAACAACATGAATCAATATCTAAGCTCAAATTGTATAATTCATCAAACAAGTTGAGTGGGAACCCCACAATAAAATGGGATCGTTGAAAGGAAGAACAGCGACTTACTAGAAAAGACACGGGCATTGATGTTGCACATGAATATTCCAAAAAAATTTGGACATAAGTCATGCTCTCTACAACTTATTTGATCAATCGACTACCAAGTCGTGTTTTAGAGTTTAAGTCTCCTTATGAAACTCTTAAAGGAAGTCCTAGAACTCTATCACACTTAAGGGTATTTGGATGCAATTGTTTTGTTCATATTCAAGCATCCTATTGTGACAAATTAGATGCTAAAGCTGTAATGTATGTTTTCATGGGGTACTCATCAACACAAATAGGTTGCAAATGTATCAATCCTATCATTAATAAAATTGTTGTGTCTAGGGATGTAAGATTTAAGGAAAGTGTTCCATATTTTTCTAAGCAAGTTGCTCGCTCACGAGAGGGGGAGTTGATGTGTAATTTATTTCCGTTGCCAACATGCATTCATCGACGAAGTACTAATGATTTTTCTAAGCAAGTTGCTCGCTCAATAGCACTCATGGAGAAGAAAATTTGGGTGATACAATTCATCATCACTCTTCACAACCTAGCACATTGAGTGATGATGAGGCTACACCAAATGTGATTCAAGAAGCTCCCATTTTACCTCGAACAAGGCATAATCCAATTCGTGCAAGACAACCTCCAGTAGAGCTTCTAGAATATGTCACATTTTCCTCCAAACACCCCATCACTGAAGTCTTGAACTATTATTGTCTCTCCTCATGCTGCCTTTCTTACTAAAATCTCTCAACACCTTGAACCAATGCCACAAGGCCAGACTTGTGGCTCTTGGTTTCACCCGAATATTTAGATAGACTACAAAGAGACCTTTGCTCCAGTTGCCAAAATGAATATAGTTAGGGTTTTTCTTTTCCGTGGTTGTGAATTGTGGTTGGTCTTTGTCCCAAATGGATGTAAAAAATGCATTCCTCCATGGAGAGTTACAAGAGGAAGTGTACATGCAAATTCCATCAGGTTATTCTCAAGAAAATGATGGTATGGTTTGTATTTACACAAGGCCATTTATGGGTTGAAACATCCGCCCCGTGCATGGTATTGCCAAGCTGAGTTCTGTGTTAGAAGGTGTTGGATTCTCACGAAGCACCCTAATTCATCCTTATTCATTCATCATGGATTAGCTGGGAGATTGATCATTCTCATCTATGTAGATGATATCATCATTGCTGGTGACAACAACGTTTAATCCTTACATCACATCTTTGCCATTAAAGACCTAGGAAGGTTAAAGTACTTCCTTGGCATTGAAATGGCAACATCTCAAAGGGGTTTGTTTCCAAATCAAAGGAAATATGTTATGGATCTTCTTACGGAGGTTGACTTAATTAATTGTAAGCCAATTGCCACCCCCTCGATAACAACATAAAAGTCAATGTAGATGGAGAACTTCTCACTGATGTGAGTCACTACCAAAGATTCGTTGGAAAACTCATTTATATTGCCATCACTAGACTTGATATTACCTATGCTATAAGCTTGTTTAGTCAGTTCATTTTGCACCTGCTGTGAAGCATCCGCTCATCGTTAAAAGAATTTTATGTTATCGTATAGGCTCCATTGATAGAGGTATACTCATGAAAAACAATCAATACACTCAAATTAGTGGTTACATTGATGCCGATTAGGCAGGGAATGTCATTGATAGGAAGTCCACCGCTAGGTACTGCACGTTTGTTAGAGGGAATTTAGTCATATGGCAAGTGCTTGAGACACCCGATTTTACAAACCACCCATATTTCCACCCCACTACCTTCGCAAATATACTAAATCTAACCCTTGAGAAATTATGTTTTATATTTTTTACGTATCAGGATCTTGGGACACACACTTTTGATACACATTTTAACAGTGGGACCCACTTCGTAATGTATTTCAACGATCTAAGCTGTATTTCTTTTAGAACTTCCTTCAAAGATCATGTGTACCAAAATTCAACTGAATCCGAAACTGTATAACGGTGGATTAAATCTAGTGTTTCTTTGTAGAACTATATTTGTCCATTTTCTTCAAAGAAATGAATATCTTAATGGTTTTGGATTTGTTTAATTTTTTCCAAGGATGATCTATAAATGATGTTGTAAAATATAGACGGTTTGATTGTTGAAATACATGATGAAGTGGCCTTACAAAATAGGATGTGCATCAAAAGCGTATGTTCTTCAATCCTAACCGTATACAAATAGATAAAGAGATAGATAGATAAAAGGAGAGAGGGTGTGAGTATGTGTTGAGAAGGCAAGACATGGAGATTCATTATTTTCTGCTCCATTTGGGCTTTTGAATTAGTTTACCAAGAGTGATTATATTGATGTGAAAATTAACTTGACACACAAGTTAAACCTTATTGATGACAATTGTAGTATTAAGCAAGTAGGGATTGTTCTAGATCGGGGATTAACTAAGGATGCTAATCTACACAAATATGACTCAGAAATACCAATTTAGACTTAGAAACACTTAATTAGACTCAATAACAAACAATAGACTCTATAAACTCAAAACTGACTTAAAACACTCAAAACAGCAAAACTAGGCTAAAAAGACTCAAAACAGGTTCTAAGGACTATTTGGATGAAATTAACACTAGTGGGACTTAAAACACTAAGTTGGGCATATTGAAACACTTTTTAAACTAATCTAAGACACTTAATTAGAAGGGGGATTGATTTGTACGAAAATTAATTAAACAAAATAGATTGCAAAACAAAATGAATTAGGTGATTTGAATGATGAAAACTTAGCCAGAGGATCCTTCTCCACACATGACATATGCACATAAACCAATTTCCAGTATTGTTCCCTTAAATCATGAATGACAACACCCCAAGTTAACCGTGAAAGCACAAATTAACCATTAGATTTCCCTTATTTCATTGAATTGGACGGGATACGCATCACAACCAAATTATCCTTCTCAACTTCCCTAATTATGAAAAGCATGATAGAAAACAAATCAAAGGTCATTAAGTTCTTTGGAAATCATAAGCATTGACGAGGCATTCGTAACCATGAAAAGCATGATACTCCTGCCAAGGATTTACTTAACACGATTGTGACTAGCAACCTTTACTACTTGTGAATATAAGTTCATAACGATTAGGTGAAATTCCCTTATACTCTAGCATCAAGTTCATGCTTACAAACCCTCAATTAACATACACAAACAAGTTTTAATAACTCAAATAAGCAAACCACATTCAAGACTCACGAAATAATAAACACAAACAAACTAAGAAAATGCAAGAAAACAAGCTAACTAAGTCGCATAGATACGCTCCTATTAAATTCCCCCACACTTAGCTTTTACTAGTCCTTGAGCAAAACGAAACAAACAAAACATAACCTAAACCTTCCAACATTTGCCTTAAGGATTTCCAATGAAACATGACATGTTAAAAATCACTACACCCATAGATTTTAGCCATCCCTACCCTCAAGCGCATACTTAATCATAGTCATCACTCACTAGCTCGCATTTAATCAATTTAAAACATGACTTTGAATGTAGTAACATGCCTTAGAGAATTCCCTCAATTCCTCACCGGATATACTCTCTATTTTCCCACAGATTTTCTAATTACACTCCCTATACTAGGTATATGTGAGAAGATTGATGTAATTATGAAAACTAATACTCACATATGTTATAATCAAAGAAGGCACTTTCCGGAATTATTAATGCATGTATATATATGATCTCATGAATGGAATGCCACTACTTAGACGCGAGAACCAGGGATACCATATGCTCATACCAATCCTTAACTCAACAGATTGAAACACATAACACCCAAGATAAAGTCAAAGTGTTGTAATGAGGCTAAGGGTATTGGCTAACAAAGAAAGGTAAAGATAAACAAACGTTCTTAAAGCAATAGTAAGCAAAGCAATTAAATCAAAGTGTTGTAACGAGGCTAAGGGTATTGGCTAACAATTGAATACAACAAATAACTTAAAACGTTAAGGGGATTTCGTACAACTTAGGGTCATATTCAAACTTTTTGGACCCTCTCTTCAACAACCAATACTTGTGAGCTCCTTCTCACTTATTTTAGAACTCTTTTCTTTCTTTTCTTTTCTTTTTTCACGATTTTTTCTATTTTTTTTTTCTGTTTTGTTTTTTTTTGAAATAACCTTCCCCCACACTTGATTTCTGCAATATGTTTGATCAAAAGGAATTTCCTCTAAGTCATGCTCCACTATACTTTAAGAACAAAGGTATGGATAGTCCTACTCTAGGCTAGGTAAGGATAATGTGGCTAACAATCAAAATAGGCTAAATAAGGCTCAAAGGGGTTAAACCTACAAAACAAATGCATGGGATGAACGCTTTTTGGCTCTGGTGGTAACTACTAAACAACTTCATCTTGTTATATGTTATGCACTCAATTTTTAATCTTTGAATGACACGGCCATGAGTTCTAGTATTTGGAACTACAGTGATAAAACGCATTCTAAGTAGTAACCAAGCAAAGAATAATGAGATCATGCAACAACTTTAGAAAACAAGAAATCACAGATTAATAACTCTCCAAATAATGTTTAAGCTCAAGTCTCTCAGGGTTGTAGCGTTAGTTTGAGTTCCTTCCTTCAAGCATGTTACAAAAACTGATTTTTTTCCTTTGTGATTACATGTGAATTCGTAAATGACAACTATAACCAAGCATTAACCAAAGAGTATATCAAACTTTTGTAACTTTCTTTAATAGTCATGCAATTAAAAACCAAATTCTCATCATTGTGTTGGAAGGTACCCTAAGACACAAACACACAAAAACGACTCTTTTTTGGGTTTTTCAAAACATTTTGTAATTTTTTTTTTCAAATTTTCGTAGTGTTTTTCAAAACATTTTGTAATTTTTTTTTCAAATTTTCGTAGTATTCTTTCAAGACACACTAAAACACTTCAAAACACACTAAAAACACTTAAAAACAGTGAAAAACAACTCTAGTGGTGCTAGGTGATAAAACCCACGAAATTTGCAATAAAAACACTTTGTTTACCCCCCCCCCCCACACTTCAACCAAACATTGTCCTCACTGTTTTAAACATAATTGCACAAACAAGCAAGCAAACGACACAACTAACAAACATGACAAACATGGCAAAGTAAAAACAATAAAGAGTAGAGTTTAAGAATGCAAATCTGGTTAAGAGGCCGAAGGTTCCTAGTTCTTCATTATTTTCATGGGATGCCTCCCAAGAAGCGCTTTCTTTAACGTCTTCCAACCAAACAAAATCTCTTCTTTAAGCTTCATTGGAGCCTACGGCCTGAAGGGGTATGTCCTCCAGGGCATGCTCCTCAAAGTGCTCATAATATGGCTTCAAACGATGTCCATTCACCTTGAAGTTGTTTCCGGTCTTAAAACTTTGAATCTGGACTGCACCATGAGGAAAGACATTAGTAACAACAAAAGGGCCAATCCACTTAGAACGTAACTTACTGGGAAACAATCAAAGGCGGGAATTGAAGAGTAACACTTTCTGCCCTACGACAAACGTCTTGCCACGAATCATCTTGTCATGGAATGCCTTTGACTTCTCTTTGTAAATGAGAGCATTCTCGTATGCCTCGTTCTGAATCTCTTCAACTTCATTCAATTGAAGCTTCCTAGTACTTCCAGCCGCACCTAAGTCCAAATTGAAAGTTTTCACGACCCAATATGCTTTGTGCTCCAATTCAACCGGGAGATGGCATGGTTTCCCATAGATGAGCCGAAATAGGGACATCTCAATTGGTGTTTTGTAGGCCATACGATATGCCCACAATGCATCATTCAAGCGCAAGGTCCAATCTTTCCAGTTTGGCCCAACGGTCTTCTTCAAAATATGTTTGATCTCCCGATTAGAAACTTCTGCTTGCCCACTTGTTTGAGGATGATAAGGTGTTGCCACCTTATGTGTAACATTATACTTCTTGAGTAGGGCCTCAATGGTTCGATTGCAAAAATGGGAACCCCAATCACTTATAAGAACTCTTGGCATTCCAAATCTAGCAAATATGTTAGTTTTCACAAAATCTACAACCACTTTGGAGTCATTAGTACGGGTGGCTTTTGCTTCCACCCATTTCGAAATATAATCAACCGCAAGTAAAATATAAACAAAACCATGAGATGAAGGAAAAGGACTCATGAAATCAATGCCCCAAACATCAAAAATTTCGACACAAAATATAGGGGCTTGCGGCATTTGGTCTTTTGAACCATTGTTTCTGATTCTTTGACAACGATCACATGTGATACAAAAAGTTCTAGCATCCTTAAAGATAGTAGGCCAATAAAAACCACATTCAAGTACATTACGTGCAGTTCTTTGAGTGCCAAAGTGACCTCCACATGCATAAGTGTGACAAAAAGTTAAAATCGATTTAAATTCAAAATCATGCACACACCTACGAATGATTTGATCACGGCAATATTTCCATAAGTAAGGATCATCCCACTCATAAAAATGTGCCTTTTCTTAAGTTTATCACGTTAGTGCTTGTTTAGAGTGCTTGGAACTTGTTTAGACACCAAATAATTCACTAAATCGGCATACCATGGCACACTTACCTCAATGGACAGCAACTGCTCATCTAGGAAAGTCTTTGAGATAGGCACAGCATGGACATCCTCTTCATGCACTATACAACTCAAGTGGTCAGCCACCATGTTTTCACTTCCTTTCTTGTCTCAGATTTCGATATCGAACTCTTGGAGAAGAAGCATCCAGCGAATAAGCCTTGGTTTGGCCCCCTTCTTTGTAAGCAAGTACTTCAATGTTGCATGATTAGAATAGATTATAACTTTAGTACCAAGTAAATAAGAACGAAACTTATCTAAAGCAAAAACAACAACAAGAAGTTCTTTTTCCGTTGTGGAATAATTCAATTGAGCGTCATTCAAGGTCCAAGAGGCATAGTATATGACATGTGGCTGCTTGTCCTTCCTTTGTCCTAAAACAACCCCTAATGCATAATCGGAAGCATCGCACATAAGCTCAAAAGGAAGGCTCCAATCTGGTGGAACAATGATGGGGGCCGAAGTGAGCATCTCTTTGAGGTGTTTGAAAGCCTTCTCACATTCCTTGTTGAATTTGAATGGGACATCCTTTTAAATGAGACCGCATAGGGGATTGGAAATCTTTGAAAAATCCTTGAATTGCCTATAGAATCCTGCATGTCCAAGAAAAGAACGAACCTCTCTAACCGAAGTAGGAGAGGGTAAGTAGCGTACAAGATCTATTTTCGATTTATTAACCTCAATTCCTTTTCTGAAGCAATATGTCCTAAAACTATACCTTGTTTCACCATAAAGTGACACTTTTCCCAATTTAAAACAAGGTTAGTATCAACACATCGTTTTAAGATTATTGTGAGATTATCCAAACAATTATCCAATGAATCACCAAAAACACTAAAATCATCCATAAATACCTCAATAATTTTCTCAACGAAATCTGAAAAGATACTTACCATACATCGTTGAAATGTGGCAGGTGCATTGCATAGACTGAATGGCATGCGACAATAAGCAAAGGTACCAAAAAGGCACATGAAAATGGTCTTTTCTTGGTCATCCGGAGCTATGACAATCTGATTATATCCCGAATATCCATCAAGAAAACAATAAAACGAATGACCGGCTAACCTTTCAAGCATTTGATCAATGAATGGCAAAGGGAAGTGGTCCTTCCTTGTGGTGGCGTTGAGCTTTCTATAATTGATGCAAACTCTCCAACCTGTTTGGATACGGGTTGGTACAAGCTTATTCTCGGCATTCTTCACCACCGTGACTCCTGATTTCTTTGGAACAACTTGAACCGGTGAAACCCAATGGCTATCCGAGATAGGATAAATCACTCAACAATCGAGAAACTTGATGATCTCCTTCTTCACAACTTCCATCATCGGAGGGTTGAGTAGGCATTGAGCCTCTCGAGTTGGTTTAGCCCCCTTCTCTAGAAGTATGTGATGCATGCAAGTTGTAGGGCTAATACCTCTAATATCGGCCAAGGTCCAACCTATGGCTGTTTTATGCTTTTTCAACACCCGAATCAATTTTTCTTCCTCTAATGCCGTGAGTGTTGAAGAGATTATGACCGGCAACGTTTCTTTGTCTCTCAAATACTTCAAATGACTTGGCAACAGTTTAAGTTCAAGAACCGAGGCCTGAATCACTGAAGGTAACAACTTGTTAGTAGAAACAGGAATTGAAATTGGGATTGGAGACTTACCATGATGCTTTGACAATGATTCAAGGGCAGCAACCATCTCGGCCTCTTTTTCACATGTAGGCACGGCAAAGATCTCCCTATCCATGCCGTGAGTGTGTTTAATTTCTGCCCTTTCATTTTTTAGTCCAATTCTTTGTGCAATTGTTGTTTCAAGGGGATCTATGTCCAACGAATCAAGATAATCATGTGCCAATGAATCAAACACATCAATAGAAAAACAAGAGTGATCATCTTTGGGAAATTTAATAGCTTCAGAAATATTAAAATCAATAATCTCCCCATCAAATTCCATTGCTAAAGTCCCTTTGAACACATCGATCTTGGTGTGGGCTGTTTTCATGAAAGGTCGCCCTAGAAGGATCGGCAATGGGGTAGAATGGGCTGAATCTTCCATGTCAAGCATGTAAAAGTCCGCTAGGAATATCAAATTGTTAACCTGCACCAAAACATCTTCCAAAACTCCTTTCAGATATGCATTAGAATGATCGGCCAATTGAATAATTACACCATCGTTTTTAAGTTCTCCTAAGTTCATAGATGCATATATTGAATAAGGCATGACATTAATTGAAGCCCCTAAGTCTAACATAGCATGTTCAAACTTAGTATTGCCAATAACACAAGTAATTGTAAAACTACCCAGATCTTTGCATTTAGGTGATAGTTTTCTTTGCAATACCGCAGAAACGTTTTCACTTACCTGGACCACTTCCTTGTTCGAAATCCTCTTCCTTGTTGTGCATAGCTCTTTCAAGAATTTGGCATACTTAGGAACTTGCTTGATTGCTTCAAGGAGTGGGATATTAACTTGAACTTTCCTAAAGGTTTCCAGATTATCTTTCTCATACTCTTCTTTCGTTGATTGCCTAAACCTGCTAGGAAAGGGCACATTTAGTGGAATAGAACTAGATGAACTTGAATTTGGACTTACCTTGATAGGTTGGGACGATTTGGAGGCCATAGGAGGCTGCGGCAAGGGTTAATCTTCCCTTGTCGTGGCTTGTTCTTCTTGTTCTTCTTCTTGTAGCAGCTTCTCATCCTTGTTAAGCCTTTGTTTGGATGGTTGTTAGTAGTTTCCAAGCTCCTTGCCACTTCTCAACGTGATGGCCTTAACGGTTTCAAAACTTCCTTTTGGATTCACAACGGTTGAACTAGAAAGCTTACCTTGCTCTCTGATTTGGCCCATGAATTCCGCCATTTGCCCCATTTTTTTCTTCGACTCATCCACCTCCTTAGCTTGATTGAGCATTGTTTTGTTTTGATTTTGCTGCCCCTGCACCAAAGAGGTTATTAATTGAACAATTTGATCATTATCCATGGATTTACCTGAATTGGTTTAGGCAGGTTGCGGTGGGACTTATGGTGGTACGAATGGCCTTTGATAGAGCCTGGGAGGTGGCTGTCCATATCCTCCTTGTTGTTGGGGTTGTTAAGGCTCCCTTCACTTGAAATTTAGATGATCTCTCCACCCCGGATTGCATGTGTTTGAGTATGGGTCGTTGCTTTGCTGAATTTGGCCTTAATAACCTATGGCATTTGCACTTTCCCATCCTCTATTCTCAATCAATTGTGGACATTGATCATTTAGGTGCCCTTGCATAGAACACACGCTACACACACTTGGTGTATTTCCTTGCACTTTGCATCCTTCCATAAACTGTGAAAACATAGAAGTAAGGTTAGTTATTTGAGATTGCAAATCAGAAATGAAACTTACCTCATTCACTTGCTACCGTGAGATGTCTCTTTGTCCAACACCTTCGTATTGTTATGCATTCAAGGCTCGGTTCGCAATTAAGATCTTGGTAGCCACCAGTGTTTTGTCAACTAAAGCACCACTTGCTGAGGCATCAAGCATTTGTCTTTCAATTGGGAGGAGTCCCTCGTAGAAATATTGAAGTAAAAGTTCCTCCTTCATTTGATGTTTAGGGCACGATGCAACTTGACCCTTAAAACGCTCATAATATGCAGGAAAGGATTCGCCTTGGCTTTGTTGAATGCCACTGATTCTTTTTCTCAAAAGGATGACTCTTGAGGTTGGGAAAAACTTTTCTAAGAATGCTCGCTTCATGCTTTTCCATGAAGTGACAGTTCCGGGTGCTAACTCGTATAGCCAATCTTTAGCCTTATCCATAAGAGAGAATGGAAAGGCCTTCATCTTTAGAATGCTCCCATCAACATTGATGGGGGTCATGCTTGAGCACACCACTTCAAACTCCTTTAGATGCTTGTTTGGATCTTCCATGGACAACCCATGGTACTTGGGGATATGATGCAACAAGCTTGATTTCAACTCGAACTCATCAGTTTTGCCTTGGGCAGCCACGAGGTATTGAATGCAAAGAGGCACGGCGTTGTCCAACCCCGAGTCTGAAAGTTCTTTGATTGTACGATTGTCCGCCGCCATGACTTGTTCTTCTTCTTCCTCTTCAAATTCAGATTCGACCTCTGAACTAGAACTAGGTGGATGAGGTTCTGGTTGCCTCCTATTTCTTCTCAAACTTCTTTCAAAATCGTCGTCGAACTTCAAGATGTTTGCACTAATAGGTTGAGAACTACGAGTCATAAACTAGTACCTGAAAATAAGAAATAAACACAATTAGCAACCAGGTGGAAGGCATGGCAAAAGCACACAAACAAACACACAAACACACGAACACACTTAAAAGAAAACACAAAGAAACGACACAAACAAGGGATTAGCGCTAATCCCTGGCAATGGCACCAAAATTTGATGTGAAAATTAACTTGACACACAAATTAAACCTTATTGATGACAATTGTAGTATTAAGCAAGTAGGGATCGTTCTAGACCGGAGATTAACTAGGGATGCTAATCTACACAAATATGACTTAGAAATACCAATTTAGACTTAGAAACACTTAATTAGACTCAATAACAAACAATAGACTCTATAAACTCAAAACTGACTTAAAACACTCAAAACAGAAAAACTAGGCTAAAAAGACTCAAAACAGGTTCTAAGGACTATTTGGACAAAATTAACATTAGTGGGACTTAAAACACTAAGTTGGACATATTGAAGCACTTTTTAAACTAATCTAAGACACTTAATTAGAAGGGGGATTGATTTGTACAAAAATTAATTAAACAAAACAAATTGCAAAACAAAATGAATTAGGTCATTTGAATGATGAAAACTTAGTCAGAGGATCCTTCTCCACACATGACATATGATAGCGCCAGCTTCACGTGTATACTTGAGCGTACGTTACTAGACTTAGCTTGTTCATGTGGCAACTTTCTAGATGGACTTGTGTGTCTGCATTTTTTCTGAGCACATTGTGTTGTATTGTTGAGATATTTTTGATTTACCTGTATCCTAGCACAACTACTTTTTTGCTTTGGTTTTTTATACTTATTCATAGTATGATCTTGGAAACTATACAGGTTTTATAGCAAGGGGATATCATATTACGAAAAGGAAAGGTTTTAATAAATTATTACTTTCACCTACTTACACTTTCTGTTTTGCACCTCTCTAGGACTTAGGAGCTAGATTCTATGACGAGCGAAGATTCATTGGCGGATTTAGGCATCCACTTATGACAATATATGAAATTTATTTGTTGTTGGTTGTGTAATATCTATATTACACAGGATAAGAATATTTTTTGTTGTGCTGCACTTATGGCTCGTTTACTAATCTGTAATCAAAACAGGTGGAATTGAATTGAGGAAGAATTGAACTGAGGAGGAATTGAACTAAGGAGGAATTGGATAGATGAGGAATCAGAAACAGATTCCTATGAAAGGTGTTTACTAAACTGTCGGGAAACGGAGTAGAAATGATGTCAGTTCCATATAAATTGTTTACCAATTCACTTCTGAATTGGAATTGAAACCATTTGATTACTAAACTGCCCTTGGTCTAAATGAGTGATTTTATGTGATAATTAATAAAATTTAATTTTCATAACAACGTTAACCCATAAGTAATTGAATTTCTCTCTGATCTTTATAAACTAAATTGTTAACCCTTTTTAAACCTAATTTTTATACCCACCCCCCATAACTTCCCAAGCAGCCCAATTTTTCGACCTTTTCAAACCTTCACGTCTTTTACTCTTCTCCTAGTATCATTCGTCAGTCCTCCCCAACCGGCACCGCCATCGCCACCACCCTCTCCTTCCATCCCCTATTTTATTTTTTGTGCATCCTTCATTATCATTTCCTGCGGCTCCATCTGTCTCCCGCTCCTCTATCCCCACACGACCACGACGCCACAACTATAGAAGAACCAGCTTTACGATATCTAAAGACGGTTCGGATTGGTTGATTGGGGTGTAAATGCAGAGGGAGGTGAAAGGGAGGCAGGCGGAGAGGTCTGGACTTGTTGGTTTCACTGGCAAATTGGAGTTTTAGGAATTAGTTGGGGTTATAATAGGTAGAAAAGTTGTATTCCGGATTCCGCTTGTCTCCCGGAATTCAAATGACACCTCCCACCTCCGGAATACAATTCTTCCAAAAACAGGAATCCAATTCCATTTTGATTCCTCCAAATTTTAGTAAACATAAGAATAACCTGTAATCGGAATCACACTCCGACTTTTGATTCCGATTACGGACACATAAACACGCCATTAGATCTTTGCTCTGGCGTTACATTGATTGTAATAAGGGTTCGTCACACGTGTGCACTCTCACTATTAGTTAATTTAGTTCTAGACTTGATTTTAATTTATTCATAGTTTTTACACACCATTTTCATATTATGGTTTTATCATCTTTTAAGTGTCGGTTAAGATACCTCGATTTAAGTGTCTACTTAAATATCCGGATCATGGTGTGTAACAACCTGTCAAACCTCAAACGTAAGGACTGTCCCTTAGTCTCCGAAACTGCCAGAGCAACTTGAAAAAAAATTAAAATAATATAAAATAAATAAATAAAATAAAACCCCTATTTCTTGTAGCGTCTTCCACTTCCCCATGCGTCTTGTCCACAAGTATCCGATATGATATTGTTTCCTAATTAGCTGACTGCTGACCATACGCTATTTCCCGGTTGCAAAGCATGGACGAGGAAAGGGAAAGTATCCTACGTAGTTGCTAGCACATGCATGGCTCAATTTTGGAAAATTCGATGAAAACTGATGTTTTACCACAAAAGCAATTGTAAAATGAAGCGTAGTTAAATTACTTATAAGTATAAGTAATTCTCAGGATTAATTCTTTAATGCCTTTCCACATATGTGTTCATTTAAGTTTTTGATAGGAGCATATTTATGCGCCTTAGTTAGCTAGTTCTTATGCATTTTCATGGTGTTTTCTTAGTTAACGTAGTCTTTTAAGCTATTTTTATGCAATTTCAGGTTTAGAGACGAAGTATGCAAAGAAGTGCGAAATGGAGCATTTTAGAGCAAAATTGAGCCGGAATGTTGTGTAGGCTATTGGAGCACGAGGAATGGACGAGTTCGAAGGTCAAAGGAGCTTGAGAAATGAAGAAATGAAAGTGAAGAACAAAGAAGTCGAAATTGGCAACCAAAGTTTCTAAAGTTGGAAGTTTCTATTCTTGGAGGTTTCCATTTTCGTGAGTTTCTATTCTTGGCTTTGGGCTTTTAGATGACCTAAACCCTAATTCCTTGTGGACCCTTAGCCCAAGCCGCACCCTAGGCCTTTTCCCATGCAAAAATCTGATTGTTTAACCTAATTCCTTGTGGATTTTCTAACCCTAGCCCATTGTCTAACCTGATTTCTTTAGGGTTTTAGGTGCCTATATATATGTGTTTTACATCCTTTGGCCGCATATCACCCTCTCCATAATTCAGAAATTCGTCCAACCCTACTTCCCCACCTTGCCGCAGCCTTCATTCATAACCAGCCATTTCCCACTCTGTGCCGCAGCCATTCTACAACTCCAGCCACCATTCTACACCTCCATACACCACCCATACCCCTTGCCGCACCACCATACCATCCTAACTCCCTTCCTAAACCAAAATCACATCCAAAAATCCCCTAAACCCTCTCTGCCACAGCAAGGAGAAGAAGAAAAGAGGAGCTTGACGTGCAGAAATTCAAAGTGGAATTGTTGGGCGTTTTAGGTGTAATCTTTCTTATGTCTTCGATGTTTCAATTCAATAAACTTTGTGTTGTGAGTATGAGGAACTAAACCCCCTTAGTTGGGGGGTAATTCGAAACCATGTACATGCTTGCAATATGATTTGATTACATTCAGTTGTTATTTCATGAGTTGTGGATTCAATTCGTTCATCTATTTAATTGATAACTTATTTGTGTATGTTGATTGAGAGTGCACGCTTAGTTTTCATGCATGAATATGATGCTAGATTATGAGGGAGTTTCACCTAATAGTTACAATCTTATAATCACAAGTAGTGAAGATCGCTTGAAAACGATCGTGTTGAATGAATTCTTGGCATAAGTTTCATGCAATTCATAGTAACAAATGCTTCGTCAATGCTTATGTTTTTCATAGAACGTAATGATTCTTGCTTGTATCTCTATTATGCAATTCATGTAGGGAACTTGTAGGGAATGTTTTGGGTTGTCGTATGCAATCATCCAACTCAATAACTCGTGGAAAAACTGAGGGTTAATTAGTGCAATTCACGGTTAATTTGGGGCGTTGAGTATTCATAATTTATTGAAAGAACAACTGAAAATCGTTTTGTTTGCAAGTGTGACATGTGTGGAGAAGAACCTCCTAACTAGCCTTTTATCCATCCTTTTCATCCAAAAACGTTTTACAATCTGTTTAGTTTTAAGTTTCTGTTTTGTTTTCAATTTTCGTCCAAAACAAATCCCCCTTTATTTTGAAGTCTTAGATTAGTTAGAATATGTTTTGATTTGTGTTTCTAAGTGTTTTGATTCAATTTTTCACTCAAATTCGTCCAAGTTCTTGTTAGGTTCTCAAAACTGCCCAGAAAGTGGTTTTAGGCAGTTTTGAGTCATTAGGTTGCTGTTTTGAGTTTTATGTTTGTTCAAGTGTTTTAAACTTTAGTTTTGCATTCTTTGAGTCTAGTTTAGTGTTTTAAACTTTGTTTTTATGTTTTTAAGTCAGTTTTCAAGTGTTTAGCAATCCCTCCTAATCCCCGGTCTAGAACGATCCCTACTTACATCTTTACTACAATTTGACAAAAAGAGGGTTTAATTTGTGTGCTTATCTATTTCGCATCAGTCTTATATATGGACAACACACATATTTAGTTATAGAAAGCACGCAAACAATTATGTTAAACAAATGAGTTAGCATGCTTTGATATAGCAAGAAGAAAGTTAAGTTCATCTATAAAATCAATTTGTAATTAAAATGAGTGTAATTAACCAAATTCGTTATAAGCATTGTTCACCTAATTTCGTACATATACTTAATTCTGCACCGCACTTAGTCTATTCCTCAACCCCTTGAGTGTAGATATATTGTTTTCCACTTAGTACTGCAGTATAGTAACATTCCTCTTCACTTGTAAGTGAAATGTCTTAGATTTGATTCTCACTAAAGACGAATTTGAACCACATTATTACTAGCTCATTGCGAGACTTAGCCTACTCCATCACCCCCCTTAGACCAACTCCAACCCAAGTGCTAAAACCTATTTTTCCCATTCTATTCCCCCCCCCCCGCCCCCCACAAAAAAAAATCCATTCCAACCCAAGTGGAAAATTGGACCTAAAACCCAAACCTAAAACAAAAACAGAAATAGCCTACGATTTAGCCCAGAAAATGGTGTGGGCACCACCAGCGAAACCCTACCCACGTGGGCATGTCCCCCAAGATTTATTGAATCCAACGGCTGAGATCGAATATAATCAAATATAACGGTAAAAAACAAGATCTAACAACCCAAATTTTAAATCAAACGACTAAAATTATTTAACTCAATATTCACCCAAATTTAATGATTTTTCAATATTTATCAGAATCTAAATATTTTTAGGTTAAAATGTTCATAAAATTAAATTAGGATAGTGTACATAATTTTTTTTTATATTACTTAAAATAAAAAATTAGCCTAAATTTATTTTTTAATAATCTCGGGTTAAAAAAATTAGGCCATAAGAGTTATGAGCAGAAAAGTTATTTCTGGTTTAAAACCTAATTTTCTAAGCTAAAAATTTCAATTTTTAGGCCAAGGGTTGGAGATGGTCCTAGTATAGATATATCATTTGTTTAAAAAAAAAACAAAACCCTTGTAAAATATACACCAATTACACTTTGATGAAGTGGAATTTGTAACATATAATTGCATTAGAATACATAAATTGCAAAATAGAATGATATATATATATATATATATATATATATATATATATATTATTAAATATTAGAACATAAAGTAAAATGAAAGTTATCTAGTGTAGATGCAAATTTCTTCCTCCTTGTTTTGCACGTACAAAACAAATAACACATTTGGTCAAGGCCAAGAGCCTCATGCGACCACGGTGAAATTGGGGGGGGGTGCTTTGGCCGAAGAACCTCTGATGCCAAAGTTAGAATTTTGAGGGAAAAGTGTTTGGAAAATTTAGAGAATTTAACAAGAGTGTAGAACTTGTGTTTTGGAGAAATGAGGGTGTTTATATAGGGGTGTGGCCGACCCTTTTGGGAGGAGATGGACTGGCCACTTGGATGGTTTTTTGGGTGAGATTCATGATTTGTAGCTAATTAATAAATTAATTGAATAATAAATCAATTAATTAGCTAATTAATATAATTTGAAAGGAAAAATTTGGGGGTTACCTTGTGGAGAATATTTCATGAGGATGGATGAAATAGGTTTTAAATAAATATCTATTTTGGGCACTTTTGACTTGATTAAGGGATGGTTGTCCACTGCTCGCGTGTAGGAGTTCCGGTGTTCCTCAAGGGTATTTTTGTCCTTTTTACCCTAGAATCCACGTGTCACCTCCATATTCTTCTTAATTATTTTTTGCTCCACAAATGCCCCCACACCTGTTGGGCTGCTCGCAGGAAATGGCAGTAAGTGTGGAGATCTTCTTGTTTTAGGAAACATAAGATTGTTTCCTATTTGATGTAGATTCCCTCTTTAATTGGAAATTAGATCCTTCTAAGAAAGGGAAATAAATCAGTTCTAAAGTCTATTTAAGTCTACCTTAAGTAGATGATTAAATCAACTTTAGAGACCAATCTATTCGACCCTATAAAAGAGAGAAAGCTAGAGGATATTTGTTCTCCCTCCCCTAGCAATCTTTTACACTTGCCCATACAAAGGACCGTCTTTCGTTGCTTTCTTCGTCTTCTCCATGCCACATTGAGGTAAGAAAAAATTAATTTTCCTTGTCTTATTCTTGGATGGTGCTACCTCGAGGCAGCAGTCGGGGTGGTGCGGCATGTCGGCTGGCAGGGGCCAGGAGTTGGCTCAACATGGGCCGATGAGGTGTTGTGGCAGGGACCACTGCTTAGTCTACTTCGTTTGGTTAGAGCCAAGGCCAGCTGTGTGGCTGGGGCCAAGGATTGCGGCGTTGGGGTCCCAAATTATGGCGTTGAGGCGCAATGCTAGGCAAGTCATATGGCTCATGTCCTTTGGGCTCTTATACCTAATACAGACTAGGTCAGTGATTAAGAGAAATGAGATGGTCGTGGGCCTCATGGGCTATTGGAATGTTAGGTATGCAGGCCTTATGCCTGCTGGTCCGAGTGAAAAAATGAGCAAAAAGCCATCATGGGTTGAGCTTCCTTGCTGAGTACCGTGAACGGCATTGGTTGCTTAGTCCTCTTTGCTAGGAAAAATATGGGCTGCCCTTAAGATAGGAGATAAAGTGAATCAAGGCGGAGGCGTTGGCTCGTCTGATCACTGTAGTAGAGCCTGCTGCGGATGAATTTGGGAAAAATAGATCTTTTTCGTCTACTCAAGACGTGTCGGTTAAGAAAAAACCAAAGACCTCTTCCAAAGAGACGAAAGATGGGGCTACTAGATTTGAGCCAGTGACTCCTGCTATGCAAAATATGGCTAATTCGATTGCCGATAGGATTGCTTAGCGTAGAGGCTCCGTCTTGCCCCTAGTGCCGAAACCAATGCTAAGGCGTCCGTTGGGAGCTAAGTCTGGTTCACCTTTGAAGAGGCTTGCTAATATGAAGAGCAATAAGGTGTACTCTGCTGCTAAAGTGGTGCCAAGGCTTACTCCCCTACTACTGAGATTGATTCGCCTGCTAGGAAAGAAGAGACTGCTCGTGTGGGCAGCTGTGAGCAATCCACTAAGCATGATTTTGGAAAGACTGCTAAGATCTATATGCTTTTGAAACCAGATCTGCTTGAAGATATGGACGCTTATGCCAAGTTTGTTATGGTGTTAGAAAGGTTGTTTGCCCAAGTTCCTTTACGAAGTATACGGCCAAGTATAGGAAAACTAGTTTACTTGCAATGATGCAGAAAATGACTATTCTAGTAGCCGAGTTTATGCTCCTTGACCAAGAGGATACCAAGGCTGCCGAGGAGGTGGCAAAGGCTGTGGTAGCTGAAGCTTATTCTTTTGCCGAAAAGATCAAGAGGTTGGAATTTGAGCTCGTCGCTTTGAAATAGTGTAATATCTCTGCCTCCACTTTTCTGCAGCTTGAGACCGCTCGCCAAGAGATTGTTGACTTAAAGACTAGGCTTGACACGTTCCAAGTTAAGTATTAAAGTGTAGAGAAGGAGATCGGATGTCATATACCTCATATTTAAGATCTTGAACATGCCATTTCTAAGCATCATTCTGCTGCTTATGCAAAGGATGAAGAGTTGATCACTGCTTATAACCAAGTGATCCACTTCAAGAAGTTGGTTGATAGGCTCGAGCCCTAAGTGTTGGAACTCCAAGGTGCGTTGAAGATCAACAAAAGTTTGAAGAAATAAATGGATGAGCTCAAGCAAGTCCATGTTGGTCTGCTTGAGGAGAATGAGTAGTTAAAGGGTGAGAAGGATGGGCTCGAGGCTTCACTTGTTCAAAATCATAAGGATTTCTACAGGCTGGGTTATGTAGACCATCTCTTTTGTAAGCCGTCTAACTTCTAGTTTGTTGGGAAAGACTTCGAAACCTTATCTATTTCTCCAGAAGACTTGCTTGCCTTTACTTTTGAGGCTTCCATTGGTGAAGTGGTTGAAAAAATTGGTGCCCAGGTTAGGGCAGCCAGGGATGAAATGCTAGATAATGCCGCTGCTGAGAATGTCGCGGCTGATGAAGGTGTGGCGACCGAGTAGTTATGGAATGTCCAAGATACTGAAGAGTAGTTTAGGTAGACTTTAGGATTTTCTTTATTTCCCTTGTTTCTTTTTGCTTTGCTTGAACTCCTTCGATCTTTACTAGTTGTTTATCAATTTTGCTAGAAAACTTAATAAACTTGCTTCCTTCACTTTTATCCATCTTCACTTATTTTGTTCATGCCCTAACCTTTAGACTTTATAGACCAGTGGCATGCATGCTACTTTTCTATAAGTAGACAAGCCCGCGTAGCTGATGCAGCCGTAGGTGTAGGTGTAGAGCTTTGCAAAGTTGTTAGCGATAAGGTCGGCAGTTGGACACCTTACTTACAGAAGCAGACAAGTCTGTATGACCACTAAGTTGTTAACCTTGGCTTTCTCCAATTCTGTAGATTATGTAGCAAGTATAACAACACTTTAGGACTTAGTGTCGGTAGTTCCACCCTTGGCAAAGGTAAAGCTTATCGACTATATAGCATGTCGGCAGTAAATAAAGCTTTGTGTATGCACACTAGCTTGCTTAACCTTTTATAACAATGTGCAGTTGTATAAGTCTAGGGTGGCTTTATTGCTCGAAGGGCAAGCCATAGGCAGTCTTCTGGAAACCGTAGGCTACCTTAGTGCACTCGGTAGCAGCTTTAGGTTTCCAGGGCAGCCGTCCATAAAGGCGTACTATGTAATATGCGTCCTCCGTCTCTGAGGCCTGGTTCCCCACGAATTAGGCCAAGAACCCAAAATCCTTCAGTTAACTAAGCCTTGAAAAAGACCATTATGGCTACTTCTAGGTAGACCTGGCAATTTCTTACACGACCCGTTAACATGATACGTAAACGACATGAAAATAATGGGTTTCAGGTCAACACGATAACTAATCAAGTCATTATCGGGTCACACGATAATAACCCTTTAATAACGAGTCCTTAACAGGTTTACACGAGAGTAACATTCGAGAAACCTATTTCGACACAATAAGAAAAAAGTTATTTTGATGATTTTAATTTTTTAAACTACTAAAAACAACTTATTATAAAATACAATAGATATAATAAATATGTATATATTGTTTAGTAATTATTATTCTATATAAATTTTAAAATTTAAGTTTTATTTATTTATTTATTTATTTTTAAGTGTATTATGGGCAAAGATTGAGATTAAAAATCATAAAATACATTAAAACTAAAAATTTCAAGTAATTTAAAAATACCAAACACATTAAAAATTATAATAATTAATTTACATATGCGAAAAATATGAAAAAATATGCAAACGCTCGTAGTCGCATCCTCTATGCTTTGAGGATGGGTATATGATCGTTTGAATTATTAAAACCATACAAACTCTCATGAATAGTATTTTTAAGGGAGTTCAAAATAAACAAAATTCATAATCATTAATCTACAAGTCTGAAAGATGTGAAAGCATAATAAATGTTCATAATTGCATCCTCAATGCTTAGATGATGGTTACATAGTCGATTAGATTTTTAAAACCTCCAAATCTCATGTACAATGTTTTTTATTTGAGTGAAAAATTAATAAAATTAATAATAATTATTGTAGAAGTGTGAAAAATGCAATCACTCGTAATGAAAAGTTTTACAACTTTCATGAAGGGGTCAACTCCAAAATTTAGTATGTATATACTAATTTAGTATCATGTTTTACATTTTTTTTGGGTCAAATTATGATTTTCATTTTCATTTTTATTGATTTAAAATATATTTTTCTTAACAGGTAACGGGTCGGGTCATATTAAATGATAATATTAACAAGTTGATTTCAGGTCGGGTCATATTACCCATTTACTTTGACAGGTATTACATGACATGACCTGTTAAGCTATCGAAAACGACACAAACACGAGAAACACGACACGAATGCCAGGTATACTTCTAGGAATCTGATGCGAAAATTATCTTAAACACACAAATTTAACCCTCTTTTGACAATTGTAGTACAAGTATAAGTAGGGATCATTCTGGACCGGGGTTTAGGAGGGCTTGCTAATAACCTCTAAACTGACTCAAAAACATAAAACTAAATTTAAAAACACTTAACAAGACTCACAAGACTCAAATCAAACTAAAAATACTCAAAACAGCTTAAAACAACTAAATAAACTTAAACTAGACACTAGGAATGACTTTGGACGAAAATTGACTTTTACTTGAATCAAAATATTTAAAAACACAAATTAAAACAGATTTGAAACACTTTGAAACAAGAAACTAAAAGGGGGGGTTTTGATTTGGAGGAAGTTGTAACAAACAAACAAGTATAAAAAACTAGACAGATTGTAAAATAAAATTGAAAATAAGATGATGGATGGGATAGCTAGAGGCTTTTTCTCCACACATGACATGTATGCAAATAACTTGATTTCCAGTTACTACTTCATTGAATTATGAACGACAATGCTCCAAATTAACCGTGACATCACTAGTTAACTCTCAGATTTTCCTTGTTTTATTGGATTGGATGAATCATTCGACAACCCAAAACATTCTTCAAAAGCTCCCTACATGACATCATAATAGAGATACAATCAAAGATCATTACGTTTAATGAAAATCATAAGCATTGACAAAGCACTTGCAACTATGACATCATGTCACTTATGCTAGGAATTGAACTTAACGCGATCGTTTATAAGCGACCTTCACTACATGTGAATATAAGTTTGTAACGATTATGTGAAACTTCCTTATATTCTAGCAACGGATTTATGCATGCCAATTAAGTGTCCACTGATAGGAGCATATTTATGCGCCTTAGTTAGCTAGTTCTTATGCATTTTCGTGATGTTTTCTTAGTTAAATTAGTCTTTTAAGCTATTTCCATGTGTTTTCAGGTTTTAAGGGCATATTATACAAAAAGATGCATTTTGGAGCAAAAGTGAGCTTGGATTGAATAGCACATGCTTGGAACAAAAGGAATGGACGAAATTGAAGATTTGAAGATTTGAGGATTCCTAATTGAAGAAGGATTCCTAATCAACGAGGGATTGCTAGTTGAAGATGGATTCCTAGAAGAATGAAGATTCCTACTCAAACAATGTTTCCTACTTGAAGTAGGAAAGTTAAGCCTAGAAGTTGCTATTTTGGGTTGATCTTTCCTAAACCTAAATGGCCTTATGTTTCAGAAACATTAGAAGGTTCCTGAGCGTTGGAAGACACAAAGAAGGGTTTTAGAATATTTTCTCATCCTTGCCGTGGGTTAAAGCCTATTTCCTCTTGGTTTTGGGCTTTCTAGAAGCCTTATCCTTATTTCCTAAATCCATGCCGCACCTATACCTGATCTAGAACCTTTTGCCTTTCCTTGCAAGGCATTCTAGAAGCCTTATCCTCCTTATCCCTTATCTGCCGCACCCTTTAGCCTATTCCCTTGTGGATTCTGATTTCCTAAGCCTTTTTCCTTGTGGATTTGGGTTATCCAAGTCCATATCTGATTACCCTAGGGTTTTAGGTGCCTATATATACTCTCATTCACCCCTTGGCTGAATTACCACCTCTCATACACAACAATTCACGCCAGAAATTCATCCCCTACCTTTGCCGCAGCCTTCCACCACCATTCTCCCAAATTTCTGCCAAAAATCACCCCTTGCCGCACCACCCATCCATCCTAAACACCACCATACATCCCTCATCCATTCTACACGACAAATACCACCCACAACTTGTCCAAAGTTTTTGTGCCGCAGCAAGGAGGAAAGAGGATTCGTGGATGCACCTGCTGTCCAAGTTGGATCATCTAGGTGTTTTCTTTCTTTGGATTTTAATGTCTAAATTTATGTATCTTTGCTTTGCGAGTATGAGGAACTAAACCCCCCTTCGCTAGGGGGGATTCGAAACCATGTTTATGCTTGCTGTATGATTTGATTACTTCTAATTGCGTTTCATAAGTTGTGAATTCAATTTACTTATCTATTTGAATTAAGACTGATTTGTGTGTGTTGGTTGAGAGTGCACGCTTAATTTTCATGCATAAGTTTGATGCTAGGATATAAGGGAGTTTCACCTAATCGTTATAAACTTATATTCACAAGTAGTAAAGGTTGTTGATCACAATCGTGTTAAGTAAATTCTTGGCATAAGTTTCATGCGCTTTCATAGTAACAAGTGTCTCGCCAATGCTTATGATTTCCATAGAACTTAATGATCTTTGATTGTTTATCTATTATGCGCTTTCATGTAGGTAACTTTTAAGGAATAATTTGATTGCGATGCGCTATTTCCATTCAATTCAATGACTAAAGGGAAATCTGAAAGTTAATTTAAGCGTACCTAATTAACTTGGGGTGTTGGGAATTCATGGTTTATTGAGAAGCAATTGGAAATCGTTTTGTATGCAAGTGTGACATGTGTGGAGAAGAACCCCTTAGCTAGCTTTCCATCCATTCACTTTTATCAAATTCGTTTTAGAATATGTTCAATTTACAAAGTTTTGTTTTTGTTTTCAATTTTCGTCAAAACTCAATCCCCATTTATTTTGAAGTGTTAGATTAGTTAGAAATCAATTTAGTTTGTGTTTTTAAGTGTCTTGAGTCAAGTTATAACCTATTTTCGTCCAAATTGTGTTTTGTGTTCAAAACTGCCCAGATTGTGTTTTTAAGGCAGTTTTGAGTGTTTCTGGGCTGTTTTGAGTCTTTTGGTTTGTTTTAGTGTTTTAGAGTTTAGTTTTGCATTCTTTGAGTCTAGGTTAGTGTTTTAAACTTTGTTTTTACGTTTTGAGTCAGTTTTCAAGTGATTTAGTAATCCCTCCTAATCCCCGGCCTAGAACGATCCCTACTTACATACTTTGCTACAATTGATAAAAAGAGGGTTTAATTTGTGTGCTTATATATTTTGCATCATCGACCCTTAATGAACAAATACAAATAGGTTATCAATCAAATAGTTAAGCTAATTGCATTCACGATTCAAGACTTTATAACTGGAATTTATCAAATTATATTGTACACATAATCATGGCTTTGAAATCACCCCTAGCCAAGAGGGGTTTAGCCATTCATATTTACAACAAAACGAAAGGAAATGAATTTAAACATTAGAAACAAAAGAAAGAAAACACCTAAACGCTCCAACAATCCAAGTTGGACAGCAAGCACGTCTAAACACTTTCCTTCCCTTCCTTTACTACGGCACAAGGTGTTGGTGAGTGTTTGAAGGTTTGTTTGTATGGAGGAATGGATGTGAAGATGAATGGATGTGTTTGGATAAAGGTTGTGTTGAAATGGGAGTGAATGATCTAACAAAGTATGAACTAAATTTATGTTACACACACTTCCTTTTATAGAGGAAGTGCATGGCAATGGAGGGGAACATGGAGTGGTGTAGCAATTGAGTGCAATGATGCATGAAATATGAAACGATGGAGGGAACAAGGAATGGTGTAGCAATTGAGTGCAATGATTCAATGTAATGATGCATAAAATCTGAAATGATGGAGGGAATAAGGAATGGTGTAGCAATTGAGTGCAATAATTCAATGTAATGATGCATAAATCTAACATGATGGAGGGAACAACAAATGGTGTAGCAATTGAGTGCAATGATTCAATGTAATGATGCATGAAATCTGAAATGATGGAGGGAACAAGGAATGGTGTAGCAATTCAGTGCAATGAGTGGTGTTTGAAATGATTCAAAGGTGAAAGTGAAGTGATGATGCAAAGAATGGGGGTAAAATGGAGTGGTGTTGCAGCTAGGGAACATGAATGATTGTGCACATGGTAGAGAAAGGAAAGGGAGGTGGAATGATGCAACAAATGAGTCAATGGAGGGAACATGGATGATGATGCACGGCATAGGAATCCAAAGGGAGTGCAATGGTGGTGCACGGCAATGATGGAAAAGTGACTGGTGGAGTGACACCCCTTTGTGGATGAGCTCTTTGTCCTTTTTACATTAATTCTTTTTTCTCTTTAACGCATTCCTAGCCTCTTTAGTCTTCAATTTCGTCCATCCACCTTGCTCCATGCATGTGCTATTCATTCCAAGCCCAAAACTGCTCCAACATGCACCAAAATGCATCTTATTGCTTCATAAGGCCTATGGACCTACAAACACACGAAATTAGCTTAAAATACATAATTAACTAAGAAATAACAACATAAATGCATGAGAACAAGCTAACTCAGTCGCATAAATATGCTCCTATCAAATTCCCCCACACTTAGCTTTTGCTAGTCCTCGATCAAAACAAAACAAACGAAACAAACAAAACACAACCTAGACCTTCCAACATTTGCCTCAGGGATTTTTAATGAAACATGACATGTTAAAAATCATCATTCCAACAGATTTTGGTCATCTTTAGACTTGAGCACATACTTAATCACAGTCACCGCTTACTAGTTCACAATTAACCAATTAAAACGATGTTTTGAATGTAGTAACATGCCTTAGAGAATTTGCTCAATTTCTTACAAGATACTCTCTATTTTCACACACATTTTCTGACTACACACCCTACACTAGTATATGTGAGAAGATTAATGTAAACACAAAAGACTAGGACTCACATATGTTATAACAAAGAAAGCAATTTTCTGGAGTTATTAAGCATGTTTAGATATGATCTCATGAATGGAATGCTACTACTTAGATGCGAGAACCAGTGACACCATATGCTCATACCAATTTCGAACTCCACAAATTCAAACACACAACACTTAAGATTGAAGTCAAGGGTTGTAATAGGGCTTGGGGGTAATGGCTAATAAAGAAATGATAGAAATAACAAACGTTCTTAAAGAGATAGCAAGGAAAGCAATGAAATAGACACTTGTAATTCACTTTAGAATGCATAATCAACTTTTAAATACAAAGGGAAGATTCATGCAACACTTAGGGCCGAATTCAATGTTTTGGACCATTTTTTAACAAATTTTTTTCTTTTCACTCTTTTTTTTTTCTTTCTTTTCTACCCGTGCCTTATTAAGGACTTTGGCGCGCGCACACACACACACACAAGAATCACTTCCCCCACACTTGCTTTCTGCAATACATTGATAAAAAGGAGTTCATTTTAATTCATGAACAAGGGTATGGATGGTCCTAAAACTAGGCTAGGTAAGGATAGTGTGGATTAACAAAGAACATAGGCTTAACAAGGCTCAACAGGGTTAACTTAAACACATAATGAAATAGAGGCACGGCAATTTGGCTTTGGTGGTCACTACACAACTTCATCTTGAATATGTGTTATGCAAATCAATAGCATGCTTTGAATGAAATAGGCATGAGTTCTAGCATTTGGAACTAAATGATGAAACGCCTCCTAAGTAGCAACCAAGCAAAGAATAATAAGATCATGCAACGAGTTTAGAAAACAATGATGCACAGATTATTAACTCTCCAAATAAATGTTTAGGCTCAAGTCTCACAAGGTTGTAGCGTTCATTTGAGTTCCTTCCTTCAAGCATGTTACAAAAACTGATTTTTCCTTTATGATTGCATGTGAATTCAAAAATTATAACCACAACCAAGCATACACCAAAGAGTAAATCAAATTTTCATCCATGTTTATAACTCTCTTTAACAGTCATGTAATTAAAAACCAAATCCTTATCATTGTGTTGGATGGTACCCTAAGACACAAATAAACACACAAAAACAACTCTTTTTGGGTTTTTCAAAACAATTTTTCAAATTTTTATGTCAAAACACACTAAAACACTCCAAAACAGCTTAAAAACACTTAAAAACAGCAAGGAACAACACTAGAAGTAATGGGTGATAAACTCCTACGAATTTCATGTAAAACAATGGTTACCCCCTCCCCCCCCCCCCCCCACACTTAAATCAAACATTATCCTCAATGTTTCAAGCATAAACTCACACAAAAACAAGCAAACAAACAAAAACGAATAAACATGACAAGTATAGCAAAGTAAAAACCAGACAGAGTAGAGTTTAAGAATCCAAATCTGGTTTTGGAGATAGATGATCTTGTTGACTTTCCATAGCTTTGATCTTGAACTGGTTTGGAATTCTGAGTGAGGAATATTAGAGTTCCTTGGTTGTGCAGTCTGCATTCTTCTCTGCTTGTTTCTTCTGCACGGCAGGCAGGCACAAGGTAGAGGTGATGGTCTATTTCTTTCTTCAATCTTTCCACATGCCAACCATTTGCTTTCTTTCTCCTTGTCCCTAGCTGAGGATGAATTAGCACATTGTCTCCACATGCTTCAAGTTATCATTTTCACTTCCCTTATCTGTTCCCCAGGCAGATGTGGTAGACGAAGAGGAAGCATAAGATGTTGAAGATGAGTACTCGAGAGCAAGGCTAGGTAAGCAATCAGGAAAGGGTTCCAGGCAGTCAGTTCCAGATCGGAAGATTGATACCAAGTGCTGGTTGATTGCTCTCTTTCTCCTTGTCCTGCAGATGAAAATAACGACAAGGAGAAGGACAGGGAGAAAGCATGATATGAGATACTCTTGCTTTCAACCTTCATGATATGAAATACTTTTGCTTTGGATGAGTTGTTTGCAGAAGTACCCCAAGGAATAAGGAACACTGAGTGACTCGAGAGGCTTCGTTGGGAAGGCATTCTCGGAGATGAAGAAAGGTTATGTCTGTCTGCCTTGCAATGAAAGGTGAAGGTTGACATTTATAGGAATTAATAACCGGTACTATTCTTTCACTCTTGTCGACAACCGTTGGATGATTTAACAGTAAATTTCACGTGCATTCTACTTCACAAGAAATCTTTGACAGATTACCCGTAATTTCCGCAAGGCTGAGTGTGCATATGACAGGCGCTGACACGTCTGGAAAAGCAAGTGCCTCTTCAATATCTGGAATTGGCGCTTCGACAAACTACTCGTGATTTCCGCAAAGCTGAGTGTGTATGTGACAGGCACTGACAGTCTGGAAAACCAAGTGCCTCTTCGATATCTGGAATCGGCGCTTCGACAAACTGCCCATGATTTCCGCAAAGCTGAGTGTGCATGTGACAGATGCTGACACGTCTGGAAAAGTAGATGCCTCTCCGATTTCTGAGCTTGCCTCTTCGAGTTCTGAGCTCGCCTCTTCGAGTTCTGAGCTCCGTCGAGTGCAGAGGTTGCATGTGACAAGTGCGGACAAATCTGGAAAAGAAGATTGGCCCGTGGTTTATGAGCAAGCTCAGCTTTTGAGAAAGCTAGCGCCTTATCGATTTTTGAATTGGCCTCTTCGATTTTTGAGCTCGCCTCTTCAATCTCTGAAATCCCGTCGAGTGCTGGTTTTTATAGAGGCGCGCAGTACGTTTCAAAGGACACTTGAATTTCTGCTTGTAGAAACTCCCTTCTTACACTTCTACGATCTTGACTTGTCCGACCTCTTCTTTCTTCAATACCTTTGAAAATGTCTGGCCCCTCCGACCGTCGTTTTGACTTAAACCTTGGTGAAAAGGCATCCATGCCTTCTCCAGACAACATATGGCACCCATCCTTCATATCCCTTACTGGTCCTCTTACCGTTGGGGATTCGATAATGAAGAATCATATGACCGCTGCGGTGGTGGCCCGGAACCTTGTCACTCCTAAAGATAACAGACTTTTTTCCAAACGGTCTGATGAGTTGGCTGTTAAGGATTCTCTAACTCTCAGTGTGCAGTGTGCAGGTTCTGTGTCCAATATTGCCCAACGTCTATTTGCTCGAACCGGTCAAGTTGAATCATTGGCGGCTGAAATGATGAATCTCAAACAGGAGATTAGAGGGCTCAAGCATGAGAATAAACAGTTGCACAGGCTCACACATAACTATGCTACCAACATGAAGAGGAAAATTGACCAGATGCAGGAATCTGATGGTCAGATTTTACTTGATCATCAGAGGTTTGTGGGTTTGTTCCAACAGCATTTTCCTTCGTCTTCTGGGGCTGTACCGCATAGTGAAGCTCTAAATGATCAACCTCCGATGCCTCCTCCTTCTGGGGCTCCGCTAACTGCTGAGGCTCCATCGACTATTGAGACTTCTCCTAAACAGCCTTTGTGAAGGCTTCCTCTTGTATTTTCTGCTTAATGTTCCTTTTTTTCAAGAAAATGAATGTAAAAATACCTCGCATATCTGTCAATGTTTCAAAAATAAACCCACACCAAAAACAATTAAACAAGCAACAAATAAAAATGACAATCATGGCAAAATAAAACTGCAGAAAAGGGAAGGTTTTTAGGAACGCAAAACCAATCGTGGAGCAATTCAAAAATCTTGCTTATTTGAGTACATGGGTTGCCTCCCAAGAAGCGCTTACTTTAACGTCTTACAGCCGGACGATACCTCCATTTAAGCTTGAATAGGGCCCACGGCATGGAGGGGTATGCCCTCTACGTCATGCTCCTCAAAATACTCATACATTGGCTCTATGAATGGAAAGGGATAGTAATCCTTCCCGATTGGGGCGTTGAGCATCCTTAAGTCAATGTAATCATTCCCACCAGCTTGGATTCGATTGGGGACCTGCACCATACAAGGTAACAACCTATTAGTTGAAATGGGAATCGAAATTGGAATAGGTGGTTTACTAATGTGTTGCAATGAAGTGGCAGCACTGTCAACAGATTTTCTAAATGTTCTTTCGGCCAGATTATGCATTTAGAGGTTAGTGGTGTGTTCTTTATGCTCCACTCCAATTTCCTCTTTGTTGGTGGTTGGAAATTCATCCTTCTTGGTTGGTACTGAAGGTTCTTGTCCTATGTTTTCAACTACATCAATGGCAAAACAAGAACGAACATTAATAAGATTCACATTAGATTTAGGAATTTTAAAGTGAATCATAACACCACCAAATGCCATTGTTAATGCTCCCTGGGCCACATCAATCTTAGTTTGAGCTTTTTTCATGAAAGGTCGTCCAAGTAAGATTGATGGTGGTGGAGAGTGGGCTGCATCCTCTATGTCAAGCACATAGAAATCTGTAGGAAAAATCAAATGGTCTACCTGCACCAAAACATCCTCCAAAACTCCTTTCGAGTAGGCATTAGATCGATTGGCTAGTTGAATAACAACACCATCACATTTAAGCTCTCCTAGATTCATAGATGCATAAACAAAATATGGCATGACATTAATTGATGCACCTAGATCTAGCATAGTATGTTCAAACCTCGTATTTCCAATAACACAAGGGATAGTGAAACTACCTGGATCTTTGCATTTGGGTGGCAGCTTCCTTTACAACATTGCAAAGACATTCTCATTCACATGTACCACCTCTTTCTCACGAATTCGTTTCCTTGTTGTGCAAAGCTTCTTTAAAAACTTAGCGTACTTCGGGATTTGTTTAATGACATCTAAGAGTGGAATATTAACTTGTACTTTTCTGAATGTTTCAAGGATGTCTTTTTCACTTTCTTCATTCTGTGTTTGCATGAATCTGTGAGGGAAAGGTGCATTTGGTGGAATAACGTTAGAATTAACCGAATTGGAACCTTTCTTACCTGTGGTGGACAGATTGGATGGATTAGGGAGTGTAGGAGTGCACAGCAAGGTTGTTTCCTTCCTTGTCGTGGGTGTGTGTTGGACATCCTCTTCTTGTTGCAGCTTCTCGTCTTCCATTTGGGCAGATTCTGATGGTTGGGGGTCCGTTCCAACTTCTTTTCCACTTTTCAAGGTAATGGCCTTTACGGATTCAAATCCTCCCTTTGGATTCACAATGGTTGTGCTAGGCAGTTTGCCTTGCTTTTTGATTTGCCCCATGAACTCCGCCATTTGGCCCATTTGTTTCTTCAATTCATCCACCTCCTTAGCTTGATTGAGCATTGTTTTATTTTGATTTTGCTGCCCCTGCACTAATGAAGTTAGTAATTGTACAATTTGATAATTATCCATGGATGTACCTGAATTGGTTTGGGTAGATTGTGGTTGGACTTGAGTGGGTACATATGGCCTTTGATACATCCCAGGGGGTTGTGGCTGAAATCCTCCTTGCTGGGCAGATTGTTGTGGTTCTCTCCACTTGAAATTTGGATGATCTCTCCACCCTGGATTGTAAGTGTTGGAGTAGGGGTCATTATGTTGCTGATTGTGGCCTTGAAAACCCACGGCATTAGCAGATTCCCACCCTTCATTCTCAATCAATTAAAGGCACTTATCCGTGAGATGTCCTTACATTAAGCACACGCCACAAGCAGCTACACTTTGTACCTTTGGTATTTTAACCACCTGTGAAAGAAGAGTAGTAAGATTAGCCATTTGATTTTTAAGTTCAGAAATAACACTTACCTCATTAACATGTTGCTGCCGTGGGATGTCTATTTGACCAACGCCTTCATATTGCTGAGCATTCAATGCTCGGTTAACAATTAAGGTCTTGGCAGCCATGGGTGTCTTGTCCACCAAAGCTCATCCCGCTGAGGCGTCTAGCATTTGGCGTTCAATTGGTAGAAGCCCTTCGTAGAAATATTGAAGAAGAAGCTCCTCCTTCATTTGATGCTGTGGACATAAAGCAACAAGGGTTTTAAAACGTTCATAGTAAGTGGGAAATGATTCACCTTGGTTTTGCTGAATGCCACTAATCCTTTTGCGTAGTAGAATGACTCGAGAAGTTGGGAAAAACTTCTCCAAAAATGCCCGTTTCATACTCTCCCATGATGTGACAGTTCCGGGGGCTAGTTCATACAACCAATCTTTAGCCTTTTCCAAGAGAGAAAAGGGAAAAGCCTTCATTTTCAGAATGCTCCCATCAACATTCACAGAGGTCATGCTCGAACAAACAACCTCGAACTCCTTCAAATGTTTATTAGGATCTTCCATGGACAACCCATAGAACTTAGGAATATGGTGCAATAAACTGGACTTTAATTCGAACTCATCGGTTTTTCCTTGGGCATCCACGAGGTATTGAATGCAAAGTGGTGTGGCATTGTCCAATCCTGAAGCAGAAAGCTCCTTGATTGTGCGATTATCCGCTGCCATGTCTTATACTTCTTAAAAAATCTGAGCCGGTTGAGGTGGTTGGGGTTCTTGTTGATTCCTTGCTCGTCTCAAAGTTCGTTCAAAATCGTCGTCAAAGTCAAGGATGTGCTTATGAACAGGTTGAGAACTTCGAGTCATAAACCACCTAAATCAAGAAAACAAGTAAAGTCATCAACTAGGAACAAAAACACATGAAAATAAACAAAAAGAAATAACAAGGGATTAGCAAAGTTGCTAATCCCCGGCAACGGCGCCAAAAACTTGATGCGAAAATTATCTTAACACACAAATTTAACCCTCTTTTGACAATTGTAGTACAAGTATAAGTAGGGATCGTTATGGACCGGGGATTAGGAGGGCTTGCTAATAACCTCTAAACTGACACAAAAACATAAAACTAAAGTTAAAAACACTTAACAAGACTCACAAGACTCAAAGCAAACTAAAAATACTCAAAACAGCTTAAAACAACTAAATAAACTTAAACTAGACACTAGGAATGACTTTGGACGAAAATTGACTTTTGCTTGAATCAAAATATTTAAAAACACAAATTAAAACAGATTTGAAACACTTTGAAACAAGAAACTAAAAGGGGGGTTTTGATTTGGAGGAAGTTGTAATAAACAAACAAGTATGAAAAACTAGACAGATTGGAAAATAAAATTGAGAAATAAGATGATGGATGGGATAGCTAGAGGTTTTTTCTCCACACATGACATGTATGCAAATAACTTGATTTCCAGTTACTACTTCATTGAATTATGAACGACAATGCTCCAAATTAACCATGATATCGCTAGTTAACTCTCATATTTTCCTTGTTTTATTGGATTGGATGATATCATTCGACAACCCAAAACATTCTTCAAAAGTTCCCTACATGACAACATAATAGAGATACAATCAAAGATCATTACGTTTAATGAAAATCATAAGCATTGACAAAGCACTTGCAACTGTGGCATCACGTCGCTTATGCTAGGAATTGAACTTAACGCGATCGTTTATAAGCGACATTCACTACATGTGAATACAAGTTTGTAACGATTATGTGAAACTTCCTTATATTCTAGCAACGGATTTATGCATGCCAATTAAGTGTCGACCCTTAATTAACAAATACAAATAAGTTATCAATCAAATAGTTAAGCTAATTGCATTCACGATTCAAGAGTTCATAACTAGAATTTATCAAATTATATTGCACACATAATCATGGCTTTGAAATCACCCCTAGCCAAGAGGGGTTTGGCCACTCATATTTACAACAAAATGAAAGGAAATGAATTTAAATATTAGAAACAAAAGAAAGAAAACACCTAAACGCTCCAACGATCCAAGTTGGACAGCAAGCACGTCCAAGCACTTTCCTTCGCTTCCCTTGCTACGGCACAAGGTGTTGGTGAGTGTTTGAAGGTTTGTTTGTATGGAGGAATGGATGTGAAGATGAATGGATGTGTTTGGATGAAGGTTGTGTTGAAATGGGAGTGAATGATCTAACAAAGTATGAACTAAATTTATGTTACACACACTTCCTTTTATAGAGGAAGTGCATGGCAATTGAGGGGAACATGGAATGGTGTAGCAATTGAGTGCAATAATGCATGAAATATGAAATGATGGAGGGAACAAGGAATGGTGTAGCAATTGAGTGCAATGATTCAATGTAATGATGCATGAATCTGAAATGATGGAGGGAACAAGAAATGGTGTAGCAATTGAGTGCAATGATTCAATGTAATGATGCATGAAATCTGAAATGATGGAGGGAACAAGGAATGGTGTAGCAATTGAGTGCAATGAGTGGTGCTTGAAATGATTCAAAGGTGAAAGTGAAGTGATGTTGCAAAGCATGGGAGTAAAATGGAGTGGTGTTGCAGCTAGGGAACATGAATGATTGTGCACATGGTAGAGAAAGGAAAGAGAGGTGGAATGATGCAACAAAGAAGTCAATGGAGGGAACATGGATGATGATGCACGGCAATGATGGAAAGGTGAATGGTGAAGTGACACCCCTTTGTGGCTGAGCTCTTTGTCCTTTTTACATTAATTCTTCTTTCTCTTTAACACATTCCTAGCCTCTTTAGTCTTCAATTTCGTCCATCCACCTTGCTCCATGCATGTGTTATTCATTCCAAGCCCAAAAATTCTCCAAAATGCACCAAAATGCATCTTATTGCTTCATAAGGCCTATGGACCTACAAACACACGAAAATAGCTTAAAATACATAATTAACTAAGAAATAACAACATAAATGCATGAGAACAAGCTAACTCAGTCGCATAAATATGCTCCTATCAGAATCCCTGCACAAGCCATTGTGCACCTAGTTATACCAGGGCAACCCAGCTCATCCACGTCTGGATATTCAAAGTGCAAGTTTATCCTCCTGCCTTGGCAAACAGACCCATGTGGGTGTCGAGGAATTGGTTTATCCTCTCCCACTAGAAAGCAATTAGTTTATCTTCTCGTACTAGAGAGCATGGTTGGTCCCTTAGGGGGTGCAATTCCTGCGATAAGTCCCTAAAAATGGCACGGTCTTCTTTTGAAGTGCAGGAGTGATCAATTGTTGTAGGCATACAGTCAAGCCAAGTTGTAGATTACTTTTGAATTCCTCATTGAAAAATGAGTGAAACGAACTAAAACTTAGATGTAAGGTAGGAACTGCATAACAACTAGATATTCATCAGCTTACGAGTTGGTGCCTATCAAGCTGCTTAAGTCTTCGAGCTTTGATGTAGTGGGAGGTCACGCATGGTACTTCCTCAAATTGTAGGTGTTCCACTACTTTTCGATCTCTTTGTCGTTCATGGTGGCATGGGTGTAGCTAATCTTGCCGCCAACTTTGCTGACCTTGTACGAACCTTCCTAGATGGGATTCATCGTTTTGGAGCCTTCTTTATGGGCAATGATGAAAGCTTTTCTTAGGACTAGATCTCCAGGCTGGACTGCTGAATCTTGGCCCTTTTGTTGTAGCTGGAGAGGAACTGTTACTGGTAGGCTGCAATGCGGATGATGGTCTGCTTGCACTTCTCCTCTGCCAGATCTAAGCTTGTGGCCATCTCCTTACTGTTTTGTTCAATGCTTGGCAGTAGAGCGCTGATACTTGGCTCGATGACATTGGGATGAATGATTACTTCTAAGCCAAATGCCAAAGAGAAAGGAGTTTCACCGGTTGCTCGTCTTTAAGTGGTGCGATATACCCATAGACATCCGGGGAGTTCGTCTTGTCATTTTTCCTTCTTGTTGGTGAGGGATTTCTTGAGACAGTCGAGAATCATCTTGTTTGATGCTTCAGCCCGCCCATTGCCTTCATGATATCTTGGTGTGGACATGTGCTGCTTCATGGCATATATTTGGAAGAACTTTGCCAAATCTTTGCTCACGAATTGCAAGCCGTTATTGGTGACGATGGATTGAGGGATGCCAAATCAAAAAATGATGTTCCTTCATATGAAACGCTCTATGTCCGTCTGAGTCGTGGTTGTCATGGGTTCTGTTTCGACCCATTTGGTGAAGTAATTGGTTGCCATGATCATCATGCCTTTGCCCCCATGAGCGGGCAACATTGGTCCTACCAAGTCGATTGCCCACTACATGAACGACCAAGGACTTGTTTGTGGGCGTAGCTTGCTGGCAGGTAGTACTGGTACCGGCTTGTGAAGTTGGCAGTGGTCGCACTTTTGCACTAACTCTTTAACGACTTGATGCATGGTAAGCCAGTAATAGCCTGCATTAAGAGCCATTTGCACTAAAGATCGACCTCCGAAGTGATTTACACAACCACCTTTGTGGATTGAGCTTATAACCTTGAGGTCGTCGATATGTGCTAGGCAGCAAAGATGTGGTCCAGTGTAGGATCTTCGGACGAGAATGTCGTTACACATGTAATAGGGTGCTACCTTTATTTGGAGCTTTTTAGACTCCAACCTTTCCGTGGGGAGTGTGTCATTGACCAAGTAGTCTATAATAGAATTTTACTAGTTTGGAGTTGTACTAACATGTGACACTTCAGCTACCGGCTCCGCCTCTATGCTTGGCTTGTCTAGATATTCTACTGGGATAAAGCATTTGAGTTGGTGGTCGAGGGCGGAGCCTAGGCCGGCTAATGCATTTGCATGGGTGTTGTTTGCCAGCGGAACTTGAGTGAGGGTGTAAGTCTAAAATGCCTCAAGTTACTTGCATACTTTCTCTAAGTATTGCACCATACTTAGATGTTTTGCCGTGTACTCCTCAGTAGTCTGGCTAGTGATTAGCTAGGAATCAGAATGAATTGCAAGTTTTTTCACTGCCAAGTCTTTTTCCATTAGAAGGCCTGCTAGTAGGGCTTCGTACTCTACTTTGTTGTTAGATGCCTTGAAGCCTAGAGTAATCGCCTGCTCGAACATCGAACCGTCTGGGGTGACAAGAACCATGCCTACTTCTGAGCCTTTGTAGTTGGATGCGCCGTCTACGTGCAAATGCCAGAAGTCTTCATCGGGCGAAGCAAGTGTGGCTAAGGCATGCTTGGCTGCCTCTAGAACATCGTTGGGTTACTCTGTTGCATCGCCTAAGCTAGGTTTAAAGGTGCAATAGGGAGCCATGGAGCTGGGGCCATGTTACACATAGTAGGAGATGCTCAACTGCCGGTATTGGGCCGCTCTAGAGCTGAATTATGGAACAAGTGTCTGCTGGGGCCGTGTGACACTCAGCATGAAGTGGTGCTCAACTTGCCAGTACATGTTGGTCATATGTAGAATCTTCTGGGGTGACGAGGACAAAACTTGCTTCCGAGTGTCCTGATAGTGTTCTCTGCCCTTAGCATGCCTTTTGAGCTAAGTTGTTGCATTTGTCAAAAAACTTTGCACCACCAGTGTTTGCCCTTTTTTGTCGTGCATCTGGATTGAGCAGAATAGTGTGTCATGAGGATGACTGCGTCCGTCTAAAGATATAATTTGAGTTTCCAAGTTGCAAAAACTGTCGCCAATGTTAGCTTTTGAATTTCTAATTGCTGGTTTCCGCATCGATGAGAGCTTTTGAACTATAGAATACAGATAATTAGGCCCCCAGCTCTTTTCGTATGAGGGTAGAGCTTATTGCTGCTTCAACTACGGCTGCTCGTCCAGTTAGACCTTGAATCTCCTTTAGAGTAGTGGGGGACTTCCTACTCAACATTACTCAGATTTGCCTTAAATGTGCATCGACGAACCTCATCCTAAAGTGCATGCTTCTCTGCCAAAGCAAAAGAGTCTGCCAGAGTTAGATTTTCTATCATGATCAATTCTCTAAATAGTGGGTGGCCTGTTAGAAGTCATTTTGGAATGCTGCTCTAGTTATTGAGTCGTTGCATCTGACTATCTTTGCCTTCTCTGCTTTGAACCTTTTCACATAATCGTGAAGCAACTTATTTGGGTTATTCTTGACGTTGAACAAATGGTAGGACTTTTTCTTGATCGAGCGATAAGATGAATATTCTTTGGTAAAAACAAAAGAAAATTCTTCGAAACTTCGGACGAATTATGGTGGCAAGGTGTAGAACCAATCTTCCGCCTTACCTTGTCAAGTGGTGGCAAATATCTTGCATATGAGATTGTCGTTGTTTCGATAGAGGATCATTCCGTCTTCAGGTGTCTTTCTGAGTCTACATCCCTTTTGAATGATGTGAAATGTGGCATGTTGAACCTATATGGAGGCTCTGCCTGCTCGATCTCGTCCATGAAGGGTGACCTGCTTATGTTAGTCATGTCCCATTGTAGTGTCTCGTTAATGACCATGTTGCGTTGGAAATCACGCAATCGCTCAATCATAAGCTTTTCTACTTGTTCCTAAATTTGCCTTTGTTGGGGTAACGAAGCTCTCGGCTACCCCCAATCATGACCTACTGGTCTAGGCTGCTCTTCTACGTGCTCAGTTCGTCTCTATTACGACTGCAGTGTATATGGTTATTTCCTAGCAGGCGAGGGAATTCTTTTCAGGCTACTAGTTAAGCTTAAGCTGGACTGAGTATGCTTCTCCCCATCCTTCGTGCTACCTACTTCGATGTGAGGTGAAGTATGCTTCTTGTGGGCTTAGCCGCGAATGAACATTTCACCTAGAAGGTTGCTTATGTTGACTATCGAAGTGTTGCCCCGACCATGAATGTATGCTTGTCTGTGGGCCTAGTTAAGAGTACACGTTCCTCCACATGTTATGAAGAAAGTATGCGCTATCTCAGGGGCCCAATAGGGAGTATACACTGCCCAAACGCTCTGTTCATGGTTAGTCGAGTGGCTGCTTACCAGGACACTACTGGAGAGGTTCTTCATATGCCCTTGTCCTACTTCGGAACACCTCGTTTGGGGCGCGTTGCATCTCGGTACGCTACAAGAGCTGATTCACCAAGGTCGCCTTCTATGACTTGTCAAGATAATGTTGTTCTCCATTTGGGTTGGAAGAGCTTGGAAGGAATGCGTCCCCTTGAGCAGTGGAAGTGTGGCAGACTCCAGGCACAAGATTTAAGTTGGGAATTGTCAAATCCACGAAGAAATGTGGTGAAAATGCCTTGGTTCGATTGTAGGCCCATAAATTTGAAGTTGCTTGGAAGACCGCAGAAGTAGGTTGTGCCACGGGAGCAGGCTGGGCCGCAGAAGCAGGTTGGGCCGCGAGAGCAAACTGGACCACATAAGCAGGCTAGGCTATAGGAGGAGGCTAAGCCACTAGAGCAGGCTGGGCCACGGAAATGGGCTGGGCCGCCGGAGCAAGCTGGGCCATGAGAGTAGGCTACTCGGTGTGTGGAGCACATAGGTGCGAGGCTAGAGCTCAGCTTGGCAACGCGTTGGGTTCGCGTCGGGCTTGAGTGGCTTTGGCCGCCTCACCTTGGGCTTGCGCTCATGTGGGCTTGAATGGCATAACTTGAACCCTGGTTGTGGCGCCGTGGGCTTTGTCGTAGGTGGCTGCCGTGGTGGTTGCCACGGTGGTGCCCCATGGGGGTGTTGCCGCTCCACTCACTGTTATGTTAAGCCTTGTAGATCGTTGCGGTCCTAATCCTTGAACGTTAGAATTTCCATTTGTCGAGGTTTCCGAATCTCTTGCTATTGTACTTTTCTTTTACGTTTTATCAAAGAATTTTTAGAAATAAAATTTCCAAGAATAAGAACGTACGAAAAATCTACAAATAAGCAAGGAAACAAAAAACCTTAGATGTGACAGTCTTCTACGAGCGTGTGACTCAACTCTCAATGAAAGCACCAATTTGTGGATGCAAATTTCTTCCTCCTTGTTCTTGGACAAAATTGCACCTACAAAACAAATAACACCTTTGGTCAAGGCCAAGAGCCTCATGCGCCCATGATAAATTGGGGGGGGGGGGCTTTGGCCGAAGAACTTCCGATGCCAAAGTTAGAATTTTGAGGGAAAAGTGTACAGAGAATTTAGAGAATTTAGCAAGAGTGTAGAACTTAGGTTTTGGAGAAAATGAGGGTGTTTATATAGGGATGTGGCCAGCCCGTTTGGAAAGAGATGGATCGGCCACTTGGATGGTTTTTTTGGGTGATATTCATGATTTGTAGCTAATTAATAAATTAATTGAATAATAAATCAATTAGTTAGCTAATTAATATATTTTGAAAGGAAAGATTTGGGGGTTACCTTGTGAAGAATAATTGATGAGGATTGATGAAATAGGTTTTAAATAAATACCTATTTTGGGCACTTTTGACTTGATTGAGGGACGGTTGTCCACTGCTCGTGAGTAGGAGTTCCGGTGTTCCTCGAGGGTAGTTTTGTCCTTTTTACCCTAAAATCCACGTATCACCTCCATATTCTTCTTAATTGTTTTTGGCTCCACATCTAGTTTCCGTCTAAGTGAGATACGCGATCTAGGCGGGCGCTAGGCGGGTCTGGACAGGCTAGGCGGGCACCTAGGCATCCTAGGCAGGTGGCTAAGCAGGTTCAGACACCATTTCTTAATTTTCAAATGCCTATGGATTAACTGGGGCGGTGGCCTAACAGAGATTTCTAAAATAGTGAGCAAAACAAGGAAATGAATTTTTTAATGGTTTGTAGATTTTAAGTTGCTTTTATTTTATTAAGTAGTCAAATATTTTAAACCTTTAAATATAAATTAATAAAATCTTATTGCTAATAACATTTGATCCTTACAGTTTCTCAAAATGAAAAGTTAGGAGTGCAAAACTGCACAAGAAAATATACATTCAGAAGCAGATACATAATAATAGATCATTTTATTTTTCTTATTTTTCTTCGGGTGAAATCGAAAGCAGAGAGTTTACAAATTACAAGGCAAGGTCCTATGAAAACTTAAAAAAGCAAAAACGAACCGTATAATTAAATAAAGGGCTTTTGGGGGGCACTGCGGCTTTCAGCGACCATTCATTAAACGACAGTTGAAAATAAAATAGATTAACCCCATCGTCAAAATGTCGGAATGATGCCAAATTGTGGTCGAGATGAAATTTTGATGGCATGATCATCAGATTTTTTATCTGATGATCATGCATGCTTACATTAGTGTCTATAATACTCATCTAGATCAGAATCGGTTTTATGTGTATGTTTACATCATATTATTTTGTGCAATTGGATCGATTGTAGGTACCGCACCTAGGACTCGTATATGATAGCATCAGCGTGTATGTAGTACTCAAGCATACATTACTACACCCAACTTGTTCATGTAGCAACTTTCTAGATAGACTTGTGTCTCTGGATTTTTGATGAGCACATTGTGTTATATATTGAGATATTTATGATTTACATGTATCCTAGCACAACTACTTTTGAATATTTCTCTTTGGTTTTTCATACTTATTCATAGTATGATCTTGGAAACTATACATGTTTTACAGCAAGGGGATACTATATTACGAAAAGCAAAAGTTTTAATAAATTCCTATTTTCACCTACTTACGATTTTTGTTTTGCGCCTCTCCTAAACTTAGTAGCTAGATTCTATGGCAAACAAAGATTCATTGGCGGATTTAGACACCCACTTTTGAAATTGTAGGAAATTCATTTCCTGTTGGTTGTGTAATATCTATCTTACATAGGATGAGAATATTCTCTTTGGTGATGTACATATATTTCTGCTCTGACATTGCATGGATTGTAGTAAGGCTTCATCACACATTGTGGACTCTCACTATTAATTCATTTAGTTCTAAACTTTGATTTTAATTTATGGAAAAATTAGTATCCGGTCCCTAGTTTTTACTGTTCATTGACTAAGACCTTATTAGTTCTCAAATTTTGATTCAAGTCCCTAGCATTAATGTGATAATAAATTTACATGTTTATTATATAATTTTTTAATATAAAAAATTAGTAATTAATTTAGGGTTTAATACTCACACCTCTATTAAACTTCTAATTAATTTTCAATTCAAACATTTCCAAAATAATAAAAAATTATATTAAATTAAGTTTGTACCTATTAGTTTTTTTTTATATATATAAAAAGATTCTCAATTTTTTAATCTTAAATGTACCCATTCATATAATTTTTCAATTTTTTTAATCTTAAATGTACCCATTCTCAAATATATCAATTTGTTATATGTAAAATGTATCCTTTTTTAATATAAAATCCTTTCAAATTTTTTAATCCATGTTTAAACTTATATGGGTACATTCTTTTTCGTTGATTTGAGAATGTATCCATGTTTTGGCACAATAATTTTTTTTGTTAATTTTGGTTAATGTACCCATACATATATGTACACACACACAATATAATAGAGAGTATAATTTATATTTTATTATTTTTAATCCCATAAATTATGGGTTTTATTTAAAATCTCATTAATATAAACAATTACAAATTTCAATTTTTAATTTTTAATTTAAAGAATATAGTAACTTACATTATTACATTAATGTCAGGGACCTCAATCAAAAACTAAAAACTAACAAGGTTTCAATCAAAGAATATTACACACTATTTTCATATTATGGTTTTATCGCCTTTCAAATGTCAACCAAAATGTCTCAATTTTAGTGTCTACTTAAATATCTGGATCATGGTGTGTCACAACCTGTCAAACCTCAAACGTAAGGACTGTCCCTTAGTCTCCGAAACTGCCAGAACACCCAGGATTTTCTTCTAGCGTTTTCCACTTCCCCATGAGTCTTGTCCACAAGTATCATATGATATGATATTGTTTCTTAATTAGCTGACTGCTGACTACATGCTTTTTCCAGGTTGCAAAGC
The DNA here is from genome assembly GCF_916048215.2 of Malus sylvestris. NCBI lineage: Eukaryota > Viridiplantae > Streptophyta > Magnoliopsida > Rosales > Rosaceae > Malus > Malus sylvestris. The sequence goes on from NC_062275.1 coordinate 31,698,077, forward strand.
ATGAAGGAGGAAAGGGGAAGTATTCTACGTATGGCTGCCTCCATAGGGCAACCTTCCCACGTAGATGCCAGCACATGCATGGGCTGAATTTTGAAAAAAATCGATGGAAACTGAGGTTTTACTACAAAAGCAATTGAAAATATGAAGCATAGTTAATTACTTATAAGTAATTCTGTGAATTAATTCTTTAATGTCTTTTTTCAAGTGTGAGTTCCTTTAAGTTTCATACGTAGACAACACACATATTTAGTTACGGAAAAACATGCGGACAGTTATGTTAAACACATGAGTTAGCATGCTTTGATATAGCAAAAAGAAAGTTTTTTTTTTTTTCAACAGCAAGAAGAAAGTTAAGTCCAACTATAAAGTCAATTTGTAATTAATATGGGTTGTAATTAACCAAATTCGTTATAAGCATTGTTCACCTAATGACACATTCCAATTTGGAATGTCTATTTGGACTCTGAATCGAGTTGTGCTGGCCGACACCTGGAAGGTGACAGAGCCAAAAAATGTAGTGATGTGGAAAATGTGAGTAAATTTAAAACTAAAAGTGCCTATATGTAAGAGTGCACTAGTGAGCAAGAATTAACCCAATTCACACGTGATGTCAGAGTATAAGTAAAGTATAGTAAAGGTAGGATAGGAATTATACCATCGAAGGTGAACACCTATACCAATAATTGCCAAGAATCCTCGTCCATATGAAAGCTTTGCTAATAGAACCTGGAGGGTCGAAAAACAAGGATGAGTGGGCCTAAAAATAAAGTTTTGTAAAAACCTTTTCGAAAACATAATAACCCCTTACTGTAAAACAAGTATAGTTTCCAAAATATACATACTACATATAGTATGAAAGTACTTACCATAGCCAACAATATTTCAAGAATTACATACACCATAATATTTCGTAAATAAACGCCTAACTTCCGATAATCACATAATCTCGCATAACAAATATATCATATCGAGTGCTCATCGGCATATGTTGACACACGAGTTCATGCAGAGATATTCTGATATGAACATGACTGGGTGTAATCATGATTTACGCTCTAGTACTACAATCATATGAAGAATGGTGCTATGCGCATCATGTACGAGTCCTAACTACCTATAGTAATCTAGGACAGGATTGGCACCTACAATGGACCTAAAACGTACGGTGCAATGTGAACATACACGTGAAAGACTGGCCCTGGCCTGGGCGAGTACAAACACTAGTGTTGCACACGATTAGCAGATAACGTAAATATACTCATGCCATAGTGATTCAATAGTTCTAGTCAACATAAAACAGTTCATAACCCTAAATCTAATTAAGGCATCGCCTTATAGTAAGCTTACATGTGCATCATGTAGGATTATTTCATAACTCCCCAACAATACAACATTTCTTATAAACGTTAATTTAATTATGGCAATCATGTAGGAACTTCGTTATTAGATGTATATATGGAAACTAAACAAGTATTTATAGTTTATAAAAGAAAAGACCCCCTCACAGATACTTACAAAGTCGTAGCCGTTCAAATGAGCGAAGCTGGAGTCTCCAATAGTAATCGCACCTAAGCATAATTGGGACCTATTAGTAAAACTCAATTAAACGTTTGAATTTGGAGAAACAGATAGCGGATTCAAAATCAGAATCAGGTCGTTGAAATACCCTAAGAAGTGTCCCGGCAAATTTTATAAAAAGTCAACTGAGACGCCAAGTCGGTGAACTATGTTAAAACTTTGGAATTTCACTAAATGGATGCCAAAAATGGACTTGGGATGTCGAAATTAGCCCAAGAGGGCTTTCAAGAAAATTTCAAAAAAGTCAACACAAGGAATATTCTAGAGAATGTTCTAGTCCATTTCAGAAATTGGCCGGATCGGATTATGGGCCAAATGTTTGGACCAGCCAATGAATCCGATTTGGGCCCCTTTTTCTCCCAATGAAAAAGAAGACTGGACATTGGGAAATTTGGCTGAGAAACTTCCTCGGCTCCCTTTAGCTTCAAATCTCAACTAAAACTAGCAACCCAATATATCAAATTGAAGCCCAAGAAACAAGGAATCGAAATATACCATTAGGTTCTTCGGTCATGACCATAGTTGGTCGAAAAACGGCTCAAAAGCCATTAGGTTCGCACAGGAAAACTAGGGAGAGTTTTCCCCATCACCAAAAGCCACCAAAAAGTCTTAAAAATATTCTAATCGTACTCCTAAACACGATCCATGAAAATGTAGAGTGGTTTTCGCCGGGAAACATGGTGTTGACAGTCTGGGGTTTGCGTTTGCAAATCAAGGCCTAGGTATTCGTGTGAGAACCCCTATTTTAAAAAAATAAATATATACTATTATTTTTAGTTTTGACTTAGGGTTTCCACATGATATACTATAACCAGTATTTCAAATGTACTTATACTTAGCCAATAAGTTTACAATCTATTTACGTATATATTGATCATATTGAAGTTTTAGTATATGTTGTTGACTCAGCATATTTGGCTTAGCATGAGGTGCGGGTAGGAGGAAGAATGGTGGAGCTGTCACTAGCCAGGTGGTGGCATTCTCATCTATTTCTTCTTCTTTTTTTTTAAGGTGAAGGTGGCATTGTTTAGAACTCCCACGTGCTCCACGAGCACTCTATTGTTGCTAACTAGTTATAGCTAGTCGCAGGAGCTATATTGCATGCACTAGGATTAAAAGAAATTTTTCAATGTGATCGGTACACAGAGTAGTACATCACATGTCACTATACAAATGGTAGGATATGTGTGCTAAAAATCTAATAACTTATAATAACTTAAAAAAATAAATAGAAACTTCATTTTAATCCTTGGAAAAGATAACTTTTAGATTAAAAGCATGAGTAAGATCAAAATCTAATTTTAGTCCCTTGAAACATTAAAAACCTTATTTATTAATTATATTTTGATTTTTTAATTATTTCTCTTTTTCTTCCTAATTTTTAATGTATTAATTTTATTTCATTATAATTTTCATTTTTTATTTCATTTATCGTAATATATTTTGTTGTAAACATTTAGATAAACTAATTTTTATTATACAATATATTTCGATATACTTTGTCTTCTTCTTTTAGGTACATTAAATTCAATATAATACATTTCGGTGCATACATTTAGGTACACACATTTCGGTGCATACATTTCGATATAAACATTTAGGTACATTAATTCAATATAATACATTTCGATACGAACATTTCGGTGAGTATATTTCGGTACACATTTAGGTACATTAATTTAATATAATACATTTGATGCATATATTTCAATACATACATTTCGGTAATAACATTTAAATACATTAGTTCAATATAATACATTTCGGTACTAGCATTTAGGTACATTAATTAAGTCTTTCAAGTTTGAAGAATGTTAAATAAAATTAATAAATTAAAAAACTCTTTTTTGGTCAAAAAATAAATTAAAATTTGTATATTAATAAATATAAATATTTAATGGGAGACATTAAATAAAATGCACATATGTGCGTGCGTGTGTGTTTATGTGGAGAGAGTTTAGAAAAGAAATAGAGTGGAAGAAATACATGGCATTAGGAGCGATCAAGGAACTTGCTTAAGTACATATAGCTTAACTATTTCGGCAGTGATGTGGATAAGTACGTGGAGCTTAGCTATTCCGGTGGTGACGTGGATCTATGTTTTAGCTTTGGAATCCATGACACACCCCGACCAATATCAAGGCATGCTGGCCGTCACGTGAGAGTGACGTAGCCATGTGTACAATGCGGAAGCAATTAAGATAAGAAATATACAAATATTTAAAAACCGAAACTACTAGAGTGCACTAGAGAATAGGAAGTGTTATGAGTCAATTACAAAAGTAAATACTCTTAATCAGAGCATAATAAGTCTAGGTGCAGTCCGGTAGGACAAGTACTAGTTATACAGTACCAGGAATGTCCTACTATTATTTAGATATGTCAGAACCGCCGAAATCCCCAAGGCCACCGACAACAAGCTTACCTAAAACCTGGAGGGGCGCAAAACAGAAAACGTGAGTGGGCAAAAACAAATGTTTTACAAAACCATTTCATTTATCAACATATCTAACCCCTCCCTATAACACATGTATAATTTTTCCCAGAATCAAGATATATGCATATACATAAATATACATATGAAATTATATCAATTCAAATCATGCTCCATATAATCATATTCATATGTATGCCATGCCAAGATATCACAGAGTAAGCAATTCAGGTAAGAATAATTTCATATAAATATAACATGTTAGCCGAAACCCCTGTGGTAGTCTGTATGGCTAAATTCATAACTCAAAATCAATCCAGCTGAAGTCACTACAATGACCTATACGGCATTATACTGCACAAGAGTCGGAACCAAATGAAAAGGTCTGTACAACAATAATGGGTATAATATAATGATGCTCAATACTACTCACACATAATAGCTGGGCGATAAATCGCTAGTCACCTACGAGTCGAAACCACCTAAGATGGTCTATGCAACAAGACTATGCACCTAAATTGGATCCAATATGAGCATATGGTTCGGGAGGCGACATAATAAACAGGCATGTGTCATCTCTGGCTAAATCACAATCACCCTAGGTGCAGTTTTGTGAGCTCAACATTATTTAATCACATATCGCACCATTGATAATTCATATAACCAAACATAACTTACCTAAGCTTACATGAGCGTCCACAGCACCACAATTATATATATAATGCATCATATATCAATTCATATACGAAATATAAATTAATATGCATGGCATCTAAGGCATACTTTCGTTTAAACTCATATTTCTGGGAAAATGTCAAGTGTGTATGTGTGTGTGTGTCTATACATATATATATATATATATATATACTAAAAACCAAAAGCCTACTCACTGGTATGTCGAAGGGTCATAGCCCCCGAGTCGCCCTTGAACACACTCATCCTTGGGATAAGTCTCACATATGTGCGAATTAACTATAAAAACGTTATTTTAGAGCACATACACAAAACTAGCTAATAACTTCTCATACAAAACTAGCTAATTTTTGGACCCGTCACGCTCCGCCAAGGGCACGGCCCTACGCACCCCCACGCACGGCCACGTGACAAGCATACTGACGACGTCAGTCAACACCGTCAGGAATATTCTAGGGAATATTCGATTAAAACCCAACGGTAACAGTTAAATATGACTGACGGCGTTAGCATATTCCGTCAACCTTGACGGAATATACTCCTTTCTTCTCTGGAGAGTCGCCGGTGACTTCGCCGGTTTCTAGTTAAAACTTTAAATCGCTTATTCTCTTTCGTTTCTTCACCATTTTCACAAAATTGGTACCAAAATGAAGCTAATAACATTTAGAATCACGTTATATAAGTTTCAAGGCTTAAAATCTACTAGGTTTTCCCCGAGAAAGCTCGATAGTTCAGCTTACCTAGATATACATCGATCTTCGCCCTCCGAAGTCCAATTCCTTCCAACGAAGTACCCTGAGACTTATAAGAACCTCCTTAAGCTTTCTATAAGCTTCAAATTCCCTGAAACACAAGATTTCACGTATGCATGAACAGTGACAAAATCGGAGCTAAGGTTTCCACATGAAATTGAAGGTTTCCTTACCTGAAAATGGTACCTTTGAACTCGTATGGTCCTCACGAACACAATGGTGATCTTAAAACCTTCGATCTACAAGGTTTGAGAGGGTTTCTGGGTTGGTCCGTACTAAGAAAGGAGAGAGAGAGTGAGAGTCTAAGAGAGAGAGAGCACAGGAAAGAGAGAGAGAAAAGATGGGTGTGTGTGTATGTGTGTGTGTGGTCCAAAAGCCACCAATCAAAACTAAGAAAAGTCTTAGTCCTAATTGGGTCACCAATCTAAAACAATTTAATCCAATAATAATTCACACACATCAATTAACGTTCGAGGACAATTTCGTCATTTTACATCATCGATAATAGAAGTTCGGGATGGGCTATGACAATCTCCCTACCTTATAAAATTTCATCCTTGAAATTACATACAATCACTACATCCACTAATAATCATAAAACAAGCGTGGGTACATTTCTCTCATCCGATCCTCTATCTCCCAAGTAGCTTCTTCCACTGAATGATTTCTCCATAACACTTTTACCAAACGCACTTTCTTATTCCTTAGTTCCTTATCCTTCCAATCTAGCAGAGTCACTGGTTCCTCATCATAAGTCAAATCCGGATTAATTTCCAAAGGTTGAGGAGGAATCACATGTGAAGGATCTGAAACATAATGTCGAAGCATCGAAACATGAAACACATCGTGCACTTTGGACAACTTTGGAGGCAACCCAAGCCTGTAAGCAACCTCACCGACTCGTTCGGTGATCATATATGGTCCAATGTACCTAGGACTCAACTTTCCTTTCTTTCCAAATTGTACAACACCTTTCCAAGGTGATAGCTTCAAAAATACCCAATCACCTACATTATACTTCCGATCAGTGGCATGCTTGTCTGCTAAGCTCTTTTGTCAATCCTAGGCCACTTTCAGGTTAGACTTAATTACCTGAACATTTTGAGTAGTCTCATCCACAATCTCAAGGCCCACTAAAACTCTTTCGCCAACCTCTGACCAATATAGAGGCGTGCGACAAGATTTCCCATAAAGTGCCTCAGATGGTGCCATACCAATACTCGAATGATAACTGTTGTTATAGGTGAACTCCATCAAATCCAAACAATCATGCCAACTATCTCTAAACTGCAGCACTGAAGATCTCAACATATCCTCTAATATCTAAATAGTCCTCTCAGATTGTCCATCTGTCTGAGGGTGATATGTCGTACTATAAAGTAAAGTAATCTCGTACCAAGAGCTTCCTGAAATGCTACCCACAACTTGGAAGTAAATCTAAGATCCCGATCCGAGATAATAGTAACTAGAACGCCATGGTACTTCACAATTTGTGATATGAATAACTTAGCTAACTGGCTGCATCAACCCAAACGACTTCTTCCTTTCAGCTTTAACCTGTTGACAAATGGTACACCTACTCACATATTCGGCAATTTCTCTTTTCATACCCGGCCAATAATAAAATGGCCTAATGGTATGATACATCTTAATGCCCCCTAGATGCATCGCATATGCCGAAATATGTGCTTCATCCAAAATTTCTTTCTTTAACTCTGCATTATTCGGCATTTACATTCTGCTTTCCTGCATAAGCATACCATCAGTTTCTCGAATCCCGAAATTTTTCTTTTTGCCTTGATTCCTTGCTTGAATTATTTCTTAGGTCTCTTCATCATTCATCTGAGCCTCGAGCACACGATCAATTAAAATTGGCCTGACTTGAAAATTAGCAAGCAAGGCTTCTTCTCGATCGTCCACTCCTAACTCCGCTCCAGTGGATCTCAAATCTGCTAGAAGAGGAACATGACAATCATAAATGGCATTAAGTCTAGCTGGAGTCTTCCTACTAAGCACATCCGCCACTGCATTTGCACAACCAGGATGATACTCAATCATGCAATCATAGTCACTAAGTAACTCAATCCACCTCCGCTTCCGAAGATTAAGATCTCCCTGAGTAAAAAGATACTGAAGACTCTTATGATCTGTGAAGATCTTACATTTCTCACCATAAAGATAATGTCTCCAAATCTTCAAAGCAAAGATGATAGCTGCTAACTCCAAATCATGTGTAGGGTAATTCTTCTCATGAGGTTTCAACTGTCTCGAAGCATAAGCAATTACCCTACCATGTTGCATCAATACACAACCCAAACCATTCAAAAAAGCATCACTATAAACCTCAAAATTTCCGCTATCATTTGGGAGTGCTAGAACAGGTGCATGACTGAGATAATACATCAACTGCTAAAAACTTGCAATTATTGTCCCACTCAAACTTAACATCATTTCGAGTCAACCTTGTCAATGGCAAAGCAATCTCTGAAACATCCTTAACGAACCGTTTATAATAGCCTGCTAGGCCAAGAAAACTCCATACCTCAGTGACGGTTCGAGGTTGCTCCCAATTCTCCACAGCTGCCACTTTCTGAAAATCCACTTGAATGCCTTGAGCAGAAATGACATGTCCCAAAAATGCCACTTGATTCAACCAAAATTCACATTTGTTAAATTTGGCATATAACTAGTGTTCCCTCAAACTGCTCAACACCAATTCAGATGTCTAGCATGCTCAGCCTTAGACTTAGAGTATACCCGAATATCATCAATGAAGACAATAACAAACCTATCCAAATATGGCTGGAATACTCAATTCATCAAATCTATAAAAGCTATCCGTGCATTAGTTAACCCGAATGGCATCACAAGAAACTCATAATGACCATATCGAGTCCTGAATGCGATTTTAGGGACATCTTCATTTTAAATCTTCAACTGGTAGTAACCCAACCTTAAGTCAATCTTAGAAAATACACAGGCACCTCTGAGTTGATCAAACAAATCATCTATACGAGGTAACGGATAACGGTTCTTAATGGTTACCTGATTCAATTGCCTGTAATCAATGCACAACCTCAAAGTTCCATCTTTCTTCCTCACAAATAAGACTAGAGCTCCCCAAGGGGAAGTACTAGGCTGAATAAAACCTTTATACACTAATTCTTGCAACTAAACTTTCAATTCCCTTAATTCAGCATGAGCCATTCTATAAGGAGTCAAAGATATAGGATTCGTACCTGGAAGCAGATCAATAACAAACTCCACATCTCTATCTGGCGGTAATCCAGGCAAATCTCCGGGAATACATCCGGAAAGTATCTGACCACACGTACTTCCTCCACACTACTAGGAGCATCATCATGCAACACCACATGTGCCAAATATCCCTGACAACCTTTCGACAACAATCTTTTGGCTTTCATGGCAGAAATAACACCATGCCTCACCCCACTAGGCTCTCCTTCAAATGTAACTTCAGGTAATCCAGGACAATGAAATGTGACTATCTTTCCATAACAATCTATCTTGGCACGATTATAGTGCAACCAATCAGTGCCCAAAATCACATCAAAATCCATAATATCCAATGGCATAAGATTAGCTGGCATAATAACATCATCTACTATCACTGGTCCACAAAACATCTATCCTCTCTAGGCATAGAAAACTCTAAATCATATCCTAGAGGTGTAGGATGGGGTTGCGTTACTTGAGAAAATGTATGAGAAATAACAAAATGCGTAGCACCACAATCAATCAATACTCTAGCAAAATGACCAAGAATATTTAACGTACCCATGATTAAATCAGGACTGTTCTGAGCATCTTGCAGTGACATGTTATGAATACGTCCCTGGTTCTGCTGTCGTCCACCACGACCTCTGTTAGCATGAACACCACGTCCCTATCTCGGCTGACCCAACTGCCTCGAAGATCCTGTACTACTAGCAGTAATCTCGACCTGCTGAGACTGTCCCCCTTGGTACCACTGTGATCCACTCGCTGAACGTGGCTTATACGACATAGAACCTCCTTAATACTGAGGGTCTTGAGAGTACTGATGCTGCCCTGAAGTATATGGAGCGGCATCGCCCTGATAATGATAGGCACATCCACGACCGGTCTGGGCATAACTACTAGATCTTGAAGCTTGCTGGGTCGATACAGGTGGTGGGAAAAAAGACTGTTGGGGTCTTTGATGATTCTAAGGGCATTGAGCAGCTCTCTATGACCCATCTTTCCACAAGTGTAGCATCCACCGCTGCCTCTCCAACACTCCCCAAAGTGCCTAATATTACACATGCGGCATAAAGGAGCACATGAACCACCAAAGTCTCTCTGTCTCTAAAATCCAAGGCCACCAGTAAATCTACCACCTATCTTCTGCATATTATAACTTAATCCTCCACTAGAAGAGCTGGAACTGCCACCGCTTCTCTTAAAATTCTAGGCCTTACGAGATCCCTGAGATGCTTGCCCTTTTCCCTTATCATCTCGCCTCTAGTTCCCATTCTTTTCTTCATCATCCTCACTTTCACTAGGCATGTTCTCTGAGTCCTCAATCCGCAATTCTCTGAGTAAACTCTTGTTTCTTATGATCAATGTACTCAAGAGGAATGAACCTTTTTCGAAACAACTCTTTAAACACTCCCTAGTCCGCAATCTTCGCTGAAGTCAACTGGTAAGACTCTTGTCTCCACCAGGATGTAGGCTGCTCTCCTAAAAACCAGGTAGTCGTCTCGACCCACCTATCAGGAGGAAGATTCCCTTGACTCTGCATCACAAGAAAGGTCTTCTCGATATGATTAAGCTATTTTTTCCACTCCCTCATGTCCTTCATTTCCTATGAAGTGATTCAGCTTCAGATTATACACAGTCTTAAGAGGTGTGCTTTGAGGATGACGGAATGCAGACTGAATAGCAGTAACTATAGCTTCCCCTAACTGAGCAATATCAGGGAAACTATGCTCTGCTGAGTACCGGAGCTCTCTACGAGACGACATAGTTCTGATAGAAGACATCACAAGGATTAGAATATTCAAGAACTATATAGGACTGCTAAACCTAGGCTCTGATGCTAAATTGACACACCCCAACCGAGATCAAGGCACGGTGGCCGTCACGTGAAGGTGACGTAGGAGTCAATTACAAAAGTAATTACTCCTAATCAGAGCATAAAAAGTCTAGGGGCAGTCCAGTAGGACAAGTACTAGTTATACAGTACCAGGAATGTCCTACTATTATTTAGATATGTCAGAACCGCCGAAATCCCCAAGGCTACCGACATCAAGCTTACCTAAAACCTGGAGGGGCGCAAAACAGAAAACGTGAGTGGGCAAAAACAAATGTTTTACAAAACCATTTCATTTATCAACATATCTAACCCCTCGCTATAAAACATGTATAATTTTTCCCAGAATCAAGATATATGCATATATATAAATATATATATGAAATTATATCAATTCAAATCATGCTCCATATAATCATATTCATATGTATGTGTAAACACGGAAATTCCTGAAACGAAAGAGACAAGAACACGTGTACAAAATAATATTTGTATTAATGATTTAGGGGTTACAATCTCTTCTACGAATTTGGCCTCTGATTCTATCTTTGAAACGTGTAGATGTAGTGTTGTTGATCCAGGGGCCGTCGAGGCTTGATCTTGGACGAACAGTTGATGAATGATGAACACCTTCTTCAAGGGCCGTCGGGGCTTGATCTTGAATGGGTGGAAGTTCTTCAAGGGGCGTTGGGGCTTGATCTTGAAGGAGGATTTCACGAAGAACGAAGAGGGCTTTCTTGATCCTTCGGGATTTGCTTGAGAGCTTCTAAGTTTCGAGGCTTCAAGGCTTTGGTGTGGTATGACTTCTCTTCCAATTTGGGAGTAGAGAAAGTGTATGTAAAAAAAATCCTCCCTTGATTCTTTGATGGAGGAGCCTATTTATAGGCTTTGGGAATGAACCACCACCATCCATTTGTTTTGGTGGATGTTGTAGGTGAATTGGTGGATTGTTGTAGGTGAATTTGGGTGGAGGTTGTAGGTGAATTTGGGTGGAGGTTGTAGGTGAATTTGGATGGATTGTTGTAGGTGAATTTGGGTGTATGTTGTAGGTGAATTTGGGTGAAGGTTGTAGGTGAATTTGGATGGATTGTTGTAGGTGAATTTGGGTGTATGTTGTAGGTGAATTTGGGTGAAGGTTGTAGTTTTAATGCAATGGTCAACATTTATTTCACTAAAATTTCAATGTTTACAAATGTAATTTTAATGTGATGGCTAACATTTATTTCAACGAAATTTCAATGTCTACAAATGCCCCCACTTCAAGGCGCGTAGTATACATGTGCTTGTCACGTGTAGAAGATGCGTTTTGAAGTCCCTTAATGTAGATGTCGATCCAAGGGCCGTTGAGGCTTGATCTTGAACTGGTCTGGGAGTTTCTTCAAGTGCCGTTAAAGCTTGTTCTTGAATTTTGTTTGAAATTTCTTCAAGGGCCGTTGAGGCTTGATCTTGGATGAAATTGGACCACAAGGAGCTTCACGTAGTAGACGATCCTTGGCTTTGATAATGGATGAATCGGCACGTATTTTGTTGTGCTTGTTGACTTTCCACAGCTTTGATCTTGAACTAGGCTGGAGGAGTTTTCTGGTTTCCTCCAAAGGACTTTCCACAGACTTAATCTTGAACTGGATTTGACTCAAGGGTGGTGGACACTTGATCTTGAGTCAGGGTCGTTGAGGCTTGATTTCGAACTTAAACATGACCACGAGCAGTTTCAGGACATGCATGCTTTGAAAGATCAAGGAAGTTCGCAGCATTTTCATATGAACCCTGAGCAGTTTGGTCAACAGTATGATCTTCAAGATTGATGGGCTCTTCTTCCAGTTGGTGACTTGATCTTTAAGGATTATCGAGGCTTTGCTCTTCGGTGACAGTGCCAGCGAAGGGTTGTTAAAGCTTCTCGAGCCTTTTGGTTAGAGCAACGCTGTCCAGCTTGGATCTTTACTTGAACTCTTCCGTCTGGATTGTGTGGTTATGCAGGGAAGGGCTTCATGCTTCATGATTTATTCCAGCTCGTTGTATTGCATTCTTCTCTGCTTGTTTCTTTTGCATAGCTGAAGCGGTGTGCAACCTTTTGCCTTTAAATGGTTCTTCGGAGCACAATCTCTCAGCGACTCACCCATGCTTGGCAGCTTCAGTGCAAAGCGCCGATGTTAACAGATCCACACTCCTGAAGCATTTGCTGAGGGAATTCGGGACATATCAGCAGTTGAAGATGAGCACTCGAGAGCAACGCTAGGTAAGTAACCAGGCAAAGGTTCCGGGCAATCAGTTCCTGGTTGGACATTTAATTTCAGGTTCCGACTGATTGCATCCTTTCTCCTTGTTCAGCAGGCAAGAGCAAGGGCAAAGGAGAAGATGGGGGAAGAGCATGATATGAGATACCTTTGCTTTCGACCCCAGTGATATGAGATACTTTTGCTTTTGAAGAAGTAGCGGACGATCAGCACATGCATTCGTCGTGCTTGTCTCCATATGCTTCGATGCATCATCTTCATCTGCATCATCTTCACCTGCATCATCTGTTTTCCAGGCAGACGTGGTATACGAAGAGGAAGCAAAAGATGTTGAGGATGAGTACTCGAGAGCACGGCTAGGTGAGCAATCAGGCAAGGTTCCAAGCAGTCGGTTCCTTACCAGGAGCTTGAGTGGAGGTTCCGACATATTGCTTTCTTTATCCTTGTCTTCGCAGTGAAGAGGGAGGACAAAGAAAAGGATAGGGAGAAAGCATGCTATGAGATACTCTTGCTCTCAACCCCAATGATATGAGATACCTTTACTCTGGTGTGGCTTGGTTGAAGAGGCATTTCTAGGGAGGAAGAAAACTGAGTTTTGGTTGCAGATGCCCTCGGCGAGGAAGAAAGGTCAGGCTGGATGTGTTTTCAGGGAGAAAGAAACTGAGTTTTGGTAGCAGATGTCTTCGGCAAGGAAGAAAGGGGTCAGGCTGGATGTGTGTCTTGCTATGGGATGGAGGTCGAATTATATGGTGAGCTCTCAACATCAAGTGGCAGGGTGAGCGTGGCCTTGTCACCCACGCTTGTCGGCAGAAGTGCGGTAGTTGGCATAATGGACCTCACGCGTTTTCAACTTTGTCAGTGATATCTGACAAAGTTGCACGTGATAGCCGAAAGCTGAGATTGTGTCTGAAAAGTGTCGACGGACTTTACGCAGGAAAATCCGGGTTTTGAAATTCGGAGAGTGGTGTCTCTTCGATTTACGAACGAATGGTTGTGCTGCCTCTCATTTTTAAGAGGTGTCAATTGTATTCAACACGCACAATTTGAAGATTGCCTGCCCGTGAAAAATTATCTCTGCTACTCTTTGCTTCATCCAACCTTTTTTCTTTTAGTATTTTTTGAAAATGGCTTCCCCTTTTAACATTTGCTTAGATTTGAGTCTTAGCAGTGACACAGGTGCACCGCGTCAGGGTAATGTATGGCGCCCGTCTTTTTTTTCTTCTAATAGCCCTCTTACAGTTGAGGACTCTGTGATGAGGGATGCAACCACGGCTACGGTTGTAGCTAGAAACCTCATCACTCCTAAAGATAATAGGATACTTTCACGACGGTCCGATGAGTTAGCTGTTCAAGAGTCCCAAGCTCTCAGTGTCCAGTGTGCGAACTCTGTTTCCAACATGGGCCAACGCTTACTTGCTCGAACTCGCCAGGTTGAATCATTGACAGCCGAGGTGGCGGCTCTTAGTCAAGAGATTAGGCAGCTCAAGCGTGAGAATAGAGAGTTGCATGTGCTTGCAAATAGTTATTCGACGAGCATGAAGAGGAAGCTTGATCAGCTGACGGACTCCGAAGGTCGAATTCAAAGTGACCATCGGAAGTTTGTGGATGTATTCCGGAGGCACTTTTTGCCTTCGTCATCTGGAATTCGACCAAGTATTGAGGCTCCGAATAAGCTATCTTCAGTGCCTCCCTCCTTTAGGGTTCCACCGAGTACCAAGGCTCCAAGTACTGAGGCTTCACACAAGTGACATTCGTGAAGGCTTTTTTTTTTTTTTTTTTTTTTTTTTTCGTGTAATTTCTCGGAGATATTAATGGACATGCCTTATTTTATTCAGTATGTTGTGTTGAAATGCAAACAAAACGCATATCTGACTAAGATGCATTACTTTCCTATGCACCCACTTCCTTTTAGATGGTGACTAGTGCACCCATTTTTTTTTAGATGGTGACTGGAAGCATCATTTTGTCATCACCACCCATTTCCTTTTCCATTATTGACTTGCGAATAGTAATACACACTCGTGAGTGGCTTGACGATAGCACAGTTGGTTTTTTTTTTTTTTTTTTTTTTTTTTTTGTGGCCTTCCTCACTGCATTGCGTTCTTCTCGCATGCGGACCATCTTTTCACTTGCACAATCACCTTATCACAATCTTCATTGGATGCGGATTGCTTTTTTACACAGTCACTGTATCGCATGCGGATCACTGTTTGCACAGTCACTGCACTACATGCAAACCGGTTTTATTTGCAGCTTGTTGAGACCAATATATATATACACACGCATTCATACACACATGCATACATACATAGGGCATTGCGTAGTCTTTACATAGACACTGCACCAGCTTACTGCCCTGAATCTTAATTGCACTCTCCTGTTTCTTTGCTGCGACGTGCTCTTCTCGTCTGCCGTGTGGTGAGCTCGGTGTTGGACAAAAAGTGGTGCAACTTCTTCAACCCCATCACCCTGCAGTCGGTCACGTCTATGTTCATCGTGTTCATCCGAAGTCTTCACTGCGGCAGAGGAAAAGCTCACCATCATCAAAATTAGGGCAGCAACAACAAACTTCATTATCCTGCAAGCTTCAGAGAGAGTTGCATGAGAGTATGAGGACGGAAGGATGAAGGACTGCAGCATGGTTGCTACAACCGCTCGGGCTTCCGTTTATCGTCCTCGATGGCGCTGCAAATGTTTCCACCAATGGAGAAGAGGAAGGAGGGCGCTGCCTTCACTCTGTGAGGTATGTTTTATTGCTGAGGACGGTTTACCGCATATATATATATATATTTTTTATTTTTTATATAGTGCTCTGTCAGGCTGAGGTTGCTAAACCGGCGAAGAACCTAGGAAGGCATCAAAAGTCTGCTCTGCTTGACTCGGTCAGAGAAAGTGAATGCGAGTGCAGGTTCGAATGACAAGGCCGAGTTGCTTTCCCCGTCTTCAACCGCTGCAGCTTCATTCTTGTTGCTACAGGTTCGTCTTTGCTGTGGCTTGGAGAGAGAGACGTCGCTGCAAAGGAGAGAGAGAGAAACACCACATCTGGATTCAGATTTTGTGCATCTGCAGGTCTTCCTTTCGTTTGTGGGTGACTGTGCAACTTTTATGAGAGGAAGAAGAAGAGTCAGCGGAAAAGAAGGTGTTTGCAGACGAGGTCGCGTGGCTGACTTGGAGGTCCACTTGCTTCGGGTGTGCGCACCATGTGTTGCAGGTGGGGTTTTGCTGTGTAATGCCTTTTGGTCACAGTTTTCCCTTGGTGGTGACGTTGGCGTAGTGCTCACCTTTGTAATATGGCTTTGTAACCAAATCATTTCTTTAAAGAAATAAAATATTCATATCTTGAATTGCTATTTATTCTTCAAAGTGTTTGTGTTTTTGTTGGTGATGTGACTGTACTTGAAGTTTTGAAGTTTCAAGTTGCCTACGTACCCCCGGTTGATGAGGGATCAAGTCATAACGTAGTTCAAATGAACGATGATTTTTTTTTATAGTGATTTTGATGATGATTTTGCCGTACACAGTTTATGCTCTTGCGGGCCAGGAGCTTTGTGCCGTGTGCAGTTTAGGCTCATGCAGGCAAGGAGTCTGGTCGTCGCCTTTTTAGGGGTAGTAGCGCTTCAAGAATCTACCATTGATGGGACCGATCTTCAAGCCGTTTTCTGCCATGATTAAGTAGGCGCCATTCGTGTAGACCTCTTGTATTACGTACGGTCCATCCCACTTTGATGTGAACTTGCTTTTTGTCTTGTGAGTCGTGATGATAGGCCTTCGTAATGCAAGGACGAGATCTCCAGTTTGGAAAGACCTTGGGCGGACCTTCTTGTTGAATGTCTTGGATAGCCGCGCTTGGTAGCATTCCAAGTGTTGTTGAGCTTCGAGCCTTCTTTCGTCGAGTGATTCCAACTCTTGAAGGCGCAACTTTGCATTCTCTTCATCAGTCAAGCCTTCTTGTATAGCCATCCTAAGTGAGGGGATTTGACTTTCTAGCGGTAGAACAGCTTCCACGCCATATACGAGAGAATAAGGGGTAGCTTGGGTAGGAGTCCTATGCGTCGTCCTATATGCCCAAAGTGCTTCGCTTATTCTTTCGTGCCAGTCTCTCTTTGTTCGGCCGATCACCTTCTTTAAGAGGTTGCACAATGTTTTGTTGAAGGCTTCTGCAAGACCGTTGGCCGGAGCATGATACATGGAAGACTTGTGCTGCTTGAACTTGTATTTCTCACAAAGCTCGTCTACAAGTCGGTTGGAGAACTGTTTTCCATTGTCAGTGATAATGTAACGAGGCACACCATATCTGTGGATGATATGCTCTTTGATGAAACGGACAACAGTTTCCTTTTTTACTTCCCTTAGGGGTATGGCTTCAGCCCACTTGGAGAAGTAATCTGTTGCAGCTAGGATGTAAGCTTCTCCTGCAGATGACTTTGGAGTAATTGGTCCCACAACGTCCAATCCCCATGCATCGAATGGCCATGAAGCAGCTGTAGGGTGTAACGGTTCAGGTGGTTGATGTATGAAGTTGGCGTGGAATTGGCAGGCTTGGCACCTTTTGGCATGTTCCAGGCAATCCTTCACCATGCTTGGCCAGTAGTAACCCATTCTTTTGAGCTGGAAATGTAGCTTTGGTCCAGATTGATGCGCCCCACACACGCCTGAATGTGCTTCTTCCATGGCTTGATTGGCTTCTTCCTCACCTAGGCATCTCAGAAGTACTCCTTCGAAAGAGCGCCGGTAGAGTGTTTCTTTGTAGTAGAGGAAGCGAGGTGCTCGTCGACGTATTTCAGGGCGGTGTCTAGGATCATTTGGAAGTTTCCCATACTCCAAGTAGTCAATCAATGGTTGTCTCCATTCTTCAACATTGACCGGAAGTACCGAGATGACATTTGTATCATCTAGTAGCATTTCGGTGGCGAGGGGGATGACCCATCTTTGGCAAACTGGCACATCTGCAGCTTCGTCTTCTCCTAGTGTCATACTCGAGGCCAGGTTAGCGAGAACGTCTGCCATTTGATTTTCTTTTCTCGGCACATGTTCTAGTGTTACGGCCTCGAACTTTTGTAGCAGCTGAGTTGCCAGTCGGAAGTACGGAACGAGATCATCTTTCCTCACCTCGTATTCAGTCAAGAGTTGACTAATTATGAGCTTGGAGTCGCCATATACCTCAAGGGTTGTGATTTCCATGTTGATCGCCATTTGGAGCCCGATGATTAGTGCTTGGTACTCAGCGACGTTGTTGGAACATAATTCGCTTAGTTGGAATGAATAAGGTAGTATTTGCCTTTGTGGCGACATGAATACTACTCCTGCCCCCACTCCGTCTGCTCGTGCGGATCCGTCGAAGAACATCGTCCATCTCGGGAATACGTCAATGTAGAATACCTCCTCGTCAGGCAAGTCGTCTGAGATTTTCCAATCGGCTGGGATTGGATGATCGGCAAGGAAGTCCGCTAATGCTTGTCCCTTGACGGCTTTAGCTGGGACGTAAATGATCTCGTATTGATTGAGAATCAACGCCCATTTAGCTAGTCGCCCTGTCAAAACTGGCTTGGACATGACGTATTTAACCGGGTCAGCTTTAGCAACCAAGTGGATGGTGTAAGCATGCATGTAATGTCTGAGCTTCTGGATGGCAAACACCAGGGCAAGGCACATTTTTTCTATTGGGGAGTAGTTCAACTCAACGCCGGTGAGTGTTCGACTCAGGTAGTAAAGCGCTCCTTCTTTCTGGAATTCGTTTTCCTGTGCCAAGAGTGCTCCCACTGAACCTTCCTGAGCGGCGATGTACAATATGAGCGGTTTCCCGGGCACAGGCGCCCCTAGGACGGGTGGACTTGATAAATATTTTTTTATGCTTTCAAAAGCATTGTGGCACGCTTCGTCCCATACGAACGGAACATCCTTTTTCATGAGTCGGCTAAACGGTTGACAACGCCCTGCAAGGTTGGAGATGAAGCGTCTGATGAAGGCTAGTCGTCCTTGTAGACTTTTCAGCTCGTGCAGGTTTCTTGGCTCAGGCATGTTTTGAATGGCCTTGATCTTCGATTGGTCCACTTCAATGCCACGGTGCTTGACAATGAAGCCGAGAAACTTTCCAGAGGTGACGCCAAACGCACACTTTAACGGGTTCATCTTGAGGTTGTATTTTCGCAGCCTTTGGAACACTACTCGCAAATCCTTCAAGTGATCTGATCTTCTCTTTGTTTTGACCACCACGTCATCCACATAACATTCTACGTTTTTGTGTAGCATGTCATTGAAGATTTTCTGCATTGCTCGCTGATATGTGGCTCCAGCGTTCTTTAGACCAAAGGGCATCACCTTGTAGCAGTAGATACCTTTTGGAGTGCGGAATGCTGTTAGTTCCTCATCTTCGAGAGCCATACGAATTTGATTGTATCCAGAAGAGCCGTCCATAAATGAGAGTGCCTCATGGCCAGTGGTTGCATCCACCATGATTTCGATGATCGGCAAGGGAAAGTCATCTTTCGGGCAAGCGTCATTGAGGTCCCGAAAGTCTACACAAACACGTATTTGTCCAGATTTCTTAAGGACGATGACGATGTTGGAGATCCACTTGGGGTATTGCACCTCTCGAATGAAGCCTGCTTCGATTAGCTTGTCAATCTCTACCTCGATTTGTGGAATGAGCTCGGATCGATAGCGCCTTTGAGTTTGCTTTATCGGTCTCGTTCCAGGCTTAACTGCAAGATGATGTACAGCGATGACAGGGTCAAGGCCGGGCATTTCCTTGTAAGTCCAAGCAAAGACGTCTTTGTACTCTGATAACAGTTGGTAATACTCGTCTACCTCGTCCGCACTTAGCAGCGCACTCACGAAGATAGGTCTCTGCTCCTCTTTTGTGCCTAAGTTGAGCTCCTTGAGATCATCGACCGTGGATTGCCCCCCATCCTCCAGTTGTGGTGGCGCAGCAGTGACATCTTCTTCGGGGATCTCATCTTCTTCGCTTTCTTGGATCGTGATGTGGAAGACATCTTGGAATTCCTCTTCGGTGTCGTCCTCTTGGGCTGGTCGGCATGAAGATTGTCCAGTGTGGATGATGGTGCGCCTTCTTACTTTTAGTGGTCCATTTGTGTCCACCTCCAAGATTGCTTGGCGCTTCATCCTTGAAGGAATTGAGCTTTGAATATCACATTTTTCTGCTATCATGTCGAGCTTTTCTTCCTTTGACGTTGTCTTCCTATTTCTAGAAAATTTCTTGTTGTCTTCAAGTCTTTCCAAAGCTGACTGACGAGGAAGAGAGCTAGTCGTGTTGCTTTGCTTCTTAGGTTTTGACAACCTTTCAAAAACAGAGCTTTGGGATGCTGGCATGTTAAGTCTCTTGAAGACGGAGGTTCGGTTTTGACCATCAATGCGGTTAAGTGCTGACATTCTGGGTCTTGAACGATTCATCCTATCGAGGACTGACGTCCAAGGGGTGGATTTAGGCTCATCATGATCTTGTTCAATACTCACGCTGATGTGTTGAGTGCTAGCATTTTTCGCTTTGCTTGAAATCTTCACAGGTGCATTTGATGTGAAGCCTAGTCCAGCTTTGTTGTTATCAACTCTGTAACCGTGCTTCTTCAACTTCTTTTGAGTCTCGGTGAGGTCACGTTCTTTATTGTTAACGGTGTTTGAAACCTTCTTTCCATGATTCAAAGAAGAAGCGAAGTCGTAGCCAGCTTTCGACATGAGTTTATAGGCGTTTGGATCAAAACCTTCTTCGGTCCTCTGGGTTGGGAGAAAGCTTGGTTCCACCCCCTTTGGTAAAGCTTTTATGAAGCCTTGTGGTAGTCTTGCGACCTTAGTGCCGCCTAGCTGTGTCAGAGGTAAAACTGCATTCGTCTTGAGCAACTTTACATTATCCATATGCCTCTGTGCATCGGCTTTGTTTGCTCCAGTTTCGAACGGAGATTGACCATTCTTTCTTCTCGACATCGGGATGTATCGGAAGACGGGTGTGTTTGGTCCATTTGAGGGCGTCCTACTCCCCTTTGTTGTTGCACGTTTAGCCAGCTCATTATCGTTCTTGCTTGAAGACGGCGTAACTTCTTCTTCTTGCTTCTTGGGCATGGCTTGTCGCTCCTGCTTTTTAGGTGTTGCTTTGCCCGTGGATTTGATCTCTTTTGGAAGAGCTTCGGGCACCATGTCTTCATCCATGTAGAACTTGGCGTCTGCGAAATGTGATTCGGCTTCAGTGAATGGTTTGGCGTCGCCATAGATCACCTTCACTCCTTCTCGGTAGAATTTTAAGCATTGGTGAAGGGTGGACGGTACTACTCCATTCGCATGGATCCAAGGCCTTCCTAAGAGTAAGCCGTAGGAAGTTCTTGCATCAATCACGTGGAATATCGTGCTCGACTTGAGTTCACCAATAGTCATCTCCACTCGGATCATGCCCATCGCTCTTTGTCCTCCTTGATTAAAACCTTGGATTAGTAGACGACTTAGGGACAGTTCATCCGCCTTGATGCCGATTGTAGTCATTGTCGACTTTGGCATGATGTTTATGGCTGATCCACCATCCACAAGCATGCGGTTGACTTTGTGCCCCTTTACATACCCAGAGACGAAGAGAGGACGGTTGTGAGGCTTGGATCCTAGCAGCAAGTCTTCATCGGTGAAATGGATTGCGTCCTCGATGGCACAACATGTGGCACATTCATGTGGCCGAGGCTTCAAGCCTTCGTTCTTGCTTTCTTGCCCTTCGTGTTCATTGGGACTTTCCAAGACAGCTGCTAATGCTATTCGCATCTTCTTTGGTAATCGTAACGCTTCCTCAATGCTAAAGTGTGTTGGCAGACCTTCTTCGAGCGTGAAAGTTTTTTCTCCCTCAGTGGTTATATCTTTGCCTTTTGAAAGTTCTTCCATTTCCACTTCGACCATGTGGCATGCAGCGATAGTGCACTGTTGGAAGAAGTCATTTGGGAAGTACTCGTACAAGGAGATAGGAATGCGTGGTTCTTGCTCCATAGGTTCCCCAGCATACGTTGGCTTATTGACTTTTACGTTTCTTTTAGGCTTCCTACTGTTGCGGCGACGGTATTTTCTCACTTGTTCCACCTTTGGTCTTGTGGCTTGTGGTTTTGGTTTCCTTGTTTTTTTGTAGGTCACCAATGTCCATCCTTCATCATCATCGGTATACGCATCTTGTTCGTTTGCCCCCGGCGATGGTTGTGTAGAAGGCGCCGTGTAGCTTGCACATTGATGGGAATGGTCGTGTGTCGCTTGGAGAGGCACGGGATCGAAGGATCCGAACGCCACCGTAGTAGTATGTGTTGCGGCTGTGTCCTCAAGGTCTAGCTCGATTCTCCCTTGTTGCGCTAGCTTCATAATGAGTTCTTTGAGGACGAAGCACTTGCCCACGTGATGGCTTACGATACGATGGTACTTGCAGTACCTAGGATCGTTCGTTCGATTCATTTCTTCAGGGCGCTTGCACTCTGGTAACTCAATTACCTTCTTTTCCAGCAAGTCATCTAACATCGCATCCACGTCTGAGTCAGGAAAAGGGTACGTCTTTTGCTCCAACTCTCTCAAGGTGTTTTTATACTTGTCTTGGGTGCGAGGAGGCTCACTTCTCTTTGTCTCCTTTGCCTTGGTCTTGGAGGAAATCTTGATAGGCGCAGAGGTGGTCTTGATAGGCGCGGATGAGGTTTTGATGGGGGTAGTGTTGACAATAAAAGTTTCCTTGGCAGGTTTTTTTCCAGTCTTGTCCACACTCGGGGCGAACACCTTATCCTTCTTGAAATGGGTGATCGGCTCATTCTTTCCGTGATTGGCGATACTCAGCTCCATGTCGTGGGAACGCGTTGCCAGCTCCTCAAACGTTCTTGGTTTTATGCCTTGGAGAATGTAATGTAACCCCCAGTGCATGCCTTGAACACACATCTCAATGGCAGAGGTTTCAGAAAGCCGATCTTTGCAATCCAGACTTAATGAACGCCATCTATTGATGTAGTCGATGACGGGTTCCTCCTTCCACTGTTTCGTACTGGTCAGCTCCAGCATGCTTACGGTGCGGCGCGTGCTGTAGAAGTGGTTGAGGAATTCCTTTTCTAGCTGATCCCAACTGTTGATAGACTCGGGCTCGAGGTCGGTGTACCAGTCAAAGGCGTTTCTTTTCAGCGAGCGCACGAACTGCTTGACGAGGTAGTCTCCCTCTGTTCCAGCATTGCTGCAGGTTTCAATGAAGTGGGCGATATGTTGCTTCGGGTTCCCCTTTCCATCGAACTGCATAAACTTTGGTGGTTGATAACCCCTCGGCATCTTCAAAGCGTCAATCTTCTTGGAGTAGGGCTTTGAGTATAGTACGGAATCATGTGAGCTTCCTTCATACTGCGCTTTGATGGTGTCGGCGATCATCTCCTGCAGCTGCTGGATAGAGAGAGACCCCATGAGTGTTGCCGCTTGGTCTGGCTTCAGCGTCTCTTCGACGTTCTCCAATGGAGGTTCCTCATCCTCGTCGTTTTCCTTCTTTACTGGATTATCCCCTTGCCTGACTTTTTCATCGGGCTTTGCATCTAGTTGGTTAACGAGTGCTGCG
Organism: Malus sylvestris; assembly: GCF_916048215.2. Classification (NCBI taxonomy): domain Eukaryota; kingdom Viridiplantae; phylum Streptophyta; class Magnoliopsida; order Rosales; family Rosaceae; genus Malus; species Malus sylvestris. The sequence goes on from NC_062275.1 coordinate 31,721,388, forward strand.
ATTTGCAGGTCTTTTTCCTCCACAGTCCTTGTGAGCTTTGCGATTGCTTCATTCATCTGAGCCAGCTGCTCCTCAATTGAAGTTGTTCCAGTAACCATGACTTGCATAGCTATGCCGCTGCTCGAGTCGGTATCGGAAAGTAAGGATTCAGAGTACTTCCTCTGGCTTTCCTCTCTTGGCGCCCTGAGCGAGGCCAAGGTGATCACCGGTTCGAACCTCGGGTGCTCTTGTGCCTTCGGCGGAGTTGATGAAGGGGCGAAAGAGGCGGCGGAAAGAGCTTTTGCCTTGCTTCGAGTTATGATGCCTGAAGTGATGCCCCCTGCCGTGATGACGCTTTTGTTTCTTGCATCGGCAACGGGAACAACTCGGGCCTTTTTTGACGCCATTAATTTTGGAAGTGCGCTTGAATTTCTTGAACGGAGAAAGAGATGAGAGGCAGAGATTAGTCCCACTGGGCGTGCCAAATTTGTAAACACGGAAATTCCTAAAACGAAAGAGACAAGAACACGTGTACAAAATAATATTTGTATTAATGATTTAGGGGTTACAATCTCTTCTACGAATTTGGCCTCTGATTCTATCTTTGAAACGTGTAGATGTAGTGTTGTTGATCCAGGGGCCGTCGAGGCTTGATCTTGGACGAACAGTTGATGAATGATGAACACCTTCTTCAAGGGCCGTCGGGGCTTGATCTTGAATGGGTGGAAGTTCTTCAAGGGGCGTTGGGGCTTGATCTTGAAGGAGGATTTCACGAAGAACGAAGAGGGCTTTCTTGATCCTTCGGGATTTGCTTGAGAGCTTCTAAGTTTCGAGGCTTCAAGGCTTTGGTGTGGTATGACTTCTCTTCCAATTTGGGAGTAGAGAAAGTGTATGTAAAAAAAATCCTCCCTTGATTCTTTGATGGAGGAGCCTATTTATAGGCTTTGGGAATGAACCACCACCATCCATTTGTTTTGGTGGATGTTGTAGGTGAATTGGTGGATTGTTGTAGGTGAATTTGGGTGGAGGTTGTAGGTGAATTTGGGTGGAGGTTGTAGGTGAATTTGGATGGATTGTTGTAGGTGAATTTGGGTGTATGTTGTAGGTGAATTTGGGTGAAGGTTGTAGGTGAATTTGGATGGATTGTTGTAGGTGAATTTGGGTGTATGTTGTAGGTGAATTTGGGTGAAGGTTGTAGTTTTAATGCAATGGTCAACATTTATTTCACTAAAATTTCAATGTTTACAAATGTAATTTTAATGTGATGGCTAACATTTATTTCAACGAAATTTCAATGTCTACAGTATGTCATGCCAAGATATCACAGAGTAAGCAATTCATGTAAGAATAATTTCATATAAATATAACATGTTAGTCGGAACCCCTGTGGTAGTCTGTATGGCTGAATTCATAGCTCAAAATCAATCCAGCCGGAGTCACACTACAATAACTTATACAGCATTATACTACACAAGAGTTGGAACCAAATGAAAAGGTCTGTACGACAATAATGGGTGTAATATAATCATGCTCAATACTACTCACACATAATAGTTGGGCGACAAATCGCTAGTCACCTACGAGTCGAAACCACCTAAGATGGTCTATGCGACAAGACTGTGCACCTAAATTGGATCCAATATGAGCATATGGTGCGGGATGTGACATAATAAACAGGCATGTGCCATATCTCTGGCTAAATCACAATCACCCTAGGTGCAGTTTTATGAGCTCAACATTATTCAATCACATATCGCACCATTGATAATTCATATAAGCAAACATAACTTACCTGAGCTTACCTGAGCGTCCACATCACCACAATTATATATAATGCATCATATATCAATTCATATACGAAATATAAATTCATATGCATGGCATCTAAGGCATACTTTCGTTTAAACACATATTTCTGGGAAAATATCAAGTATATATATATTGAAAACCAAAAGGCCACTCACTGGTATGTCGAAGGGTCGTAGCCCCCGAGTCGCCCTTGAACACGCTCGTCCTCGAGATAAGTCTCATCTATATAACTATAAAAACGTTATTTTAGAGCACATACACAAAACTAGCTAATAACTTCTCATACGTAGGTCAAATTGGGTATATGAATATACCATAGTGACCTACACAACCTCAGGATCATCCCCAAATTTTTAGAATAATTTTTAGACCCCTCACGCTCAGCCACGCGCCGCCAAGGGCACGGCCCTACGCGTCCCCACGCACGACCACGTGACAAGCATACTGACGGCGTCAGTCAACGCCGTCAGGAATATTCTAGGGAATATTCCGTTAAAACTCAACGGTAACAGTTAAAGATGACTGACGGCGTTAGCATATTCCGTCAACCTTGATGGAATATACTCCTTTCTTCTCCGGCGAGTTGCCGGTGACTTCACCGGTTTCTGGGTAAAACTTTAAATCGCTTATTCTCTTTCGTTTCTTCACCATTTTCCGCAAAATTGGTACCAAAATGAAGCTAATAACATGTAGAATCACGTTATATAAGTTTCAAGGTTTAAAATCTACTAGGTTTTCCCCGAGAAAGCTCGATAGTTCGGCTTACCTAGATATATGTCGATCTCCTCCCTCCGACGTCCAATTCCTTCCAACAAAGTACCCCGAGACTCGTGAGGACCTCCTTAAGCTTCCTATAAGCTTCAAATTCCCTGAAACACAAGATTTCACATATGGATGAATAGTGACAAAATCGGAGCTAGGGTTTCCACGTGAAATCGAAGGTTTCCTTACCTGAAAATGGTACCTTTGAACTCGTATGGTCCTCACGAACACAATGGTGATCTTAAAACCTTCAATCTACAAGGTTTGAGAGGGTTTCTGGGTTGGTCCGTACGAAGAAGGGAGAGAGAGAGAGTGAGAGTCTGAGAGAGAGAGAGAGCACGGGAAGGAGAGAGAGAAAAGATGGGTGTGTGTATGTGTGGTCCAAAAGCCACCAATCAAAACTAAGAAAAGTCTTAGTCCTAATTGGGTCACCAATCTAAAACAATTTAACCCAATAATAATTCACACACATCAATTAACGTCCGAGGACAATTTCATCATTTTACATCATCGATAATAGAAGTTCGGGACGGGCTGTGACAATCCAGGTAGGAGAAATAAGGCAGACCTTTAATAAAATTGATTTTATTAAATTTCGTGAAGTGTTATAATATTTTTGATCTTTTTGGTTGGTTAATGTGGTTGGATATTAATTGGCTAATTGCTTAAGTTAAGTGTTTACTTGTTATTGGTTATGGAATTACTATTCGTTGAGAATATACTGTGATAAATGTGAAAGAATCATGAATTATTTTAATAAGAGGAATTTATTTTCCAACCCGTGTCAATTTTCTTTTATTTATTGAGCTTTTAACTCACGTTTTGGATTCGGGTTTGAGTTTTTATTACCAACCCTAGGTTCGGGGCGTGACAATTCAATTTCACAGCCAAGAGACGAGGTGGGCTTCAGGTTCGTGGCAATGATACTCGTTGGATAGGATGGTGGGTGTGGTTGTCCGGCAAATCTCACGGAGAGGGGGAGTTGGAGTGAGAGAGAGAGAGAGAGCCAGAAAGGATGAAAGGGACGAGAGTGAGTCTGAGGGAAGAGGGTAGAGAGTGTCCCCAAAAGTGTGGGAGAAAATAAAACACGTGGCAAGGAAAGAGTGGAGAGTTTAGTGTGGATGTGGGCCTCCCAATCAAGAAAAATAATTAAAATATTAAAAATATCTAATTAGAAAACATTAAAATTATAATATAAATAATATAAAAATAATAAAAAATAATTAAATAGTAATTTCTAAAAAAAAAAATCTTTTGGATTCGTAAATCCGTAAAATCTTCGTTGGAACTCTGAATTCGATTTCGCTTGCACCTACGCGTTTGTAACGTTGATTACTATAAGGGTAAGCTAAAATAACGGGTCATATATCCCTCTAAACGATGGTCAACGAAAGTTAAGATCCTTGTCTCTAGGGGCATTTTCGTCAATTCATACTTCTAAAATTTATACATAAAATTAGGAACGGCTTGTTACACCTAATTTCTTATTTATATTCAACTTCTGCACCGTTTTACTTGTAAAATATACACTAATTACCCTTTGATGAAGTGGTATATGTCTATAATTAGGTGGCGGAAATCTAAAATTGGACTCTCATGAATGAATTGAAGATATAACATATATAGGCGTACCCACACACACACATTTCTTATAAATTTGATACATAATTTGGATTAGCCTCGTTGTGGTGACATGGCTTTGTCATGGAACTATTGGATTGTTTATCTTACACCTTAAAAAATAGAAGAATTGAAAAGAGGAAAAAAAAAAAAGACTTCAAAACGTATGCATACATGCCATTGGTTGGACGTTTTACTAATTTAAGCAAAACCCTTCGAACCATCCACTGCCCAAAACACCACAACAAATTCTTACCCAATAAAAGAGTCCTCACCTAATATCCTCATTTTGAAAATTTATGAGGACGAAATGCATGTTAGCCATAAGATTATATTAATTTAAATTCAAAGATTTAAAATATTTTACAACTTAATGAAGCAAAACAAGAAAATGAATTTTTTAATCGTTGATAGATTTTAATTTGCTTTTGTTTTATTAAGCAGTCAAATATTTTAAGCCTTTGAATATAAATTAATAAAATCTTGTGGCTGATATACATTTGATCCTTACAGTTCTTCAAAATGTGGATCTTAGGTGTAGGTTTGCAACTTGGGTTAGGTCAACTCGAATCCACTCATGCCCAACCAGATTTTATACCCGATCGAGGGGGTTAAACGAAGTAAAAACCCGTCCAAATCCAACCCAACCTCGACTCGATTATTTATTATGTTAGGTTGGGTTGATGCTTTACCCGTCCATGTCAATCCAAGCCCAACTCGATTTCTAGTCTGAATTGCTCTTGCATGTATCACCTATCCAACTTCATATTATATAAGCTAGATACAAGTTTGGGAGGGCTATACATGAAGTTTGTTGTTTGTCTTTCATTTGAACAATGAACAATAATGTTGCTTTAACTTCTTTTAGTTAAAACATTGGTGTTATCTTGTCATTTAATTTCAACTTTGGATGTTTGAAACTTTAGAAATGTGTCTGTTGACCCTAAAAACTATTAAACCTATGTGGCACGTAGGCCAAGTAATTAGTAAGCTAACTACGTCCTTCGGTTGTATGCGGGGCGTGCCAACTCGTCAGCCGAGCTCGGTCGACCCTGTTGCAGTGCTGTTTATCCAAACTGAATGTGCTTCACGGTCGACTAATTCTACAGCAACAGTGTTGTTTATCCAAACTGAAGATGTTCGCCGGTTGCCTCCACAGTGCTGTTTATCCAAACTGAAGGTATGTCGGCGGAAAAAGAAAGTAAAAATCTCAAAGTTGTTAAGAGGTTTTGCGTAAAGCGAGAGTTTGCACAGGGTAGTTTGTATGTTGAATTGGATGGGCTTTGTTCGATGTCCTCCCTCCCTATTTATAGTAGCCAACCTGCATTGAATCCCAATCATTCTCGGATTAAAACTCCTTTGCCCGATCCAACCTTATCTCAGCCAATCATACTCCTACCAAGACTTTGAACTTTACTCGTTATCAGGCCACATTAAATCTCAAACTCCAGCATCCTTATCCTATCGAAACTCCTTCTTGTAATAGGACTCACCCACATCCCATAGGTTCCTGACGGGATATGGCCAGCTTCGATTGCACGGCCCATGAGCTGGATAACCCCTAATGACACCTTAACACGGCCTCTGGGCCGAGCACAATTCTAAACTCGACCCGACCAATATTGGGCCCAAAACAATTATAAACTCGGCCCAAACCAATATTTTTGGGCCCAAACAGTGTCCCACACTAGTTGGTTTATTTTTGTAAGGATAGTGATGTGTAAAATTGAATTTTAAATAGTTTTGCATCATTTGGTTCAAAATTTAGGATTTATTTTATAAACTAATGTGTTACAAGATTGAATTTGATAAATCAGACAAACCCAAACCCAACCTGAGTTTGCCCAAACCCAATTTAAACACTTATCCAAATAAATCCACACAAACTTGAATCCAACCCAAGCCCAAATTAACGATGTTGGGTTTGAATTGGATTGACCATCTAACCTGCCGAGTTGCCCCTGCTTAAGAGTGCAAAGCTGCACAAGAAAATATACATTAAAAACAGATACATAATAATAGATCATTTTATTTTTATTATTATTTTGTTTTCTTCGGGTGAAAACGAAAGCAGAGAGTTTCCAAGGCAAGGCCCTATGAAATGTTAAAAAACCAAACGAACCAAATAATTAAATAAAGGGCTTTTGGGTGCTTTCACCGGCCAATCAATAAACGACAGTTGAAAATAAAATAGATTATCCTCATTGTCAAAACGTCGGAACGACGCCGAATTGTGGGTCCGAGATGAAAGTCGCCGAGCCGGAGCCATAGATGAGATCGAATGTCTCAGTTTCGGTTTTGGTGCGTTTCGCAAACCGGCCTTTGATTCTGGGGCGAGTTTCAGCATACGCTTTCCGGGAAGCGTATCGGATGGTCTTCTGGAACTTGCGGTTCTTCCTCCTCTCTCTGTACCTCAGCACCCTCGCCTCCCTGTTCAGTCCGCAGAGCTGAGTCGCTGGTTGACTCGCAGGGGTTGCCGAGACCCGTGCGCCGGGTTCCGAAACGTTCTTGCTGGCTTTCCGGCCGAAAGGGTACGATATATCGCCCGGTTCTGAAACGTTGTTGCTGACTTTTTGCCCGAAAGAGTACGATACATAGCCCGGTTCAGAAACACCGTTGCAGGCGGTTCGGCCGAAAGTATACGATATATCGGATAGGGAGTTTTGGTCGGGAACAACTCCGACATCTAAGGAAGAGGACGAAACCTGAAAAATAAGTAAAAGTCCCTAATACCCAGTAAACAATTCTAAAATTTCGAATAGTGATATTATTTGAAAAATTTATAAAATTAAAAAAAAAATTCATTACGGATATCATAATTATCATTTAATTAATTAATTTTTTTAATTAATAATTTATTAAATAATAAATTAAATTTAAAATATAATTATTTCAAATGATGGAACTATCACGTGAATTGCCACAAAAATAATATGAAAATATGGTTCAAAATCGTAGTATGAAAAACATTAGTCTATTAATTTTGCACCGAAACTCCGAAGGAAGATAATTTAATTTAATTTAATTCGGATTACGTACGCTTTGGCTGAGGGACTGAGTCGGATAGCTGAAGGAAGACGAGAACTTGCTACTGCAAAAGTCCATGTCGAAGCAATTTTGATCGGCGGGACCAGAAATGTTATGGTTCATCTTCAACGAAGGAGGTGGAATCGGGTCGGTTTGAACCGGAACGACACTATCCGTTCCCGGCCCCGAAATGGTGTGGATTGAGTTGGGGTAATCTAACTCCAGCAGCAAATCCATTTCGGGGAAGAAGAGGTCGCCGGAGGATTTTGTAATGTCCGGAGCAATATCCATTTGGAGCTTCGAGTTGAAATTCGGGTTGGGGATCAGCCAGTTCGACGCGGGGTCGTTATTAACGTCTTTAGTGTTGGATAAAACGTCGCCGTTTGGGACGAGGTAGTTGATGGCCGCGCCGGCGGATGATGGGGCAGCAGCTGTTGACTTGACGATGATAGACTCGGCGGAGTCGTAAAACGGCTCGACCGGGACCCGCTCGTGGCGCCGGGCGAGGGGGTTGGCGGAATGGATGTCGGCGTCGCAGGCGACGCAGAGTGCGGCGGCGTCCGCCTTGCAGGTGACGGCGGCAGGGGCCTGGTCGCAGACCTCGCACATCCAGACGCGCTCGTGGCGCGTGGTGAGCTTGTTGGCGGCGTGGATCCTGGCGTCGCAAGGCAGGCAGAGAAAGACCAAGTCGGCTCTGCAGAACAAGGCCGCCGTCGAGTTCTTGCAGGAGTCGCAGAGCTTCGCGACTAAGCCGACGGCCGCCGCGCTCCACCCGCCTTGGAGGCCCATGGATATCTTCAAAACGAGGTCGGAGGGAGCAGCTTTGTTGGCAGTGCGTGGAGTTTCTGTCAGAGAGAAGCGAGTAGCGTTGTGTGCGTGGAGTTTCTGTCAGAGGCCTAATGGCGAGTGGTGATGTTATCTATCTAGGGAGAGGGAGGTGTACACCAGTGAGAGGGCTATACGTGGGTGGTTCTGAGCCACACAGAAAAAATCTCAAGACAAGTTTGGCAATTGATCCCTGATGTTAGTATTTCAAATAATAATCGACAGTGAGTAGTTGTCATTTGTCTGTGCCGACCAGAAAGATTTTTGGACCGGAAAATAAGATGACACACACACTACGTGCATATATACAAGTAATGAAATATTTATGTTAAAAAATTTACGGTTTAAAAATTAAAAATTCTCTTCATTTGTATAAGGAACAATACTTGGTTCCTAAAAATTCAGTAGCCACCCTTGCTTTTATCTAATTAGATTTGGACACATGTCCAAATAATTGAAAGGGATGGGATGCCCACACACCCTTTTTTATTTCTTCGACATATTTTTGGTTTTCGATCGTCGGATCGAATAAATTAAAGAATATCAACGGACAGAAACTAACAAAGATGTGTAAGAAGTAAAAAAAGGGTGTGTGAATAGCACACCCCCAATTGAAATTGCAAACAAATTAAATACGTGTTCAAATTTTATTGGATGAAAGAATGAATAGCTGGTGAATTTTATTATTATTCATATTTCGAAAACAATAAAAAACTTCTGCTCAAAAAGGAAGGCTGGAATCCAATAATGAACAAATGAGATTGAATTTTTTTATTTTTTTGGGTAAAACCAACGAGATTGATTTATTTTAAAAATTGACACTTAGTATTACTCGAAATTTGAGATATAATTTGGCGCTTCTAGTTCGTGTAATAGTATTTTAGACGAGTGACGAATATTTTGCATCTCAAAGTATATTATTGAATTAGTAGAATATGTATTATAATTTGAGTAAATTAGTAACACTTTTTTCCGCCTAAACGAAAATTTTTCTTTACAGAAAGTTGGCTTCCTTAACCATAAAGGAGGGGTTTTAACTTAATTGCATGAAAGTACGAAACTTGAATCAGGTCCAGTTGGAGATTTATACAAAACGTGTCCTTCCAAGTTTCTTTATTGGCCAAATTTTTTTAATGGTTTTTGTGGTGACATAGCATTTTTAATGTGATCTTTGTAATCAAAAAATTATTAATTAAATTTCTGTGGTGAGCTTTGTTAACCATTGAAAGTCCAAACCCAAATTTCTAATAGTCTTTCGTTAAACAAACTTATTTAACTATAACGTGAACATTTCAAATTCGTCATTTCAATCCAAATTACTCATTATGTTTGATTTGGTGATTGATCCCATAGAAATTTGGTAGACGGCCCATTTCTTCTCCCCCATCACTTGGCGATGGATCCCATGGCAATTGTATCTCCTATATCTAAACATGTATTCAGTTTTTCGTTTTTTAATACCAAAATATGTTTCGCTGGTGGAGCAATCACCAAATCAAGCATAAAATGTAATTTGAATTGAAATGACAAATTCAACTCTTTCATGTGATAGTCATATGAGTTTGTTTAACAGAAAACTGATAAAAGTTTGGGTTTCAACTTCAATTGTTAACAAAACTCACGTGAGTTTGTTTAACGGAAAACTAACAAAAGTGTGGGTTTAAACTTCAGTTGCTAACAAGACTCATCACAGGGCTTAATTAACAACTTTTTCACCACAAGAGTCACATTAGTAGTGCTGTGCCACTACAAGGACCACGAAAAAATTTGGCCTTTGTTTATATTTCTTTCTTTTTCTTGTTTCTTTTCCCACTTAGCTTTAATTAGACAATTAACAACCGTTTGATATTTATGCAGAAAATCGAACTTTTAAGGAAAGACAGACTGCAGAAATAAGGGATAATGGCGCCCATTGTAATTTACAATGGGAAAGAGAGCTTCAAAGCTGGCTTTTCAACATGAATTTCTTCTTCTTGTTTTAGCTAAATTTTCTAAATCTCTTTCCCTTTTTATTTGGTAAAAAATATAGGTTTTCCGTTTTATTCGAAAGGACTTCCTCTACAATTTGAGATGTTCATGCATTACAATTTACAGTTGATCTCCTTATATTAATTACAATTTGGGATGAGATTTTCTTTCTTAATTCAATTCATCGTATTGTATTCGACATACACAACCAAGTACAAATAGATTACGCATAAAGTACTAACAATACAGGTAGGGATGGGCAAATATCCATTGGTTATGGGTAACCGCGGTTACCCGCCCATTTAAATTAAACGGTTACGGTTATGGGTAACCGTTTAGATAAATAAACGGTTATGGGTATAACCGTTTACCCGCGAAATTTAAATGGACGGTTATGGGTATTAACCACGGTTATAAACGGGTAACCGTTTACCCATTTATTTTATATATGTAAAATTAACACAAACCATATTCTCGATCCAATAATACTTAGCACCCAATAAATTAGCAAGGAATTCATCGATCCTTCTCTGAATAACATTACTACAGGAATGATGATTCTCATCATCAAGAAATTGGCCAAATTAATTTAAATTCTTTGTGGGTAACCGTGAAATTGACAAAAATGTTTTGCCAGAAATGTCTTCTAAACAATTTTTGTAACCCAATAATACTTAGCAAATATTATATTTACCTTCATTGGTAACAGTTAAAAATATCGTCCGTAAACTATTATTTCAATTATTGGAATGGTACAAGGAGTTAAAAAATTAAAATATGAAAATGTATGATGAATGTACCTATAACGGTGCTTAATTGTAAAAAAAAAATTATGACAATTTTTTTTTAATTTTCAAGTTGTTAAAAAACATGTAGACGGGTGAAAAAGGGTAATGGTAAAAAAAAGAAGATAAACGGGTTAAAAATGATAAATGGGTAAATGGGTATTAAACGGTTACGGTTAAATGGGTATGCGGTTATGGGTATGGTTAACCGTTTATAAACGGTTATGGGTATGAGTATAAACGTTTAGGCAATTACCCAATGGGTAAACGGTTATACGGGTATGAACATAAACGGTTATGAGTAAATTAACCGCGGTTACCCGCCCGCATAACCATTGCCCATCCTTAAATACAGGATAAATAAAATGATTGACCATATTATATTAGATCTCAATCTCAAAAGGTAGGTAGCTACAAAAAAATCGCTCATTCTTCAATGTAAATATATAGTTGGTTGAGCATATTAAGCTGAACAGGTGAACATGCATGCTCTGATTACCTTTGTAAAATACAATTTTATAGCCTCAAGCTTGGTCAACGTATCACTTTTTATGGTTCATCTATAAAACATTACAATTTGAAACATAAAGTGGTGTTTCTTTGAATGTTATACTTTAGTTAGTCCAATTGTCAAATTAACTGTTAAATAATGAGATCACAAGTATAAGTCTCATATACTTGATAACATCGCTAATTAAGTTTCCCCACTACTACACATTGCATAGACTTCGTCTAACCTGACTCCCTTTTTTGTTAAGTTTGACTTGGCAGGAAGTGTATCCCAACAAGCTTTCCAAACAAACACCTTTGGAGCCGAAAAATTACACAATTTGAGTGGCGTAAGTCGAGTAACTTAATGAGCTAATTACGTTCCATGGTGGTTGATTGCTTATGCAGGAGGGCCAATTCTCTGCCGAAGTCAGGCGGTAGAATACTTTTGAGTGTGGTCACTAGTAGGAAAAACTATTTGCGTGACGAAAGTTTACGTGAAACATGTAATTTTGTCGTGCAATGATTAATTGTGCGATGAAAGAAGGGTATCATCGTGCAAAAACATCTACACACAAAAAAAATTAGGTTTTTTAGCCAAAATGATCTCTAATATTTGCATAACTCATCACTTTGGTCCCTGAAATTTGAAATCAATAGAAGTGGTCCCTAAGTTTGTCCACCATCAATCATTTTGGTCATTCCTTGAAAAATCTCCATTAAATAAGGAAAAAAATAACAAAAAGACCCTCATTTTTTGTCAAATCATTTTGGCTCATTATTTATTAAATTGAGGGTATTTTTATCATTTGGTCCTTGTTTAACATAATTTTTCTAGGAAGGACCAAAATGATTGATGATGGACAAACTCAGGGATCACTTCTATTGATTTCAAATCTTAGGGATCAAAGTGATGAGTTATGCAAATCTTAGAAACCATTTTGGCTAAAAAACCAAAAATTTATTAAAAACCTTATGTGATGAAGAGTTTCGTCGTGCAAAAGGAATTTGCACAATGACACCATATGTTTGTTGTGCGAAGACTAAGAAAAAGCGTAGGTAGGGAAAATTGGCACCAACATCTCGCGTGACGGACATTTTCCCGTGAAAACCTGTGCGACGAAGGCATCGTCACGCAAAGTGATCTGAAATGGTCAGTGAGCCATTTAAGGCGAAGTAATTACTACAAGCTTTACATGACGCAAGCTTCGTCGCACAAAGGTCCCAAGGGTTCTATAAAATCACAGATCCACTCTCCTTTTTCCTCACATACTTTTTCCCAAAACTCTCAAGTTCCCCTCGTTTTCTTCTTTCCCAAACCTCTCATATCCCAATTCTTGTTTTATTTTATTATACGATGGACGTTTTCGTTGGTGCTCCAAGTAAGGTGATAGGAGCATATTTATACGACTTTGTTATCTTATTTCTTTGCATTTACTTAGTTAGTTTCTATTTATTATAGTGATTTAAGCTATTTTCGTGTGTTGTAGGTCCAATTGGCAAGGGTGACAAAAAAGGGCAAAATGGAGCAATTTGGAGCAGTTTTGGACTTCGATTGGATAGCATGCGTAGGGAGCACTTGGGATGGACGTTTTTGGTGGTCAAATGAGGTTAGGAATGTGCTACAATCTAGAAGAATTAGGATTGAGGCTCGGAATACAAGGAATTAGAAATTAAAGGGAAACCTTATCCAATATTATCTTATCCAACCTTATCCTTAACAAACCTTATCTTATCTTATCCTAATCCTACTTTACCTTATCTCCAGTTGCAAGGGGGATTCCTTATCACATTAAACCACTTCCTATCTGATTTAAGGAGTCCTAAAACAATGCAAATAACCAAATCCTTTTCCTCCACAAATTGTGTCGTGCCCCCTGCCTATAAATACTACTTATTGCCGCAACTTTCAGGGGAGAGAGAGAAGAAAAATACAAAGAGTGCCATAACCTACCGTTCATCCATTGGAGTTTATAGAGTTCTTTCTATCCTTGTTTAGTTTCGATGTTTATTTTAGATTGCTTTTCAATTATGATGAACATGTGTAGTTAAGTTTCTTTTTAGCTAGAGATGAATTCGAAGCTATGAACATATGTTTTATATGAATTGATTACATCCAGTTATTGTTTCATAAAACATGAATGTGATTTACTTATCTGTTTTATTAAGAACTTGTTCTTGTGTGTTGATTAAGGGTGCACACTTAGTTTGCATGCAGGGATTTGATGCTAGAATATAGGGGAATTTCACCTAATTGTTATGAACTTATATTTATAAGTAGTAAAAGTCATTAGTCATGATTGAGTTAAGTAAATTCCTGGCAGGAGTATTATGCAGTTCATAGTTACGAATGCCTTGTCAATGCTTATGATTTTGACAAAACTTAATGACCCTTGATATGTGTCTTAGGGAACTTGAGAAAGATAATTTGGTTGCGTCGCTGAGTCCAATTCAATGAACTTAGGAAAATCTAAGAATTAATTAGTGCTATTCACAATTAATTTGGGGCATTGTCATTTATGGTTTATAGAAAGAATAACCGGAAATCGATTTGTATGCATATGTTTTATGTGTGGAGAAAAATCCTCTAGCTAGCCTTTCACCCAATTTTCATCCAAACCTACTTTGTTTCTGCAATTTACTTGTTTTAAATCAAAATTTCGTCCAAAAACCTCCCCGCCCCTTAGTGTTTTGTGTTAGTTTTGTCTAGTTTTCAGTTTTTAAGTCTAATTTGTGTTTATTAGCATCCCTTCTAATCCCCAACCTAGAACAATCCCTACTTATCCATACTACAATTGTATAATTTATAGGGTTTAATTTGTGTGTTAGTTTTTACCACATCAAATTTTGGCGCCGTTGCCGGGGATTAGTAAAATTGCTAATCTTCCCTTTGTTTCTGTTTTTATTTTTCTTGTGTTTCTAATTTAGTTGAGTTTAGTTTTCTTTGTTTTAGGTACTAGTTTATGACTAAAAGTTCTCAACCAGTTCGTGGGCATATATTGGAGTTTGACGACAATTTTGAACAAACTTTGAGAAGGAAGAGGAAGCAGCCAGAACCCAATCCACCTAGTTCTAGTTCTAAATCCAAATTTGAAGAAAAGGAACAGGAACAGGAACAAGACATAGCTGTAGACAATCAAACAATTAAGGAACTTTCAGCCTCGGGATTGGACAATGTTGTCCCTCTTTGTATTCAATACCCTATACTAGCTTAAGGCAAGACCGATGAGTTTGAATTGAAGTCCAGTTTGCTGCATCACATTCCCAAATACCATGGGCTGTCCATGGAAGATCCAAACAAGCATTTGAAGGAATTTGAAGTGGTGTGCTCAAGTATGACACCAATCAACGTGGATGACAATATTCTGAAGATGAAAGCCTTTCCATTCTCTCTTTTGGAAAATGCTCAGGATTGGCTCTTTGAATTAGCACCTGGAACTGTCACTTCTTGGGAAAGTATGAAGAAAGCGTTCTTAGAGAAATTCTTCCCAACGTCAAGAGTCATTCTTTTAAGGAAGAGAATTAGTGGAATCCAACAAGGCGAAGAAGAGTCCTTTCCAGCGTATTATGATCGTTTCAAAGCTTTAGTTGCATCTTGTCCCCCACATCATAAGGGATGTGAGGGAGAAAGATCTTAGAAAGGTAATACCAAATTTTGTGTGGATTTAATAGTTTTTTTTATTTACTGGATGAATTACTTAGTTTGCTTATGAAGTTTTTCAATTTTCCTAAAAAAGTACAAAATAAAAAATATTTGGGCAGGCTAGAAGGGTGATTGATGGTTAGCCTAGATGAATCAACTATGGTGATTTCAAGGGATCTAAGAGGGAGTCGCATGTTGTTGTACACAACCTTGGGGTTATATTGCAGAACAAATGTCCTACGGAGTGGGCATCTTAGAAAAAGGTGTCGAGGATCTGAAGAAGTCTATGTTGGATGACTTATCAGCAAGTACGAAATAATAAATTAATAACTACTTTGTTATATAATATTCTATAATGTTTAATATTTTGCATAACAAGCTAATTAGATTATTGATGAAATGGACATGAACTTGATGAAGTTCATCGATGATATATCTAAGAGGCGTTACCTAGAGTGAAAGTATGATGTCAAGCGAAATGTAGCAGCACCACCAGTGGAGTAGATCAATGGAAGACTTACCTGAAGAAAAGGCAACCATGGTAGCTAGGGTTACAAAGTCTTCCACACTCAGCAGCCTTTAGACCTAGCCTGGATAAGGTTCTTGGTGTTGAATTAGGTTGATTGCTGTGATTAGTGGCGGATGCATTAAGGGGCAGGGGTCAGCTGAACCCCCGAACTTCAATAAATGTCCATGGATACCTTGGAGTGCTAACCCTACAAACTTCGATGAATGTTCATGGATACCTTGGGTGTTGCCCTTTTGAATATTAGAGTTAGCTTCATACATTCCCTCCAACGATTTGATAAAAATGAAATGATGATCTCAGTGAATAACAAAGCATCATCATTCTTGGACAAACATATTAATGAGATGCAATGATATCAAACATTATTAGTGTGTTTAAGATAAGTGTGTTTCTTTGTTAAGCATTCATATGGAAGCAGTCTAGGAACATGTTAGTTACCCTCACAAATGAGGCATTAACAGGTGTGCAGTATGCATTTCCAAATGACTTACCTACCAAGACTTGATGAAATGGTGATATGTTATTTCTGGTAAAAAAAATTACTGACCCCCCTAACATTATCTCCTGGATCCTCCACTGACTGTGAGTGCAAGGACCTCCTAATATATACGGTGATGAGAATCCCTATAATCATGCCCCATCAACTAATTACTAGGGATTACACAAATCACATGATTGATTTGAATTCTTGTCACCAAAATGTGGTCTCTAAATTAATTGCATAAAACAAGGACTTCTAATCTTGACCAAAACGAGATCCCAAGAACTTCTCAACCAAATAACTTGTTACCAAGTTACTTGTACATCAAGAATACATCAACTATACCCTTGGACACTCACATTCTTACACCCTAATCTCTCCTTCTCTATCCGACAAAACAATACCCAATGAACAAAAAAAATAAAAAAATATATAGGATTACAGAATCATAGTTGAAAACGGAGCTTTAATCCACTTCAAATCGATTATGCACACCACCCTCCCTTTCTGTGCCCCTCTTTCCCTCTTGAATGCCTGAAGAATCTCTCAGCTCCCCCTTTTTCTCTGACAAAAACATACCCCGTAAATATAAGAAAATTAAAGTTTTGAATTTCACTACGTGTGAGCTCGTCATATCACGACCACTAAATTCTGGTCCACACGCAAAGGCCGCACCTTAGAAACGCCCTTGAAAGCGGGTGTTAGCTCGGATAATGGACTGACTGTGGATCATATTTAAGGAACTAAAGTTACGAGTTCAATTTTTGACAATCATGGAAAGAGACATGGAGCTGTAGATTTGTTGAATAACGGAGGCCCAGAAAGCTTGCGAGTTGCTGTTTATGCTACAGGTGAGAGGATCGTCTCCTCTTCCAATACCTCAGGTAAGTTGGATATAGATATTTAAAATTGGGGTATTCTGATTCGGGTTCAAATAGTCAACCTATATAAGGTTTAGTTCAATTTTCAAATTCTGTTGATTTAGGTCCACTAACTTTTCATATATACAAATTTTAATGTAAATATTTGAACATCCCTAATCTATCTGATCTACAAATTAAAATTTCTTAATTTTATTAATCTTCCATACCTATTTTAAATTTTAAATTTGAAATATTTCAACATTCTTAATCTGTCTAATATCTCGTAAAATGATTCAAAAATAGTCTTCCTTAACCTTTATTGAATTTATCTAACCAATAAGTACACAAAAGCGTCGAAACAAGTATAACATAATAAAAATACATAATTACACATGTAAGCAAGATATAAATCAAAACAAGGAAAAGTATTGTACGAAATTTATCTAGCTGATAGGTATATAAAACCCACTTACAAAATATACAACATAACTGAAAGGTAGAAATACATAAACATACATATAAGCAAGACATATTGATCAAATGATGTAAATACACACACACACACACACACATATATATATATATATATGAAAAATATATCTACTAATAGGTACATGAACTCACTTTGTAACATATATAACTTAACTAAGAGGTAAAAAACAGAAATATACCTATAAGCAAGTATATCACAACAATTGAGTCTACCTAGCTTTAAGCCAAACAAATTGGTAATTGACAATTTTGCACGACTGGACGTGTACCCGAGAGTTGTTGAAGGTCCAATTGAAAATGTATTGTGACATGGTGATATCGAGGGAAGAGAATGAGAAGAAGGCTAAGTAGTAGCCACATAATTAATCGATGAACTTGAGAGGATATGTAACGATGTTGTGGAAAATTGAAGATTTTGGATTTGAGAAGGCTTGGCTTTTGCATAGACGATCGATGATGAGAAGGATCAAAGACTTTATATATAGGTCACATGAAAAATTAGGAGATTCTTATTATCACAAAATAGGGAGATAATTGTCATAATAATTGAAGAAAATGCAAATCTTAAATTTAAGGTATAATAAAAACAGTAAATTAAATATTGAAATGAAAGTAAACTCATGTGAGGATTTTGACTACCTGCAAAAGTAGTGATAAACACTTAAAAATACTTGTAGTATAAACGGCTAAAGTAAGATCATTCTCCATAGGGATTATCTAAAATGAAGCTTAAGAGGAGAGGAGTGGAATTAAAAGAGTTTAGAAAAATGGGTTCTTCCCAATCAGCACCTTAGTTAACATTTATAGGTAGACACAATGGAATGCTGGCGATCAAGTCACTTGTACTTTCAGAATCAACTACTCATTAGCAATGTCACAGGGCAATAGTAGGTACGGAGTGAGTCGATGTTTATCAACTATGCATTTAAATTCAGTGGTTGAATCCTTCTTAACCACCCTTCTATTTGAATGAATCTTTGTAATGGTGTCATTTCCAACAAGGCTTACGTCTCCATTGAACTAACCCCAACCTTGTATTTAATACTCACAACTTCTACAAAGAATTTGGCTGACTTGAAACTTTTTCTTCTTCTCCTTGTAGGTCTTAATCTTGGCGTGCTTGTAGGGCTCACCCCGGATTTCTTCAAGTATGAACAGTTATGTTGTAGAGGCGGCGTTGAGGGGGAGCGAAAGGTGCAATTGCACAGTGCCCCCAAAAAATTTTGGTATCTTATATTTATATGTAATAATGTTATATATTAAAATATACTTTTATTAGCACTTTAAAATCTTAGTGTACTTTTTATAAGTGTAAATTTTTTTCTTTCTAAACACAAATTTGGAGTCCACAATGAGATAGTAGGAGTGCCAGTAACAACACATTTAAAAACGATTTTCTTTTCAATTTTATTATATAATAATGTTATATATTCAAATGAAACTTTAAAGTTAGAGTTTTTGAAGCTTTTTTTTTCTTTATTTGGTTGCTTAAGATTGAACTGTTTTTTATTATTTAGTGAAAGTTATGTTTGTAACTCTTTTTACTTATTGAATGACATTTGTGATTACAATCAGTGAGTCCTAAGGGCTGTTTTGATTTAAGTTATTATTTTCTAGTACCAATATATTGTCCTACTTTTTTAAAAATAAAAACTATCTTAAAAAGGGACTCTTTTATAAATTTTGTACATGCCCCCAAAATCTTAGAGACTGCCCTATTATGCTGGTCCACTGTCCAATACAACAACTAAAATTTTTCATCAGCTGTATCCATATTTGTGGTGCTCAAGAGCTGACCATGTTGTGTATTAGACTTTGACTTCGTATTAACAACTCCTTCCAAGACGTCAGTTTTAATGCATTCTTGCAGCTTCGTGGGTTGCTTTGCAGCCTTAAATAAATTGAAATTTAATGTTTGCTCTTGGGTTTTCTTAGTCGTGTCAAGCTCAGCAGATTAATGTGCATCTTTGTGAAAAAGGGATTGATGGCACATAAAGTTGGGTACAAGAAGTTTAGGGGAGATTTCAGGGTCACTTGGGGCTATATCCTTCTTTGCGAAATAGTCACCGACGCTTCAATTTCAGCGTCATCCAGCATGTTATTATAACTTTCCGCACATTAAGATGTTTGAATTACGCAACATTCCTCTAAACCTTGATTCCCATTTGGTTGACTAGGAATCTTGTTTTTCTCCCTTTGTGCCAATTGATGCACAAACTGCCCAACTTGCTGCTCCAGATTCTTTAGTGAGCCATGGTATTCTACATCACATGGTTGGTGCTTTCAATGGTTTCATCCAATTTTTCAAGAGCAATCTCCCATGGTGCTTTGGCTGGCACATTAGGCTACTCAAAAGGCTTGTTGCTGCTTTCAATAGATTGAGCCAATTTTTCAAGTGCAATCTCCCAAGATGCTTTGGCTGGCACATTAAGTTGCTCAAAAGGCTGGCACATTATTTGACTTTTTTGTATATATTCCTGTAATCTTGGGATTCTTAGTTTAATATGTTTTTATGTAAATTATTTCTTTCCTTATTGATAGGATTGTAACATCTTATAAAACCCTCCTTGAGAGATGAATAGAATACACAATTATTCCAAAAGACTTCTCACCAGAGCCTAGGTTAAGGGAAAAAAAACCCTGCTGCTGTGTGCAAAATCTAGATCACCAAGCCGCGTGGCCAGATTGTGCAGCGCGCCGTCCGATCATCAGCTGCACCACCAGTTGTGCTGTGCACCGTATAACCAACGAGCGACGCCATCGTTGCTGGATCGAACCCTCATGTTCATTTGCTTCGTCGCACCGGAGTCTATACGCATTGTGTTGAAGTCTAGAACTCAGACCCTCATAGCTGCCGCTGCTGGTTGCCGCCTGATGTAATCCGAAATCCGAACCCAACGATCGTTTCCGCTGCCGAACCTCCTTGCCTAAACCAACCAGCCACGTCTGATCCACCACTGAACTTGCTCACACCCACCATTGCACCAGTCCACGAACCATTTGCTGCAAGTTTTTTTTTGCTTGCACAAATCCCATCCGCTGCAATCCCTTCGTATTTGTGCGTACTGAAGAAAGGAAACAATTAAAAAGGAAAATGCAAAAGCGTTGCTACGTTGGAAAAGAAGAAAAGAAAAAGATAAAAGGACAAAAAAGAAAAAAAAATAAAAAAGAAAAAAAAAGAGAAAAAAAAAAAAGGGGAAAAGCATTGTTTTTCAGTTGCTGTTTGTTTTTTTTATTTTTTATGGCCCACACGCTACAATTAAAATGGCTCGCGATGAAATCATTACTGCTCAAACCAGTGGTTCTTGCTATCATCCACCCAGCAATTGTCCTTATTGTGGCTTGAGAGGACATTCCAAAAATCGTTGTTTCGAACTTATTGGCTACCCTGTTAATTGGGACAAGACTCATGATCCCTGGTGTAATAAGCCGCGTGTATTGATTGCTGAAACTAAGATACATTCTGAACATACAGTTAACGATGGTAAGGCTTTAAAGGTTTCTGCATCTGTTACGAATAATACATGGATAATTGATTCCGGTACTACTGAACATATGACTTGTGATTCTAGATAGGTACAAACTCTAAAACCATCCACCAAAACTGTTGTAAGTGTTGCCAATGGTAATCCTGCCCCCATTATTGGGGAAGGTGCTGTCTCCCTTTTAGATACCTTTAATCTTGATACCGTGCTTGTTGTTCCTTCTCTTGATAATAATTTATTATATGTTGCTCAAATAATTGTCGCCCTACATTGTCTTGTTATTTTTTTGGCTTTCTGTTTGTGTTTTTAAGGATATTCAGACTCGCATGACGATTGGTTATGGTATTAGAAAAGGGAGGCTTTACTACTTGGAGCTGACATCGAACAATACCTAGATGTTAACTCAAGCTCTTACAGTGGAAGGATCTCATAGGGAGTGGAATAAAGCTTCGGAGGTTTGGTTGTGGCATCGTCGACTTGGACATGCTTCTTTCGGTTATTTACAAAGGTTGTTTCCTAGCTTATTTGTTAGGAATGATGTTTCTAGCTTTAAATGTGGTGTTTATGAACTAGCTAAAAGTCATCGTACTTCGTTTATGTCCAGTTTAACAAAAAGTTATGTTCCATTTATG
Organism: Malus sylvestris; assembly: GCF_916048215.2. NCBI lineage: Eukaryota > Viridiplantae > Streptophyta > Magnoliopsida > Rosales > Rosaceae > Malus > Malus sylvestris. The sequence continues at coordinate 31,742,777 of NC_062275.1, forward strand.
ATAATCAATTCTGATGTTTGGGGACCATCTAAAACTACTACATTTGGTGGTGCTTATTGGTTCGTTACTTTTGTTGATGATTGCACACGTATGACTTGGGTTTGTTTGATGAAGTCAAAAAGTGAAGTTACTTCCTTGTTCCAGCAATTTCACAAAATGGTGCAAGTACAGTGGAAGTCCCGAATACAGGTTCTCAGGAGTGATAATGGTGGCAAGTATGTGAACTCTGAACTTCGTGCCTTTTGGATCATCATGGTATTGTTCATCAAACTACATGTCCATACACTCCACAACAAAATGGGGTTGCGAGCGCAAGAACCGTCACCTTCTAGAGGTTGTCTGTGCTTCCTTACTCGAGGGGCGTCTCCCGTTATCTTACTGGGGAGAAGCTCTCACCTCGGCTACATATCTCATTAATCGCGTTCCATCCCGATCAGTTGATTTTCAAACGCCTTTTTAGGTTTTCTCCTCACATGTTGATGCTCTTGCAATTCCAAATTTTCCACCTCACATGTTTGGATGTATGGCTTTCGTTCATCTCCATAAACAACAGCGATGTAAGCTTGAACCTCGAGCCTTACGGTGCGTGTTTGTGGGGTATGCCTCTAATCAGAAAGGATATCGCTACTATCATCCTCTGACAAAAAAGTTGTTTGTCACTGTAGATGTTGCATTTCATGAAAACGATATGTACTTTGCCCATTCTAAGTCTGCACTTCAGGGGGAGAATCAGACAGAAGTTCAAACTCTTGATTATACTATTCCTGATGTGAATGACTTGGAATTAAGTGGTAATGCCTTGGAGTTAAGTGGTGATCATTCACATGAAAACAATGTTGATGAGTCGACACCGCCGAAAAATTCATTGCCTTCCTCACTGATGGGCAACTCACTTCCAGCCTCCTCATCATTGGACAACTTATTATCGCCAGCTACCTCATAGGCGATCTCACCACCTTTGAGCCCCAATAACCATAATCAATCGTCTTCGATCCCGGATACACCACCACCACATCGTCTCCCTAACCGTGTCAACTGAGGTATTCATAAAATTACTTTTTGAAGTTGACCCTAAATGCAAAACTAGGTACCTGGTGAATAGACCCAACCAAGAATCTAATGTGTTATACCCTTTAGGTAATTATGTGTCTACCAACCACCTATCAGAATCAAATAAGTCATTTGTGTTTCAATTATCTACTGTATTTATTCCTAACAGTGTGCATGAGGCTTTAGCTTATCTACATTGGCAAGCAGCAATGAATGAAGAATTAAAGTCGTTGAAGAAGAATGCTACCTGGAAGATCACGAACTTGCCAACTGGCAAGAAACCTGTGGGATGCAAATGGGTCTATACTCTCAAGTACAAAGCTAATGGGACAGTGGATTGTTTCAAGGCACGACTGGTAGCAAAAGGGTACACTAAAAAATATGGAATCGATTATGCAGATACATTTACCCCTGTGGCTAAGATTAACATAGTTCGTGTTTTGTTGTCTTTGGCTACAAATCTTAATTGGCTTTTAGAGTAGTTTGATGTAAGAATGCTTTCTTGCATGGAGATTTGACAGAAGAAATTTATATGGATCTTCCACCATGATGTAGTGCTCTGGATAAATACAAAAGAAAAGTGTGCAAGTTGAAGAAATCCTTGTATGGTTTGAAGCAATCCCCTCGAGCATGGTTTGGAAGATTCACAAAATTTATGAGAGCATTTGGTTACACACAAAATAATTCCGATCATACTCTGTTTTTTGAAAAGACGAAATAGGAAGCTTACTGCACTTATTGTGTATGTAGATGATATGGTTGTAACAGGGGATGATCCAGAAGAACGTGCATCTTTGCAAGGATACTTGTCTACAGAATTTGAGATGAAAGATCTTGGATCCCTAAAATATTTTCTAAGGATTGAGGTGTCGAGAAGCAATTTTGGAATTTACTTATCTCAAAGGAAGTATATTATTGATTTGCTACATAAAACCGGCATGTCAGCTAGTAGCTACACTATTAGAGGAAGGATTGAAGCTTAGTGTTGATCCTAATCAAGTACCAGTTGACAAATGGAGATACCAAAGATTAGTAGGCCGTTTAATGTACTTAGCACACACAAGACCAGACCTTGCATATGCCTTGAGTGTAGTGAGTCAATACATGCATGATTATGGAAAACACCATATGAATGCAGTGATGAGGATTTTGAGATATTTGAAGGGAAGCCCAGGCAAAGGAATATTGTTTAAAAAGAATAATCATCTTAGAGTTGAAGGTTACACTGATGCAGATTGGGCAGGATCAACGGATGACAGACGCTCAACATCAGGTTACTTTACATTCATTGGGGGTAACTTGGTCACATGGAGGAGTAAGAAACAAAATGTGGTTGCCCGGTCTAGTGCAGAAGCTGAATACAGAGGTATGGCCTTAGGGATTTGTGAAATTTTATGGCTTAAGCTTCTGCTAAAGGATTTGGGTATAAAACATGATCAGCCTATGAAATTGTTTTGTGATAATAAAGCTGCTCGTGACATTGCACATAATCCAGTACAACACGATAGAAGAAAGCATGTTGAGGTTGACCGATTCTTCATCAAAGAAAAATTGGAAGGGAAGATAATTGAGGTACCGGAAATAAGAACGGAAGATCAGTTGGCAGTTATCCTCACAAAGATTGTTTCAAGTCATAAGTTTTCAAGTTTCCTACACAAGTTGGGCATGTGTGACATATATGCACCAACTTGATGGGGAGTGTTGATTTTTTTGTATATATTCTTGTAATCTTGGGATTCTTAGTTTAATATGTTTTTATGTAAATTATTTCTTTCTTTATTGATAGGATTGTAACATCTTATAAAACCCTCCTTGAGAGATGAATAGAATACACAATTATTCCAAAAGAGCATTCTCTTCTCATTAAGATCAAAACGTCATTTTGACAGCTTCGCGTGCTTGTTCTTTATTTAATCGTCATAAAATAACCGCTTGGTAGAAACATTTGAAACTTTGACAAGAACAAGTTGAAAGACTTGTGGAAGCGATCCAATTGGAATTACTTCAAAATTCATTCGTTGATCACATTTTGCTCAAGAGGAAATCACAAGTTCTACATTGGAAATATTAATCAAATTATCAAAATCTCACTAATATAATTACCAAAGCATACTAAGAATATGATAAAATATATAATATAAAAACGACCCATCAACTAACGTAGAATATAAGTTGACTTGTCCCAAAAGTGAGGTCAAATAATTTAATTTACGGTCCAAAAGTTTAATGTTAGTCCAATTTTCAAATTCTGTTGATTTAGGTCTACGAGCATTTTCTTATATATCAATTTTATCCTTTAATGTAAGGCATATATTTTTCACCGTCGGGGGACTTGCTCATTGTGTTAGAGGCACGAGGAAGATTGGTTATTTATTAAAAACAAACACATTGAAACAATGCAAGGCTAAAGCTTCCTTGGGTACAAAAGGCTTCGACTTTTTTGTAATGTTCTAAAAAAGGACCTAGGTGCTGGGTGATAATGACCCGAGGTGTTTTCTTGCAAATCGGTTGGAAAAATCCGTTGGGCTCTAGGCGGCTAGGCAGTTTTTTTTTAATTAAAAAAAAATCCTAGCTAAGCCTAAGTGGACATACTACTTGCAAGTGAAGCTAGTATGGCTCAATGATGGATTGTGGAGAGCGTTGATGAAGAACTTGAGCTTGGTTCGGGAATTGGAGAGACATCAGAGGTAGGTAGTTCCCTAGAGCCTAAGGGGAGTTCTAAAAATGTTGAAGTAAGAGAACTTCATGAAGAAGATTTTATATCGGATGAGGACACGGAAGAAGAAGAAGGAGATGATGACGAAATTGAGTTTGAGTCTGACACAAAGAGAGTCTTGGAGGGATATGGTGAAGAAGAGTTTGATGCCTAGCTTCGTAACTTTACAGGTATCTTACATTACTATATTTCCTTATTTTCCTCCTATTTTGCATTTTATGTGGTTTTAAATTGTGAACTTGTTGTACATATGTCATCCTACAATACTCCTCACTATGATTATATGGCCTATATGCTTAATGTGTTTTTAAATTTTGGACTTGTTGGATACTCTTTTTGCATTTTATCATTCTTTTATTATCTTATCCATGGATTTCATACAAGTATAATTTTTTGTAAGTGTCAATATGCACTTATTTACAAGATATACAAGAAATTTACCTAAATCCGCTTAGGCTATCTAAGTGCCTGCCTAAACCCCGCATAGCTGCCTGGACGCCTAGCGCCAGCCCGCCGCCTGACTAGCGCCAGCCCGCCGCCTGACTAGAGCCTAGCGTTTTTTAGAACCCTTGCTTTTTTGAACCATTTTTACCGACAAACTAGTCAGATGATGCATCCTTTGATGTTTTTATTTAAATGTTATACATTTATGTTTTGCTTTTATTTAAATGTTATATATTTATCTTCAGTTTGAAAATTGAGATGCCTTCTTTGGATAGAGAGGAAGACCATGTCCTCCTTCACAATCCATCATCGATGGTTTTTTTCTTTCTTTTTTTGTCTTTTTTTTTTATCAAATTTTGTAGCCTCCAAACTCTCAACCCCTCAACGTCTTTTTTTCTCTCTATATAGATAAAGTCCCTAGTATCGAATAAACATATAACGGCTACAAGTTTATATGAAATTGAGTTTGATAGCAACATATCGAAAGAGTGAGTTTATAGGTTTTTGCTTTGTGCAGGGGAGAATCTAATCAGAAAAAGGTTTTCAGCTGTTTAATCTTGGGGACGACGTAGTGTTTGCGAATTGCTTGTATAGTTTGGGTAGAGCCGCAAAACGTCATAAGGAGAACAACTTTGTCCACGACTCATTCCAAGAATGATTTATCACTCAAGGCTTCTATATTTTTTGGAAAATTTTGTCCCTTTATCTTTCGGTTTTCATTAAACTAGCCTCTCCGCACGCACTAACGTGCGTGCAAGAGGCATTTTTGCATCACGGGCACTACGCGCCCTTAAAGGTGTATTGTATTATTCTTTTTCATTGTAATTGTTAAGATATATTTTAAATGTATTGTGCAAAGAAGAACTTTTTCTTTATCAGGCATGCCCTAAAAAGTTGTCAAGTTTTTCGTTTTCACTTTGCGTAAAGTAATGATTTAAATGTTATTCATGCAATTGTCAAACAACATGGGATTTTGGATGCAAGTTTTTACCTAAAGTTCATGAACAATAGTAAGTAGATGTAAATAAAAAAAGAGTAGATGAAAACATTAAGTAGCTCTTCTCTGCACCGATATTAATATGCAAGTTACTGTTATTGCATATATTTTTTCCTCATGTTATCTTTTCTTTTGTCAAAAAAATTATTGCGTTCTCTTTCTTTTTTGGGTTTATGTAGGAGTATGAAAAAAAAAATAAAGTGGATTTCATCAAATCAAGAATGGACACAACTGATAGGAACAATAATTTAGTTTTACACAATGAATATCTCTAGTTAATCGCTAAAAGTGCAAAAAGTTACGTTCATTAGTATCCTGAACTAATTAGTTACATTTCAATTAGAACTAATTAGTTATATATTTCTTGATATGAAAAGGAGATGGCCATTGAAAAACATACAAAAAACATCCAATGTTCATGAGGGCGCATGTTTCCATTTTTCTTAAGTTCTTATATAAAATCCCCATGAGGACACTGACAATTAGATGCAGCTTCAATCCTCAATCCTCAATCCTCAACCAATTAAAATTAAACAATTAGATGCAGCTTTAATTCTCAATCATCATCGTCTGCAATCCTCATATTCTTCTTCAAACACGGTGACCGCGACTACCCTTCTCCGCTCACACCACCATCAGGACATGGCATGCATAACCCATGTTTCTGATTCTCCATGCTATTATATAAAACAAAAATGGATGAAAGATACAACAAGTTCTTATATAATTGTCAGTGCCCTCATAAGGATTTTACTCATGAGCTCCAATGTTTCCATATGGAAAAATTTATAGTTTTAGATGCAATTTCCCTAATTATAAGAACTGTGGAAAAATTTCGCGAGGACAGCTTACAAAAGGCTCTAAATGCTCTTGCTCCCCTTACCGATAGTGCTAAGAAGAAGGACAATGGCAAGTGGCATAAGGGTTTGATCATGGGCAAGGCTGCTGAGGAAAGTGATATCTTCAAGATGGTCAAAATGATAATTCAGCGTCCCTGTGATGCTTTTTAGCTTTCATTATTACATTTTCCTGATGGTGGTGTGAGTGGCATTTTTGCCCTCATGTTCAGAAACATGAGCAAAATCCCCATATTTCTGATTCACCCACAAAATTAAAATTAAAACAAAAATGCAAAAACCTGCAATTTTACAATTTTGTTTAATCACTTAAGAAATGAATTACCATTTTAATCATTTGCATGTCAATTATGGTAAAGGGTCACTTGCCATGGACATTTTATTTTTTGCTTTTCACTTGCATTGAATGAAATTGACATGCAACTATGCAAGCTACATATTTGGGATAGTCATTACACAAACTCAATATATGTGAGATCAAGTTCATTTGAATCATGGAAGATCAGGACCCAATGAACACAAAAAAAAAAAACGTTAAACTATTCAAACAAAGAGCTTGAACCAAGTAGCAGCATGTAGATAAAAGGCCACAGATGCAAAAATTGAATAGTTAAACAAAAACTCAAACTGAAAAAGGACAGGAAAAAATTGAAAGCAGAAAATTATAACCTAAATGTAAAATTAAGATTAAGAGCACAGTTGACAAATTCTCCCTCCAAGTCTCCACCCAGTCAAATCGTGGACCTTCGCAAAATCTTCATCAATTGATTTTCATTGTAGCCCCTACTTTGTCGATGTTTTCAATTGTTGGAGGTTGAAGTTTGACAATTTTTTTCCTATGTTCTTTATTTTCGGTTTTTATTTTCTCTCTGCTTCTGCCAAAATGCTTCCATACGCACATTCTCGTCATTCCGCCATGCTTCCCACCCATTTGCTTGCACTTTATGCTTTAGATTTTCATGGTTAATCTACAAGCAATGATGATAAAATAAGAAGTCTAACTGATTAAGATGTGAATAATGCACTATAATGCACAATTCCAAATATAAAGGTTGTAAGCAATTTAACGTAAATACCTTTAACTTTGTTAATTTTCCCATAGCAATACTTTTACTCCAGTTACTTTTAGAATAGTGAATGATAAATATATTGTCAAGTTTGAGGTAACAAATTGTAATCATGTTTACAAAATTAAATAGTAAGAAATGTTACCTTAATCTTGTACTTCAACCCTTTGTATTTTGAGACGGGTGTGATGCTTGTAAAACTGATAGAAAAATGCAATTTTATATCTATTTGAAAATCGAATGCAATTTGAATTTATAGTATACATTCATATGAAAATAAGAGAAGAGTTACCGTATTTAGAAAAGTTGTTTGATCACTATTAATCTTTTTCCTGCACCCATAAATTGTTTTTTGTTTAATATTTTTAATTTGAGATAATTAATTTGTAGAATGATATGGAGAATGCAATTAAAAATAAATAGGTAACAAATGGTGTTGTACCTAATTTTTTGGACTTTATTCCAAATGCGTATGATGTGAGGAGTTTTTGAAGGTTTTAATTCTTCTACAACATTTTTTCATGCGCCACCTATATATTAAAAGTATATATAATGTTAGATTTCTTATAACAAATTTAATAAAGAATTTAGAATACATACTGTCACATCCCCGCCCGGGGTCCACCACATCCCGGGCCCGCTCTACCATTTTAGCACGATATTGTCCGCTTTGGGCCCCGACTACGCTCTCACGGTTTTGTTTCTGGGAACTCACACGAGAACTTCCCAATGAGACACCCATCATGGGATTGCTCTCGCGCGCTACTCGCTTAACTTCGAAGTTTCGATGGAATCCGAAACCAGTGAGCTCCCAATGCCTCGTGCTAGGTAGGGATGAGAATATACATATAAGGATCACTCCCCTGTGCGATGTGGGATCTTACAATCCACCCCTCTCAAGGGGTCCGACGACCTCGTCCGCACACCACGGCCAGGGTTAGGCTCTGATACCAAATTGTCACATCCCGGCCCAAGGTCCACCACATCCCGGGCCCGCTCCACCATTGTATCACTATATTGTCCGCTTTGGGCCCCAACTACGCCCTCACGGTTTTGTTTCTAGGAACTTACATGAGAACTTCCAAGTGGATCACCCATCATGGGATTGCTCTCACGCGCTACTCGCTTAACTTCGAAGTTCCAATGGAACCCGAAGCTAGTGAGCTCCCAAAAGGCCTCATGTTAGGTAAGGATGGGAATATACATATAATGATCACTTCCCTGGGCAATGTGAGATCTTACACATACTGCTCATGCTTCTTTTTTCCACTCTTTGAGAATCAGTTGGCTTAGATCAGTAATTTTTACTCCGACAGATATCTCCCAAATAGGTGTAAAAATATAAACACGTCTATTTGGGATCTTATCAATAGGTAGTTCCTTCTTCATTTTTGTGGGTATTCTTGTAAATATCCTGAGAATGAAAACAAATAAAATTTTAAATGGGATATGTCATCGGCCAATGTAAACTCAGCAGTCACACGCGCGCACACACACACACACATGTCATCACTATACAAACATCTCATGCAAGGGCAGGACTAACAATTTCTACAAACACAACTTTCTAGGGCCAGAATCACATTTCTCTAAAACATTAGCTAAACCAAACATAACCATTATCGTCATTAGCAAAAACCACTAAATTACATGACAGTCAATCAGCCAAAAATTACCACAAAATTAAAAACTACAACATGTTTAATCCAACCAACAATTCATCAAATCAAATCCACCACAGAACATGCACTGCACCATAAATTCACACAAAGAGCTTGCAAATACGATCAAAAGTTTCAAAATTCATGCAATAACACGCCAAATAAAGCTAAAGATTAAACACAATCTGCAGAATTTAGAAATTTCTGAACCAAATTACCTACAATTATAATCAATTAACGCAAAACCAAAGCCAATTCAATTCAAAACAAAACAAATTACAAATTATATGAACTTCTTAAAGAATAACGAACTTTCAAACGGCTGCGACACAAAGGCGATGCAGTCACCAAATCCAAATCCGATAGCAAACGCCGATGAGAATCAGATTGGTTATCCGGAGCTCCGACTGAAACTGACAGAGAAAGAGAGAAAGAGAGCTAGAGAGAGAAGAATTTGTTGTGAAAGCTCAAATTTTTTACTAATTTCTGTCACTGAGTTTGTCGATCCTTTTTTGTTTGGAATGAACTGAAACCACACAGCAAACTCTTGAAAACCAAAATTAGTCTCCTTCCGATTACTCATCTCGAAATACTGGTGGTATGCAGCTGGTTAGTATTCAACCTCCCACCAAACTCAGAGCGTGGAAATCTTTGGGGGAGAAAGCTGCCCACTACTGCTTAGCAGTTTGAGAGGCATGCAGGTTGTTTTTCTTCTTTTTTAAAATTTTCTGTTTTCTTTTCCAATATTTTTTTGGATATTTTTTTTTATTTTTATATTTTCTTTCTACTATAACCTTTTATACTTCTTTTTTACATATATGGTAAAGATTTTTTTTTTAATTTTTTGTTTTGTAATTTGTGTTTTTAAATTGCCCACAACTGCTTAGCAGTTTGTGAGGGTTAACTGTTAAGCACGTCTGTTATAGATTTTTTTTATTTTATTTGTTTTCTATTCAGTTATGGTGTTTTTACGCCTTTGTCCTCATTTTCTAAACTTTTGTGGTTTTTGTATTGTGAATGAATCAAAGGATAATATTGGGTTTATTGAATGCTTCACAAAACAGGGGCTCTCCCTTTATCTATATAGATTTTTTTTCTGTGAGATATTAAACGCTCTCGCTCTCCTAAAATGGAGGAGGAGTGGTGTTGGTTGGTTGGGTTAAATTCATTTTATCTCATTTTTTTTAAATTCATTATATCTGACCTTCCGTGGATTTTTTTCTCTGAAAACTGATTTACGTCGAACGTGGTTGAATTTGTGTCTTCCACTTTTATCTCCTTTTTTTCTAATTTTTTTTCTTTTGGGTTAAATTCATTTTACCTCCTGAGTGATCTGACCTCCCGGACCCTGCACCAAACCAAGGAAAATGGAGAAGAGGTTTGGCATGAAAAATACTTTAAAAAATGGAAGAGAAGTTAGAGGACGTGGGGGGACGAATGAGGGCATTCTATAGCCGTAAAACTCCATTATGGATAATTATCATCATTTTTTTTGTTAATTAAAATAGTTAGTTTTAATTCTAAAGTAGAGATATATTTTTTTAATACATATTTTTTTAATACATATTTTTTTAGTTATGGTTTTTTTTCGGGTTTGTCCTCATTTTCCTAATTTTCTGGATTTGGATTGTGAAGAAAACAAAGGGGTTTTCTTGGCATTTCTAAATGCTTCACCAAAATGGGGCTCTCCTTTTATATATATAGGTTTAAGACATAATCAAGTGTTCTAAAAATCGGCCTAGGCAACCGCCTAGGCGCTGGGCGGCGGTGCCTCGACTTGATTTCGGCCAAAATGTTCACTCAAGGCGGGGAGGATTTAGGCGGCCGCGTAGACGCTCATTAGGCGTTCTAGGCGGTCTAGGCGGTTGCAAATCCCAAAATCGCTGCAACTCTCCCAACAAACTGCAACTTTCGATGTTGTACGCAGAAGCAGAGCCTCGGAGAGCTTCTGAAGCTTGCTGCCTATGAGCAGATGAGGGAAGAGAGAGTGCGAATAGAGAGAGAGAGAGAGAGAGAGAGAGAACCTCGACGGCGCGAGTTGCAGTCTTGTAGATTTAGTTTTGCGCTTCTGAAATGGCTAATGAAGAAGAAGAAACGAAAGGGTTGAATGGGTATGGTATTTTCACTTTCCAATGGGTCAAATGTGGTTTCGATCTGGGCTCCACCTTGGGGAGTGGAACCCGGTTTTTAATTTTGATACCACCCACTGGCACACTGCATGGTCTTGTTATTGGGGAATGTGAGAGAGGTGGAGGGGAATCAGTTTTTAATTTTGAAACCACCAACTGCATTGCATGGTCTTGTCATCTTTTAAAAAGTTGGGGATATAAATAAATAAATATATATCTATATATATATCTATATCTATATCTATATCTATATGTTATATGAATTATTTAAATATGGTTTTTTTCCTTAGACTATCATATTATATACATAAAATAAGTAATTATATAGTCATATAATATATAATAAATCTAAATCCGCCTAGTCCGCCTAGGCGCTAGGCCCCAACTCGCCGCCTAACTAGTACCTAACGTTTTTTAGAATCATGAATCAATCTGCCATAGATTTTGAAAACAACACGACTTCTAACCTTAACAAGCCTTCCAAATGTGAGTTTTTCCAATTTAAGCGTTGCAAGCAGTATGCTATTTTTTCTCAAAAAAAAAAAAAAGGCTTCCTTTTGCACCACTACCAAACTAACTTGCCTTGAAAGCCTATTGCTGCACAAACAAAAGCATCACAAACTTGGAATGAAAGTGATTTTCTTGCTAAGAATTATATTCGAAATGGATTGTCTAGCGATCTTTTTTATCACTATTATGATTATGGCACTGTTAAAGATTTATGGGATACACTTCAGAAGAAAAAAAATATGACACTGAACAAACTGGGGCTAAGAAATTTACTATTAGTCGTTATTTGAAATATCAGATGGTTGATGATAAATCTGTTGAAGCACAATCTCATGAATTACATAAAATTGCTCATGAAATTACTTTTGAAGGTATGGTTTTAGCTGATCAATTTCAGGTTGTCATAATCACCAACCTGGAAAATTTCAAAAACTCTTTCCCCCACAAGACAAAGGAGTTCTCCCTAGAAAGCTTGATCACTTGACTTCACTATAAGGAAGGGGCGAGGGAACAAGAACTGGAAGAGGAGTTCTCCCTAGAATGCTTGATCACTCGACTTTTGAAGGCATGTTTGGTATGATCGTTTCCTTTTCAAGACCGATTCTGCTGTTGAAGGAAGGAAGGTGCTGCTTGTTGATTCGCACTCAACTGATGTTCCTGTTGCTGGAGAGGTAGAGTTGAAGTTCACCTTTGGAAAAACCATGATACTCGGCAATATAGAACAATCTAGTGTCGGGCTTTCAACAACATTGGATTTACTCAAACGCTGGAGAAGATACTCTCACTAAGAATGAGCTTTTTTGTAGGAAAGGGATATGTTAGTGATGGAAAATTCAAATTGAATATTGCTGCTAATAAAATTCCTACTTCGGCTTACATGTTGTCTTCTTTTAATACTTGGCCTATTCCATTTCGTTATTGTAAACACGAAATTTCCTGCAACGAATAACAAAAGAGCAGGTGTAAAAAAAATGAAAGTAGTACTAAATGAATGTTTATGATTATAATATCTAAACATGATCCTCTAATTCGATCTCTGAGGATGTGTGTGTGTGTTTGATCCAATGGTCGTAGAGACTTGATATTGGTTAGCAAACGCTGCAAAAGGGCCGCATCCACAAAATTTAAAGTGGTTCGCATCCACTAATTTGAAGTGGTTCGCATCCACTGATTTGACGCAATCGAAACCACATATACCCTACCTTTGCCATGTCGTTGAGTGCCATCTTGTTTGGCCTAATTTTTATTCACGGAGCCCAAAGTGATAAAGCCCTGATGCATAGAAATGGAAAAGCCATTGTTTTTACTTTGATCTCCACGTGGAGCAACATTCCCAATTTATTTGGCAAGTGGTTCGTCTATAGCAGAACTCCATCCTTCCTTTTCTTTGTTGAGACTGTCTTTTACTAATTTACTTCCTCCTAAGTCGCCACTTTCACAGTTACGAGCCACTGGACCGAAGTGCAGTTGAAAGTGTGCAGTAATGTCCTAGGAGAATCCTTTGGATCCCCAATGGTCTCTATACATCGTTTGTCTACGTATATATATCACACCAATTAATGAATTTATCTCATTAGAAGTTTGTTATATGCATCATTTGCCACATTTTTTTTAGCCAAGCCTGAGGTTACCTCGAAAGATAGGACTAATCCTTGGTGAGGCTTAGAATGCCTAGAGACATTTTAACCTGTTCTAACCACCGTCAAATGGCATTACTTGACACTTGAAATAGTACAATAATATAGTATAAATATTTGGTCTCTTAGCATTAATATATAGACCTATTTGTTGAAATCCCCCCTCAACTTGTAACATACTGCCAATTTACCCCCTTGAACTTAAATTTTAGCCAATTATCCTTCTAAACTTTTATTTATGGCCAAATTCCCATCTTCCGTTAAATATCACACATTTCATCCATTATTCCGTTAGTTTGGAGGGCAAAATCGTCATTTAGAAGCAAACATTTATTTTGCCCTTTTTGAATTAACATCTAGGGCCTGCGGCATGCCATTGGAGGATGTGGTTCTGTGCGTGGGCTTCGAAAACAATCAGAGAGAGAGAGAGAAAGAGAGAGAGCAACAAGGAGCTATTGGTGTGGCGATAGGTGGGCTGCGAGAAAGTGGGTTCGCAGGGAGAAGGGAAGGGGGATCACGGCTTGAATTGGGAATCTGGGACCTGCCATTGGAGGTTGTGGGGTGAGTGGGTTATGGCGGGGTGGTACTGGGGCTGCATTTGAGGGAAGGGGTAGGCGGATGAATTTGATATGAGATTGGGGGTGGCTGGTGGTTTGAGATTTGGGGTGGGTGAGAAGGGTTACAATCGGGTAGAAGAGGGGAAGGAAGAGAGATGTGGTTTTTTATTTTCTTTTTTAAATCTTATTTTTATTGTGAATCATGGATAAAATGTGAGAAATTTAAACGGCAAGGGGAATTTGGCCATAAATAAAAGTTTAGGCGGTAATTGATTGAAATTAAAGTTGAGGGTGTAAATTGGCACTAGGTCACAAGTTTAGGGGGGATTTCAACAAATACCTCTTAATATATACTAGCTTTTTTGCATGCACCTTGGGAAGGGTCCTTTTTACATCACACCATGCTACGCACGGCATACAGAGTTTTTTTTTTCATTCCATAATATTTTTGCATGCATAAAGACATCTTTACAAAAATTCCGGGAACACCCAAGACCCTTAAAGTCAAACAACAAAGCATTGGTAGCTGCAAAAGGAACAAAGCTAACCAAACATGAAAATTATGCAACGTATGCCAACAAGAGGTGACTGTATCCGTTACAAAATTCGCATCTAAAAAAATATGCTTCCAACTTATGGATTCAAAAGAAGAAGCCATCCATTTAATATCTTCCGGGACTGCACGAATATGCCAAGAAATGCAGCACTTCCCACGACTGCACGAATAACATCTTTACATTAGAAGACACAACTCTTGCTAATTCCAAAAGATACAAACACAATTGTAGAATTAATTTGGAATCTCCTTCAACATTGATTTGGCATTTAGCATATCTTATCGCACCACTTTGAAAGCCCCGAACGAATTTTTTTTTTAGGGAACAAATTGGAACCTAACACAAGTTGAGTGAGCCATAGCTTTTGTTTTCTAGGATTTAAGAATATGCACATTGCAGACTAAAAACTGAAAGCATAAAAAAAGCATTATAAATAAATATGACGATAAGTAGATACTAAATAAAAGAAAAAGATTATATTACATATTCTTTTGAAGAACTTATATGTACGTGCAGAGACCGTAAAATAAATAACAAATAATTCCAATTCTATCATAATATGGCTTGTATCCAATACACAGACTTGACATAATCTAAGAAGTAAAACACCTGCCAACCGCATACCCCGTGCCACCAAATAAACATGGAAAGGGAAGCAAGCACTAAGAAATGAATTGACAAAAGATTTACTTCATAAAACAAATAAATTGGTATATCGTAAATTGAATTCTGCATGGAATGGAAAAGTAGGCCAACCTGCATCATATAAAATTTGATGTGAATTGTAATATTGCTTGATAGTTTACAGAATGTTACTAAGTCCTTATATGGTGGAGGACTGATGAAGATACAACATCGCAGATCCTAGAAATATGCTATTAACCAAATATGGTTCCTAAACTACAATTATGTAGTCGTTGATAGAGATAATTACAATCACAATATCAATTACAATGAGAAGCAAAATCAAACTAACTAAGAACATATCTCAACACATCAAGAGAGAAGACGTGTAAATTCCCCCAATAAAAAACGTGTAATTAAATTCTTAATAAACTGTACAGCTGACATTTAAATAAATCAAAATTGGACAAATGAGAAGCAAAATTCAAAAACAATATGAGATCACAGGTTGGGAACGTCCAAGATTAAAAACAAAATAAAAACCTGAGCCTCTTTTGAAGGGGTCTATATGATTCTTCCGGTCTCGATCATTTTGTTTTGTTTTTCTATTTTCAGTTTTGTTTTTTTGTTTTTTTTTGAAAAACTCTTAGAACACAATTGGAAAAATATTATACAGAAAAAAGCAGTTTTTTAATTAATTAATTCATTCATTCAAAAATATACAAAAACCAAACAAATGAACCAAATTTTAAAAGGTTTGACTGCAGAGAGCGTGTACTTTGTATTGTTTGAGTAAACCGAAATTCCAGAATTGGTTGCTTCTTAATCTTTCTTTCTTGCTCCCTATGCAAACCAAATTGAAAAAAAAAAATCAGAAATATAGAAGACTAAATTTTTGGGAACTCGAACGAAAATCTCCCTGTACTGTTCACTTTAATGAAAAACAATATTTTTACACTAAAAAGTCAATCCTGGTACTATTCACTTTATCCTTTATTTTGTCATTATCATTAAAACTCAAAGTTTTCAAGCCATTTTTATTAGTTTTCTTTAAATTTTTATGACTTATGGGAATTTCCCAAATGGCGTTACGGGGTGGGAGGCTTTTAAAATTGAACGTGAAAGCCTTCTTCTTCTACTTTAAGTGTCACAGCCCGTCCCGAAAGATTTTCTCTGATGGTGTGAAATGTCTAATTTACCCTTAAACGTTTGTGGTGTTGTGTGGTTTAAGTTGTGTTGTGGACCAATTATTTTCTTTCCTAAGTACTTGGACCCAATTAGAACTTAAAGTTTTAGTTGTTTTTCGTTTGGTTGGCCAAACCTGGACCACACACAAACACACCCTCACTATCACCCTCTCGTTGACTCTCTCTCTCTCCTCCCTCTCTCGGATTTTATCCATTTTCCATATAACGTACGGACAACCTTCAAACCTTCACTTACAGTCACATATCGAGGTTGTAGTTGGCACCTTTGAACTCTTAGTAAGCTTAGGAGTTGTTCTATACCATCTTTGGTACGTGAAACCCTCAAAAACCCAGGAACTCAAGAACCCCGATTTGGAGTACTGTTCATGCACTCATAATCGTGAAGTTTTCAAGGAGTTTTAAGGTCATTGGGAGCCTAAAAACATCTTCATGAAGCTCGGGGAGTAATTTTGAAGTGATTTGGACATCGGGAAGCCCAGGTTTAGCGAGTTGCAGGCTTGGTAGGACTATTGAAGGTTTTTCAGGCGACTTTCCTTTGGTTTTAGGTCCCCAAAGTGGTATGATCATGTTCTTCTCATCTTAAGCTTCATTTTGGTACTAAATTCGTGAATTTTGGTTGAGAATTGAAGATGATATGAAGTTTTAAATTTTTTTCCAGTTTCCGTCGATCACAGCGGTGATCGGCACCGGACTTCGACGAACTAAGGAAGAAGGAGAAGAATATTCCGTCAAAGTTGACGTAGTATTCTGACGCCATCAGGTAAACATAACGGTATATTCTGATTTTTGATGGAATATTCCCTAACGCCATTAGGGAATCAGTTTGGTGTGCCAGGCATGTGCTTGCGCGTGAACCTCGAGTTTGGCAGGCTCGTGAGGGTGCGTGGGGTCAAGAAATTTTTTTCTAAAAATATGGGGATGTTCCTAACGTTGAGTAGGTCATGGTGGTATATTCAAATACCCCATTTGAGCTTTGTTTGAGAAGTTATTTCCTAGTTTTGTATATATGCCTTAAATAACGTTTATTCAGTTATTTCGCATATAGGTGAGACCTATCCTGAGGACGAGTACCATCAATCGAGGCTCGGGGGCTACGACCCTTTGACATATCAGTGAGTGGGCTTTTGGTTTTTCTGTATATACCTATGTACTTGAGATTTTTCCCAGAAAATGAATTTGAATGATTATACGTTTTGAAATACCATACAAAGTATCTGCCTATTTTATTTATGCATTAGTAGTTGCATATATTATGATTGGTGCTGCGGATGCATAGGTAAGTGCCAGGTAAGTTCATAAATTAAATATATAAGGTTACTTCAGTTATGTGAGATATGATGTGATGTGTTGAGAGCTTATAAGCCTGCACCCCAGTGTTCGTGCTCCTTCCCAGAGTTAGGGCACAGTCCTTCACGTGATGTTCACCTCTCGCACCATATGCTCACCTTGGATCCAAGTTAGGTGCACAGGCTTGTCGTACAGACTACTATAGGTGGTTCCGACTCGTAAGTGACCCGTGATCATTCGCACAGCTTTCACGTGATTGTAGCACTAGAGCATATTTGTTTTACACCTAGTCTTGTCGTATATACCACTTTAGGTGGTTCTAACTTGTGTGCAGGATTCCATATGATTGAGATTGGTTATGAGCTATAGACTCAGTCGTACAGATTGAGTTAGAGGGATTTGGCTGATGTGATATCTGACATTGATATATTTTGTTTGGATTACTTATGGCATTGCATTGAGATACTTTGACATGGTATACTTCTATGGATTTTCATCTTGAGTATGATTTCTGATACAACTTATTATTATTATTATTTCTGGGAAATTATAAAGGTTCTATGGCGAGGGGTTAGAACTTTTGAGAAATGAAATGATGTTGAAAAGCTTTGTTTTTGTCCACTCACACTTTCTGTTTTGCTCCCCTCCAGGTTTTAGGTAGAAGTGATTTCGTGGCTCACGGGGATTTCGACGGTGGTTCTGACAGAACATCATAAATATAGGATCACCCTTAGGTGTTGTATAATTAGTTCTTGTCCTGCTTGACTGCACTTACGCTATTTATACTCTGGTTGTGTATTTCACACTTAACCTCGCACTGGCACCTTATCTTATCTAGTACTCTAGTTGATTTGGTTTTTGTTTATTCGTAATTCCTTATATCTCTATTGCCTCCGCACTGTGCACATGGCTATGTCACCCTCATATAACAGCCAGCATGCCCTGATTTAGGTTAGGGTGTGTCATTAAGGCCATTGAGCCTCAACTTCAAAAACCTGAAATTTCATCTTAAACCCCAAAAACACAAACTAAATAAGTACTAATTAAATTACTTAAACAATCATTATAAACATAGAAAAAGTGAAATATCAAGAAAAATTTTCATTGTAACTAAATAAAATTAAGTTATTTTCCAATGTTCAACCTAAGTCTGCAGTTTGCGGAAAAGAAATCCACCCAAACTGTCTATTTCAACCTTCAAAAATTTCAGCAATGATTTTGCCGAATCAGTTTTGGGCGAAGCAAGATACCAAGGCTTCTAAATACTTAAAAATTAAAAAAGAAAGCCAAAACTAAGGAAAAAAGCAACATCAATACTAGCACCTTTGATTTGATCCTCTGACAATCTATGAGATGAATATGACAAACAAGAGATTATGTTTCATTGAACTCTAATACCCATGAAAAATAGTTTGTATCCAATTAAAGAGTGACTCTGTAGACTGGTGCTTGAAGTACCTTCCAAGCTAAATTATTGTCAATTTTTAGAAAATTAATTAAGAGAGAGAGAGAGACTCACATGTCGATGCAAATTTCTGTCGTCTCTAGTTTTGACGAAACTGCATCGGTAAAACAATCAACACTTTTGATCGACCGAAGCCTCATGCACCCACGAGGTGAGGGGGTTAGGCCAATGGATCTCTGATGCCTAATTTAGTTTCTCTGAAAAGAGTAATTGTTTAGGGCTTTTAGGGGGTAGCTAAAGCTTACCAAAATTTGGTAGAATTGGATATATATATATATATATATATATATATATATATATATATATATATATATAGAGAGAGAGAGAGAGAGAGAGAGAGAGAGAGAGAGAGAGAAAAGAGAAGGCTGGCCATAGTGTTAGGGTTTTATCGTACACATGGCGGCATCCTATTGGTCAAGTGTATGGAAAGAATAAATAGGAAATAATATCTTGAGATAATGGAGTAAATATCCCTAATTGATTTAAATATGGATTACTTACTTAAATGGAGTTAATCTTCAATTGGGAATGTATTAAAAATTGGATTTGGGTAATTAATCCTTATATTTAATGCTTTGACTTTTTCTTGCCAAGTGCAGTCGTATTCAGCTGCATGGACCTTCAGGGTGTGAGTTGTCTGTGGAGGTATTTGAGGAGCCTGCCCATTTAATGAGGTAATTTTGTCTCTCTTGGGCAAAAGTCCACATATCACATCTAGAATATTTGAGATTATTTTAGGTTCTACATCACTGATTTGTGTACATTATCAGTTTTCTTTAGTGGGATGGGCAATTTCAGATGAAGAAATCATATGGAACTGTGGAAGACTACTTTCAATTCCAAATTCCCCCTTTGCACAGGGAACGGTTTCATCACATCAAAGTAGGATTAACCGTATTTGAATGCGTTAACTGTTCTTTCTATTAATTTTCTTTTTTACTTTTTTATTTGATAAATGCTCCTTTTTCTTTCTTTTTTCTTTCTGACAAAATTACCCATGTTGTGTTTGGGTGTTATTTTGGGTTAGTTTTGGATTTTATTGTTTTAGGGGTGTTTTTGTCCAAATCTTTTTTTATGAAGCCTTGATTGTCACAACCCGTCCGGAATTATTATTATCGGTGATGTAAAATGATGGTTTTATCCTTGGACATTGAAATTTTAGTGTGTGTGTGACTTATTTTGGAGACTTAGATGTTATTTCCTTGGTTGGGTGGTGACCACGTGAAGCTCACACACAACACACGCACCCTCTCTCTTCTCTCCCGTGCTCTCTCATCTCTCGGACTCTCTCTTTTTCCCTCACGTACGGACAAGCAACAAAGCTCACACTCATGCATGGATCGATGTTCTAAAGGTGAGATTCTCGTTCCTTGCAAGCCTCTGAGTACATCTATACTATTCTTAGGACTTGAAACCGTGAAAAACTCAAGAAACCCTAACCCCGATTTTGTGCACTGTTCATGCACACGTAAAATCTTGTGTTTCAGGGAATTTTAAGGACATAGGAAGCTTTAGGACGTCCTTGTGAGGCTCAGAGAAGAAAAATGGAGTGAATTGGACGTCGGAGGACTAAGATCGAAGCATTACTAGTTTGGTCGGAATTATTGAGCTTGCTCAGGCGTGATTCAGTGGTTTTCAAGGCTTCAAACAGGTATAACATCGTTCTTCTCATCTCTAGCTTTCCAATGGTTCAAGTTTCATGAAAAATGGTGAAGAAACGAAGAAGAAAAAGCGTTTTTAAGTTTTACCCAGTTTCTGGCGCCGACGACGGTCGCTGGAGGTTCAAGGTTAGGGATGACGGAATATTCCATCAAGTTTGACGGAATATTCCACGGTGTCTGTTAAATTTAACAGATTCCGTTACTATTTGACGAAATATTCCTGACGGCGTTGACTGATGCCGTCAGTATGCCTGTCACGTGGCCGCGCGTGGGGGTGCGTATTGCCGTGCCTTGGCCAGCGCGTGGCGGTGTGTGGGTGGTCAGAAAATTACTCTAAAAAATTTGGTGATGTTCATGGAGTTGTGTAGGTCACTGTGGTATATTCAAATACCAAAATTGAGCATTGTATAAGAAGTTATTAACTAGTTTTGCCTATGTGCTTTAAATAACATTTTTATAGTTAATTCACATATAGGTGAGACTTAGCCCAAGGACGAGCGTGTTCAAGGGCGACTCGGGGGCTACGACCCTTCGACATACCAGTGAGTGGGCTTTTGGTTTTTAGTATATATTTATATACTTGATATTTTCCCAGAAATATGTGTTTAAATGAAAGTATGCCTTAAATGCCATGTATATAAGTATAATTCGTATATGAATTGGTATATGATGCTTTATATATATATATATATATATATATATATATATATATATATATATATATATATATATATATATGTGGTGCTATGGACGTTCAGGTAAGCTCAGGTGAGTTATGTTTGATTATGTGAATTGTCAATGATGTGATATGTGATTGAATACTGTTGAGCTCATAAAACTGCACCTAGGGTGATTGTGATTTAGCTAGAGATATGGCACATGCCTGTTCATTATGTCACCTCCCTCACCATATGCTCATATTGGATCTAATTTAGGTGCACAGTCTTGTCACATAGACCATCTTAGGTGGTTCCGACTCTTAGGTGACTAGCGATTTATTGCTCAGCTATTATGTGAGAGCAGTATTGAGCATAATTATATCACACCCATTATTGTCGTACAGACCTTTTCCTTTGGTTCCGACTCTTGTGCAGTATGTTGCCGTATAGGTCATTGTAGTGACTCCGGCTAGATTGATTTTGAGTTATGAATTCAACCGTACAGACTACCACAGGAGTTCCGGCTAACATGTTATATTTATATGAAATTATTCTTACTTGAATTGTTTACTCTGTTATATCTTAGTATGACATACATATGAATATGATTATGAGAAGGATGATTTGAATTGATCTAATTTCATACATATTTATGTATATGCATATATCTTGATTTTGGGAAAAATTATACATGTTTTACAGCGAGGGGTTAGATATGTTGACAAATGAAATGGTTTTGTAAAACATTTGTTTTTGCCCACTCACGTTTTCTGTTTTGCGCCCCTCCAGGTTTTAGGTAAATTTGGATAATTTAGTCATCGTATTTGTCTCTGTTAGCCAATTAATGATATTACATTCAATCTCTTATAAAGGATTCAAAAGAAAAATCATATGAGAAATAATTACTCTTTCTCTTTACAGAAAAATGCAAATTAATGAGAAATAATAGATATAAGAAATAAAACTTCCAATTTGAAAAAGGGAATGATTAAGGTTGTGACATAGAAAAGAGAGGGGGTAATGTTAAGAAGGAGGTTGGAGAGTTCGGATGAGAATAATTTTTCATTTCATTTTTAATTTTATTTAATTTTAAATATTTTAAATCAAATAAATTATAATTTTACAAATAATTTGTCAATTTTTTTTTTACAGAAATTAGATGAAAATATCCTTAATTGGCTAACGGAGATAAACACAAGGACCTAATTGGCCAAATTGAAAATACAGGGACTAAATTGATCAAATGACTAAAATATTGACCATTTTAACATTTAAGCAACTAATATTTCTAATTTAATTAAAGCACCACGTTTTAGTTCCACTGACTTTTCATTAACTTTTTCATAATTTGTCATTTTTAATACAAAAAACAAGATCTTTAATGCTTTTGGCTAGAATTTAATGATGAAAAATGAAAAATATAAATTCAAAGACGTCAAAATTTTTATTTTGTGTAAAAAATAACACGTGTCATTCAAAGAAATAAAAAGATTCAAACACAAAGGCTAATAAAAAAGTTGCTAGCGTTTCTCATATATTTTATATCCTTATCAGCATATGTACAGGCGCACAATTTGGAGGGTATTGTGGTTGGTCATGTGAGGGAATAAGAACTACCTAAAAGCCCATACATTGGGTGAACAACATTGGTACAAACCATGATAGCGCTCCAAGAGACTAAGGCATGAAATCATACCAAGCCATGCATATGAGTGACACTCCGACTTCAGTTAATGTCAATTATGTGCAGCTCCTACCTAACCAACCTCTGACAAGTTCATGTCTAATTCCATCAATTGCCCACAAGCAAGTTTGATTCCAATGTCAGGAATCGTATATTCCTATGGATAATCTTCTCAGATCATCGCTACGGATGGTCAACGAATGTGAAACCTTGCCACCTTTACTTCATACTTCCAATTTTTTAAAATAAGAATTATAGTTTAATTATTGTGTGACTTTGTTTGTTCTTTTTTACACTACTATTTTCGGTAACGGGAAACCTCAATTTCCCACTAAGACTTAGCTTTGTCTTACTACTTTGTAACTATGCAAAAATTACCACATTCTAAATACTCAAAGCGCTAGTGTTGCTCTGTCTTTGGAGTCTCTTATAGCCAATTATGTGGTGTTTGTTTAGCAGCTTGGGAAGCGCGGTTACGTAAGACGGACTATGGACATTGGAACATGACTATGTTGTCCGACGTCTTCCAATGCACAATCTGACTTCCATAAAATTTGTACAACCGAAGGCTTGGGGTTGCACACTCAAACCTGGGGCTCTTGCCATATAAGGTCTGTCCGACGCTTAGGTCCTTCCTTGTAAAAAAAATAATTTATCTCAAGTGGCGTGTAAGTAGAAAATTGGTTTCCTAATTTCGTGGGCACGGAAGCAATTATTAAAAGAATGTGGATTAAACAATATGGACCTATTCTCCAGTCCCAAATATAAATAAAAAAAAATGAACCTATTATATATGACAAATTCTACGTTGAATTAGACTATTAGTCATTTTTTCAAGAAAAGAATCTATAAAAATGATGACAGGAGCTACTATTTCAAACCACCTAATCCACCCCTAGGCACTAAGAGTGCGTTTGTTGCACCGAACTATCTCGGACTAGATTAGCTTTAAGGACTAAGCTGGACTGATTTAGACTATACTAAATTGGACAAACTTAGTAAAGCGTTTGGTACAGTGTCGGACTAAGAAGCAGGATAATGAAAATAGTACTGTCACCAATTTGGTGTTTGCTTGGACTGAGACTAAATTATTGTTCTATTTTAATTTCTTTTTATTTAAAGATATTGTCAAAATTAATAATATTAGATGAGAGTATAACTCAATAAAAAATACAAAAAACCAAATTTCTTGCCAACGAAGGAAAATACATGATTCAAGAGTAGTATTGCTCCAAACATCAATATAACAAGGGTGTTTTCCTAACAATTGATGGGGTTTAGAATGCTTTTCTTAATTATTCACCTTTGGTTTGATTGCATTCAATCCCAAGACCACAATGATGTGTGAGGCGCAATGGCAAATGCATAGCCGAGCCTTTATCATTGCTACATTTGGATTCGCGCACTTGAATTGCTTGCTACAACTAGTTTGAAGAAAACCAATAACAATATGCAAAAGGAAGAGATCATGAATATACCTCGAGCAAAGTACACAACGTTTGGAGCAAGGATTGTCAAAAGTGAAGCAACAAATTTTAGCTGAGAGAACGTAAATTTAAATGTTGTGATACAGACAAAATTTTGCTATTCTAACTAATTTACTGACTAGACTAAAACACAAGCTCGTGTATGCTACACGAATACGATAGTACTCCTGCACTGCAGATCCTCTGAATTGACTCCTTACGTGAACATACTATTACAAACAATCAAAATCGATTGAATCAATACCACGCTTTTTGTTGCTCTACCAAGCAAGTTGGTCCCTGCACATGTAACAACTTGCTGCATCAAAACTGCCATTTATGACTGCTACGTTGGCTGAATCTAATCTCAGCATCTGTTGGAGCTTTATTACTTGTTGTTGCTGTTCCGGAGACAATGAACTCGGTTTTTTCGATGTTAGGCTCAAAACTTGTTGTAGTAGAGCAAACTCCACCCCAGGTGGAAGCTCAGACTGAGAAAGAGTAACCATGATGTCAGATACTCAGATCAAAAGACTTCATGTTGTAAGCATCGTGTAGTAAACAGAACAGAAATTGGTTAAAAATGGATAAAATGCAGATAATCCGCAACTGCCTCAACCTTAAAGTCTCAACACTGGTGCAGACTGTAGTTGATGGATATGTTTCACACACCATAGCTAAGTATATTAATCGGAGAACAAATTTGGCAACATCTCAAATATAGTGCTCTTAGAAATCAAGTGAAACTTTTATATCCATAACTAATTGATGCGGATGCACATTTTCTTATTTCAGAAATCTCAATAATGTTTCTGTACCATAGCATCTAGAACATGATTATATGCGAAAATCGAAAAACTCAGCACTTTCAAATAAATAGAATCAAGCAATGTATGGACACAACCAAATATGAAAAGCCAGAGAAACAAGGAAACCATCAAATAGCTCTTGGTATCTTACTGAATCTCAGTACCAGCCGTGCATATATCACTATCTATACAAGTTTTGAGGCTCCCATTGGCTTCATTGCTTGCTATTGTTCCTCGGTCCACATAATTTATCAAGTTAATCAAGCAAAAGATAACAAGTAACCTGCAATCACAGCATAAAGACATTTATATTGCACAACGAGATACTAAAGTGACTTAAAAGTCTTGCAAAACCTTCAAATGATACTTGACTTAACCTAGTTGAAAGCTCAAACTTATAACTCTATTCTTAACTCCAGAGTCCAGAGCATTCATTTACATGATACATCATCTCCTCCTTTCAATTTCAAAATAGTTTAACTAATTAATCATCCAACAATTCTCACTATTTTCCCTTTCCATCCATAAACTTTCACAGAAAGAACATTAGTGCCCACAATGAAGAAAAACTGAATTTCCGGGTTGGTTGTCGGGAAAGTAGAGAAAAACTAAGAAATCACCAAAATCTCTGAAACCCACATAGAAATATTGTGTATTTCCCAGACCTAAGTAACAAAAACAATAAAAAAACTCTAAAAAATATGAAAAGGCCAAAACTCTCTCTTGAATTCCATATTTTCTCACCAACCAAACAGACCCCAAAATAGAACGGAAAAAAAAAAAAACAAAAGTGTTAAGAAAATGAATCACCTCTTGGGCGTGAACCAGGAAAGAGAGGGAGCTGCGGTTGAAGCAATAACTATGGCTGTGTCCGCCGGAGGGGGCTTGGGCTTGCTTTCTTCAGAAGACTTTGTTGCTTCTTCCTTTTGTGCCATAGAAGTGGAGTTGAATATACTTTTACCCACCTACTTGAAAACATTATGATAGTGCTAATATTTCATCAAACACCTTCTGGGCACTTTCCAAATAACCCTTCTGCACATACCCATTGATCAAAAGATTGAATTCACAATCATAAAGATGAAAATATACAGTTTTAAGAGATGAAAAGATTGAATTCACAATCATGTACACCTAATATACGGTTTTAAGACATGATGAAATCATATATCGTATGGAATCTTCATTTTTGTGCCAATGATACATAAAGACCACAGATGAACATGGATAAAAAATTTCTAATCCACGGTTTATAAACGTGGAAAAAAAAAATCTAATCCAACGGTTTAAGTGGGATGAAATCAATCTTGTTGGAATTTTGAAATTTTTTATCGAATTATGCGGAAAACAAATTATGTTAACAAACATGTTGAAAATGTGCATTAAAGCCAATAATCAATGATACTTTACAAACATTTCACATATTAAACTAATTTAGTTTAAACTAAGGACTAAGATTATTGATTAAAGTCGTCTCATTAGATGTTATACACATATCCTAAACGTTCAGAACCATAGGATTGCCAATTTGGTATTGACAATCCGGATAGATCAGTACATATTATGTTTGAAGGAAAAATTCTGTCCTAGCTAAGAACATGTGAGAACATTTGAACACATATGCAAACTAATAACACATTAAAGTACGCATGCATTAAAAAACAATTCTAAAACCCATGACTTTCAAAGCCTAGTGAATGGTGAACCACAAGACTCTTTAACAATATTAAAGAGAAGGAAGGATTTAGAGATTCATTACCCTTGAAGCTCATCCTTATTTACAAAAGGGATTCACCCAAGTAGAGGGCCTTCAAGTCACCTCCTAGCTCCTTGGATCTTCCTTGTGTTTTTCTTCCTTTTGATGCTCCTTTGCTCCTTGAGGATGTGAGGGAAGGATCTCCAAGAACACCAAAGATTTGGTGTCTCTAAGTCTCCACACCAAGGATGAGGTGTGGAGATGAAATGGATGACTTAGAAAAGAAAAGATTGCTAGCTAATTCTTCCCTAAGTGGCCGGCCTCATTTTAGAAAAAAAGAGAGAAAGTGTTTCTCTTCTTTTCCTCAAGAAAACCCTAATGAGAAAAAGCTATAAAGTTGACTTCATACTACATCACATGTGAGTGGCAAACTTGTAATTAATTCAAGTTTGCATCTACTCACCCTTATGGCCGGCCTTGTCTTTGTTATTGGGCTAACTGCCCATTTTGTTTTAGTTGTCATACAACTTAAATATAATGGGCCTTGTGGACCAAAACACTTTTGGGCCCCGAAACCCAAAACCAACTTCAAAGCCCAATACGAACCTTTCGTAAAATTAATTAACTAATTAATTAATCTTGACCATTCTCAATTAAACCATTTAATCGCTTATCCATCTCATTTATATTTCTTCACTTTCATCCTTACTCGGTGTACGATCCATTAGGTTCCAATTAGCGAGGCAGTGGGCGATTGTTACTCTTAACGATCGATTGTGAATTGAAACAACATTTCAATTCTCCCTTTGTTGAAGATTAGTGTTTGCTAATCTTCAAGGCTTCCACAAACCATGAGTGACACCTAGCAGTATGTCATGGCTACCCAAGCTAAGTAGAAGTGGTTGGAGAACCTATCCAGTTACAATTACAATGCAATACGGTCTTTCTCTAATACAATACTCTTAATCACATTGTTTGAGTGATAGTTTGTTTCATGTCTACTATCCAATGTGATATTTCTTTATATGATTCAATTGAATATGATTTGGAACAAACTTCCTAAGTCATATTCATATGCTTTGGCCAAAGACTCCCGAATCATATCTTAGAGTATTCTCCCTCCATCATGGAAGGTTAGAGATCCCTTGTTGTGCATTCATATGCCTACATGACTAGATATCTTGACCCCAAGAATGCCGTGGACACTCTCAATGGAATGCCTTTGACATGATCAAAGATCAAGGACCTAACCATTAGACATCTATGATACCTCAGGTCAAAGGACTACTTTGCATATTGCAACTAACGAGTTCTTACATGACATGTATGTTCGAACTCTCTTTTGATCGTTGTTCAGTGTACTCGATTACCTTTTCGAGCACCTACGTGTTTGTCTTAGTGTCCAACACTAAATGACTTGAGACTAGTCATACTCACGCTTGAGTTGACATAACACATACTAACCTTAGGGATTGTCAATGCCTAATTGGCAATCCTATGACTAGGAACGTTTTAGGAATGAACATAAGAGAAAGGTCTCGTTAATCTAACTTACTTAGATCACTTCTCTCTCAGATTTAATAATTTCCTTGGATTCCCTTATTGCTTAGACACATGATACAATAAATAGTGATTAACAATAAGCTTTGCCTTTTATTAAACATATAATAGTTTAATACAGTAAGTATTCCAAAAGCTATTACATCAAATGAGTGGCTTTGTGGGCATACTTCTAACAATGTCTTCTCCCTGGAGACTGACTGGTCTAGTCATTGGAGTGAATGATATCAAGACAAGTATATAGGTGCTCAATAAAGAGTGAGTACACTACACGTGATTAATCATGAAAACTCACTAGTTAGTATAATGCAAAGTAATCATTTGACCTGTGACATCATAGTTGTCTTGCGGTTAAGTCTTTAATCTTTGACTATGTTAAAGGCACTCCATTTGAGGGTGTCCACAACATTGTTGGGGTTGAGCTACCTAATCATGTAGGCATGTGAAAGTAGAACAAAGGATCTCTAACCTTTAAACTGCTGAGGGAGAATATTCTACAATACGATTGACAATATTTAGCTAGATTACATGAACGAGATTAGGAAGTACGTTTTGTTTGTACCATACTTCACCAACTCCGAAATTACTAAGCATCTGTCAACTTTATACCTTTGAAGATTTACTGAAGGTTTCATGCTGAGGCACATCTGCCGAAGCATACGAGTTTCTTACCAACCAAGAGACCAATCACAATATGACACATGTCAACATCATAATATAGCTTTTAGAGTCCCACATCAACTGTGGACGAAAGCATGCAACACTCCTCAACTATAAAAGGAGTCAGTTATCCTACAATTAATCCTAATGCTATTATTCTACTCAATCCATTATTGGAACTCACTAATGATGATTATGCTTAAACTTTTGTATTATGTAAAGTATACATTTTAATAAGAACTCATATACCCTCGTGGACGTAGCCCAATTTAGGGTGACCAACATACTTCTTATGTTTACTTCCCTATCTATATTTCTTTACATACTACATACACTTAGTGACCTAAACAACCTTACGAAAGTCACACCTTGACTCTTTACGTTGTTCCGAAGTAAACTTGATTTGTGCATCAACATTTGGTGTCGTCCATGGGAAGGACACTGATTCATACTTTCACCAACTTTGTCAGGCCGATTTCCATCTTTCACACTCTTCTTCGATTTTGGCATCCTTCTTCAACATGGGGAGTGAGGGAAACCACAACACACATAATGATGCCCCCTCACGCGGCGTGAGGCAACAAATGAGGGTAAGAAAGAAAGTTGCTCTTCTAGCTAAGGTTAAAGAGCTGGAAGCTCAGGACAACAAAATAACGACCAGGAATGAAATCCTCCAAGAATAGTATGAGAAGCTGTTTGAGATGCTCCATGAAGCAAGATAGACTTAATCTCACAAGCCCATTGCCTCCGTGACTGTTGATCATCACATGGGTAACCACCAATACAGAGGGTTACATGTCCTCAACATAGATGTTCATAATGAGGAACGACCTTCTCACCAAAATGTTGGTAAACATGAGACTTCACTCAACCTAACTACTTCAACCCAAAGTTACAGAGAAGTGGAGAGAGACACCTTCTTATAGAGGGAATTGATTCAATGGAAGGATCAAGAGCCATTTACTATGACTATTGGGACTTCTTGAGGTAGTGTTAGGAAAAACTCATCCACATAGACTTAAAGATCAACGACCCTTGCACTCGGTCATCTACCACAAACCATGCTAACTACCAAGCTAGAGAAGAATGGACAAGTCTCGGAAGGACAAGAAAACGTACTTTGAATCCAAGAAAAGGCCACATGCTTTTCACTGAGCTTCCCTACTTAAAAGAGATGATGGAAACTTACGAAGAAGGTTCCAATCATGCCTGACTCTACTTAAGATTGAGGCTCAAACCAAGATACCTAATTGGAATCAGCCAATGCTCGGCCCTCTCAGTAGGAGAATCCTTGACACCCATGTACAAGAAAAAATGAAATTGAAGCTTGGCTTGCAATCGTATATTGGACGGGAAGTTCCAATTGATCTTATCCATGTCTTTGAATCCACCATGGCATACCAAAGACACAGTGATGAGGAACGATGTCTCATTTTCCCCTCCACTCTCTCTGAGGGGGCTTTCAATTGGTTTTGTGTCTTTAACCTAATACGGTGGATTCCTTCACTGAGCTAAGGAGACTCTTTATGGCTTAACACATCTTCCAAGCTAATTATTTACACTCCGCTGATGATTTATACATCATTTGTCAGAAGTCAGACGAGTAATTGCATAAATATGTTGGTCGCTTCCGCCACGAGTACTTTCGTTACATTGAGGCAAATGATAAAACAACACTCAGGGCTTTCACGGTAGGCATGTGAATACTTTTTCCAGTACATGATCAATGCTAACACTTGGAAGACCTACTCTAAGGCAATGTTGCATGCTTATAATCATGCCTTTGACGAGGCCAGAACATACCAAGGGAACGACCTATGACTAACCCCTATCAATAAGTGGGGATCGGAAGTCAAGTTCTACTAAGTGAGAAGGTTTTAACCATTCAGAAACCCAATGCAGACCCTCCTGCCCCACTTAGCAACCTACTAAGTCACCAAAATTATTTGTCTTTTGGCAAGAGGAAGTAGTTTTACTCTCAACAACCTCACTAAAACAAAAGGGATAAAGGGTTTGTATCGAGACAACCATTAGTGAATGTACCTTTAACTACTATGACTCTAGGGGTCAAGCCTCACTCTTTCAAAGTGGGGAACTGGGTATTGAAGAAAAGGCTACTAGGTGACAAAGACTCAAAGTAATCATACATGCTAGAAAATGTTATGACATGAAGCCGTTTGGGATCTCTTGTAACACAAGCCATTTGGCAAATACTTAATGAAGAGGCAATCCAGACAATTTTGTCTAACTCTTTTAATTTCTAAATGATGAAACACTTGTTCTAACTCTGACCTAACTCTATACTCTAACTTAGGGCTTTAGACATGCGTACCTTAACACAAACTACAATGAACCCTCTGCAACTCGCCACTCTTCCTACCAACTAGGTACTGAAGGAACTCACATTCGTATCACCAACAATGTAATGGACAGTACAACCAGTACTCTAATAGAGAATTTTGTCCTTCGGCAACTCACCACTCTTCCCACGAATTAGGTGATGAAGGAACTCATCTTCGTATCACCAACTAGGTGATGTAGGACACAAACAATACTTTAATAAACATTTTTTTTCCAGCAAATCACCATTCTTTCCACCAATCAGGTGAGGAATGGTACAACTTGTACCTTAATAACTTTTTTAACCCTTTGGCAACCCACCACTATTTCCACGGACCAGGTTATGAAGGAACTTACCTTCTTCTCACCAACTAGTTGAGGAATGGTACAATTCGTACTTGTGGTTCTTAGAATTCATAAACAATGAAGAACCTTTAAGTCGTACAACTCAAAAGGTATCAACAAGCTCAAACTCAACCCAATTATGGGAGCACTTAAGCCTAATAAGGGTTATTGTCAACAACAAAGTCTTATTAGAAGCCAACAAAGGTTTCAACAATGTGTGATACTTCAATAAGCCTAGAAAGGGTTTAGTACGTGTGTATTAATTCAACCTAATATTTTCTACAAGTCTCTTCAACAAGTCTGAAGCTTTATTAACCTAGAAAGCTACATATAGTACACAAAGGCCAACATTTTTACAAGATTATTTCTTTCAACATGTCAATCATAATAATGGTGGTCACTTGCCAAAGCTCTTCAACCTTCTTGCATCTGCTAAAGATGCTTAACGAATCCTTCAATCCGGAGCACTTGAGCAAGCTTCAGACATTTCTCTCTTCAATAATGCAAACCCTACAATACTGGTATGGGTTCCTAAGGGCATTTTTGGAAGGAAAATCAATTATATAGCTTATCGAGAGCTTCAAGCAATGTATAAGCTTTAACTCTTTAGTGACTTAGTTTGCAACCTACAATATGAAGCATTATTAGATATATCGTTCAACTATACTAGAAAGTCAAACATCATAGCTTCAAAAAAAATTTTGGGATCCCAATGGTATGGTTCAAATGAAGCTAATTTGGGGTTATTCAAAAGCCTTATACATTTCTATCAAGATCTAGTTAGGTTCCCATCAATATTGTTCAAAGCAAACTCATTTATAGGCTTTTGAAAGCCTTATGTACTTTCTACTCCAACGTTCACAAGAACTCTAAAGTTACAAGCTTCGATAACCTATGAAGCCACACTTGACAACATGCAAGTATTACATCTTAACTTCACTTACCAATGACAATAAATCGGAAGCTTCGGTGAGTGATGCATACTAGTCCAAAGGAAAATCATATTGTGCAGATTCTCCAACTTTATCAACAACACGACGATAACCCAACAAAAAATAGCCTCGCACATTGATGCTCACAAGTATGTCAAGTTAAATCATATTATGTTGTTATTCGAACCTTCAACTACAACAAGTGGTTAGTCTCACACACTGACGCTCACAAGTGTGCGAAGCAAAATCATATTATGTGGTTTCTCTGAACTTTCAACAACTACAACAAGCTGCACACTGATGCTCACAAGTGTGCGAAGCAAAATCAATTTATAAAGTTCTAAATTAGCTTCCACTACTTGGGTACAAAATCAACCTATACATTATGAAGCTTCACATATGTATGAAAGATGGAAACTACAAATATGAAGCGTCGCACATTACGAATGATGGAAGCTATAAATATGAAGCTTCATGCACTTACGAATGATGAAAAGTAAAAGTATGAAGCTTCGCACACTTACGAAGGATGGGAGCTACAAGTATGAAGCTTCACACAATTATGAAGGAAGGAAGCTTTGCACACCTTAACCTATTATTAAACTCAACAAAGCCTGAAGCACTGATGCTCAAGAATGTACGAGGCTATCTATTTATATGGTCTCTCCCACATTTTTTTCTTAATCGAAAATAGAAAAAACAAGCCACAAAAAAAAAAAAAAAACAACAAAAAAACAGGCTAACAACTAAAAAATGCCAAAAGAATGTACGAGGCTATCTATTTATATGGTCTCTCCCACATTTTTTTTCTTAATCGAAAATAGAAAAAACAAGCCACAAAAAAAAAAAAAAACAACAACAAAAAAACAGGCTAACAACTAAAAAATGCCAAAAAATAAAATAAAAAACTAACAGGCCAAAAAAGGCATAAAAATACAAAAAAAATTTTACACATTACCTTTCAACAAAGAAAGTAGCGCCGCTGTCATCTTCTTATTCGAAAAAAAAAATTTCCAAGACCAGTACCACCTAAAGGTAGGCACGGGCCGGGTTAGGTCCAAATTTGGGGAGACCTAACCGGACCCATTTTAAATTGTGATGGGGCAGGCTAGGTCGGGTAATGGAATTTCAAAATTTGGAGCGATACCTAACTTGGCCCGTTCGAAACGAGCTAGTTCAAGATGGGTCCATGGGTCCATTTACAATTATTTTTAAGAACATATTTTGGTCCACTTATAATCTAATTACATTACTTGGATTTACAGAAACGTTTCACTAATCTAAATACCCAAGTTTGAAATAGAAGATTCAAATATATACAAGTCTAAAACTATCACAAGACATTCATATATTCAAATTCAATTTAATTCAATATAAGATTCAAATTCAATTTAACAAAAGATTTGAAATTGGAACATAACAAAGATCAAGATTCAAGAACCCAAAAAAAAAAAATTCCCTAAATCTAGAAAACTGTAATTTAATTTCAATCCTAAATCCCTAACCATAATACCTTAAAACTGAAGAGGATTGTCAGTAGAGCGCAACGGCGCTGCAAATATAGGTCTGAATCAGATGACGGAGATGACTGTTTCGTCGTTTTGAGTTGTTCCAATTTGTCGTTCGGCCTTTCAAGTTCAATAGAGAAAGACTAATTTCGAGAGAGTGAGTGAGAAAGACACAGCAGAAAAGGTTTAGGGTTACATTAGACATCAAAGAGCACCATATCGTCAACCACAATTGCATTCCCTATCCCAATTTCTTGCATGTATTCAGTTACACTAGATCAAGGTCTAATGATGATGCTGCCAAATGGAGTTGATGATGATGGCGACAAACGAAGTTGGGATTGTAGGAGCGAGTTAGGAGAAGAGATCGAAGTCTGATAATGGTGTGGTAGATGCAGATGGGATGGTGGGAGCAAATCAGGAAGAGAGATCGAGGTCTTGGTGATAGATGGATGTCGTCGTGAATGAATAGAAAAAAGGGAAACTTAATGAATTAGTTTATATCTGAGTCTGAGTATCTATAAAGACTGAGATGGGAAAAAATTCCAATCCAACGGTGGAAAGTACATGATTTGATTAATCATTAAATCTAAGCTAATTATTCCTTACTAGAAACGGGCCAGGCCAAGGGCCCGTTCCCTCCTATTTAAGACCCGCCTTTCCCCGTCCCGTTTTGTGTTTCTTAGTTTTGGACCCGCCACAAAACAGGGGTACCCGCCCCAACCCATGGGTCTAGGACCCGTTTGCCCACCCTAGTACAACCATCTTTATAAGCAACACTCACATCCAACTTCTATACCACCATGCTCAATAACTTCAGCTTCCATAACTTGAGGATTCAGACCTTCGCATAGATCAAGGACCCACGAAATTTTCATAGTCAACTCGGCGGTTTTAGCCCCAATATCGTCTTTGACCTGGACCTGCAGAGCTGACCCTAACGAAAAATTAAGGAGTGCTCCCCAATGAAACAATCTATTCTTGGAATTGAAAGAGAAGGACCTGCGATTTGGCATGGCTCTTTGAGCGTGGGCCACTTCCCTAGGCCACGTCGACGCGCTTCATGACCTTGTAATAGGGCCTTCATAATGGTTACAAAGTCGAGCATAATGTTGCTTAGGGACGCCGCTTACTTGTCCAAGCCAACAAATGGGAGGTTTATTCGAATGAAGCCTTCAAACCTAAACTTCATTCACTGTTGGTTCCTCTTTCGTTCGTCATTCCTCTGAAAATAGTAGAACTTTGAGATGCATGAATGACGCTGGGTTGCTCCAACAAGAAAGATGAGCCCAAAGCTTAGGCCTAATAGGTGCCCAACATAAAGAAAGGGACAATTTTGGCTGATTATTTTCAACCTACTACAAAGGAAGGTAGGCCTGGTAAAAAAGAAGAAGAAAAGAAGTAAGCCTTTGGGCTGAAGCAACAAAGAAAAAGGAACATTACCAATTTTTCAATGGTGATACTCAATATTTTAGCCCTTAAATGATGCGACCAAACTTAAAGACAACTCCTTCGGCCATCTTTCTCGATTAGAGACTTAGGGGAGTCTTACTGTATACTACTACACTTTGGTACTTGGATGGTTTATGATTACTTAGAAACTTAGATTTTGCGAGTCTCCAACCAAGAAGCTTTCCTCACTCGAAAACTTTAGGAAGCCTTATTTGTACCATACTTCACCAACCCCGAAACTATTGAGCACTTGTAAACTTAATACCTTTAGGGTGCGTTTGTTGCACCGGACTATCTCGGACTGGATTAGCTTCAGGGACTAAGCTGGATTGACTTAGACTAGACTAAGCTGGACTAACTTAGTGAAGCGTTTGGTGCATAGTCGGACTAAAAAGCAGAACAATTAATAAACTATAATATTATATTAATTAATGCATAAATAGTAATATTTTATATTATTTAATGTTTATATAATAATATTTTATGTTTTTTAATGCATATTTATTCCTCTTTTACTTTACTCCAAACAGACGCCCCTCCAGAACCATCTTCTTTCTTCTTCTACCTCTGGCTCAGCCCCATTTCTTCTTTCCTCCATCTTTTTCTGCGAAACGCATGTGTAAAGTTCATCGCAAATCCTTCAAAACAAGCTCATCCTCTTCACCCTCTTGCCACTGTTAAAAATTTCCACCTTCTTTATCCTTTTTTTGCCAAAAAATTTCGGATCTCTCTCCTTCCTCTGATACATGTGTTGCCTTCTCCGCCTACAAAGTCATCTCATAATTTTCTGGCAATGGGTGGATTTTGAATTTTGGGTTGGACTTTGTAGTTATTTTTTTCGCCTTTTTTTTTATAAATTTTTTGTGGTTGGATTTTGAGGTTTGGGCAGTAGGTGGAGCTTTGTTTCAGATATGAGCGGTGATTAAAGGGTGTTGCAGAGGAAGAGGCAGAGGCGAGGAAGAGGCAGATGGGAGGATGAGAGGAAGAGGCAGATGGGAGGACGAAGCGGAAGAGGCAGATTTTGCAAGATCTGGGTTGGAAATGGGTTGTGGAACGCGAGGAAGAGGCAGATGGGAGGACGAAACAGGTAGGAGTGAAGCGTAGTAGTGTGGTCTTAGCAGTCCGCCCAATTTCGGGGATCTCGCTAAGACCCTCTAGCGAAGCTGTTAGTCGGACTCAGTCGGAGCGAGTCTCATTAAACGTTGTCCCCGTGTGAAACAAACACCGGATTACAGTCCAGTCTAGTCCAAGGATGTTTAGCGAAGCCAAACAAACGGGCCCTTAAGGACCTATTGAAAGGTTCATGCTGA
The DNA here is from genome assembly GCF_916048215.2 of Malus sylvestris. Taxonomy (NCBI): domain Eukaryota; kingdom Viridiplantae; phylum Streptophyta; class Magnoliopsida; order Rosales; family Rosaceae; genus Malus; species Malus sylvestris. Next base: position 31,779,625 of record NC_062275.1, read on the forward strand.
GGCACTCCTACCGAAGCACATGAGTTCCTCTCTAATCAAGAGACCAATCACAACGTGACACGTGTCAAAATTAGAATAAAACTCCTAGAGTCATACATCGACCACGGATGAAAGCATATGACTTTCCTAAACTATAAAATGAGACTATTCTCCTACAGTTAATCCCTAATTCTATTATTATACTTAATCCATTATTATAACTAAATAATGATGATTATGATTAAACCTTTGTATCATGTAAACTCTACATTATTAATAAGAAACCCAATTTAGGGTGAACCACATACATTTTTTGTTTGCTTTCTTATCTCTATCTCTTTACATATTAGCTACACTTAGTGACCTAAAGAACCTTAAGAAACTTTAGTTGTTCTAAAGTCAACCTGATATTATGCATCAACACGTTCCAAGTCACATTAAAAGTAATCACATACAAAAGAGTCAAATTGAATAGTAAACATGAATAAACTATCAACCAAAGAATGTGATTACGATTATTGATGTGAAGAAGGACCATATTGCATTGTAATCTCAAAATGAATAGTTTCTCCAACCTTTTCTGCATAGCTTGGGTAGCCATGACATATTGCTAGGTGTCACTGATGGTTTGTGGAAGCCCTGAAGATCAATAATCACTAAAATATGAATTTAAAGTAAGTTTCAATTTACAATCGATTAATAAAAATTCTAATTACCCACTGCCTCGCTAATTAAAGCCTAATGGATAACACACCGTGTAAGGTAATGATTGGGGGATATAGCGGAGTTGAGTAAGGACAATTAAATAGTTTAATTGTTTATAGCTATGATTAATTAGTATGTTAATTAATCAAACAAATAAGTTCATTTTAGACCTTAGGTTAGTTTTGGGCCTTAACATCGCAAACATGTTAACTTCCGTTGTGTGACAACTTAATTACAAAGAGCCCAATGACCCAAAAATAACCCCAAGGTAGACCATAGAGAGAAGGAGAGAGAGTTGGTTTTAATTTCAATATTGTGCCATTCAATGTAAGTGGTTATATAAAGGGAATTATAACCCTTTCCCTCATTAGAGTTTCTAAGAGGCAAAGAGAGAAAAACTTATCTCTCTCTTTCCATGAAGAGGCTGGCCCCTGGAAGAAGAACGTCTAGCAATCTTCTTCTCTTAGGTCATTCATCTTCTTCATCAATCATCCTCGGTGTTGAAACTTAGAGGTCTCCTACCTTGGAGCCTTTTGGAGAATCCATTCAAGCATCCGAATCCAAGAACCTAATGAGCAAAGTGGTGAAGATGAAGACTATGGAGTCCAACTAAAGGAAAGGAATGCAGGCCTTTACTCTAAAGAAATCTAGTTTGGTCTTTGGCTCACCACACTATTTGGCTTTGAATTCAATGGGTTAAGTTTTGTTTTTTAGCGCATACAAGGATGCTTTTGCCATTTAATAGTTAAATGCCCGCATACATATTGCTCTATGAGCTTTGTATAATCAAAATTTTCCTTCAACATAAAGGAGCGAACACTTGTAAATCAAAATTTACATCTCTTCGTTTGTATGTATGCACTGGAGCCAAAATATACATCTCTCGGATGCATATGTACATGTAAAAGTGGATTTTTATCCCACATATACATCTCTGCACGTTTCAATGTTTGACTCTTGGTTTTTTTAATTCTTGAGGCGGCAAAAGTCATTCTTCTGTCACTTGCTTTTTCATTCTTGTTGCTCGGCCACCAAAACTAGATGCAAAAAAAATGCATATGTTCAACTCCTTATAAATATTTTTGAGTAGATGTAAATCTAGCTTTACATCTAATTTGCAAATTGGGAGATGCTTGAAGTACTCATTTGAGATTGTTTACTTAGGCCTAAAGTCACTTTTTGTAGTATGATTAACCCATTTTGTAAAGTGAAGTAATATCTCCTTGTTAGCCATTACAGAGGGATCAAATCCAGCAAACCCTAATATGGGCATGGACATTAACTAATCATGCTTGAACCCTAAAATAGATGCACTATGTTTGTAAGCCTAACCTGTGTTGGATGCCACAGTGTTCGCGATGAGAAAATGATATTTTCTTTTCTTGTGTATCAGAAACGGGTTACTCAACTCTCAATGGGACAAGTCTGCCTTCTTGGTAGCCAAGCACACACCGAAAAAGGGACCAAATTCAGTTTTATATACATGACAACTGCCTCTTCCCATCAAATAGAAACTTGTCATCAGTTATTGTCCAAATGTAACTGATTGATTCAAATCTATTTGAATACATTTGGCTTCCCTCCAACAGTTAATTTTCCGGTTACAAACAAAACCCTAATTAAGCCTCATTTAATATAACTCACTTAGCTTATAGTATTGCACTCATTATATGTTTGATGAAACTCACAAAAGTCTCATTAAACCATTATACCATCATTGTAATAATATCAGTAAGTATTATTATAGAGTTATAATTCAAAGAACTTTTGAAAACTTATCAAATCAAAGCATCAGATGAGCTTCGGTAACATTGATATCATCAGTAAGGTTCTAAAAAACGCTAGACGCTAGGCGCTAGTCGACCAATGAGCTGGGGCCTAGTACCTAGGCGGCTAGGCGGGACTTAGGCAGACTAGGCGGATTTAAGCAAATTTATTATAAATCGTATAAATAAGTGCCTATTTATATTTAAACAAGATACATAATTGTATTAAGATACATAAATTGAAAAATAAAATGGCATATAAATTATGAAGTATCAAAATATATTGAGAACATGATGAGCAAAAATATAATGAGTGTTCATTCAATTATTCAACAAGTCTCTTACATTCTAATGGAAAAATAAATTGCAAAGTGAAAGTTATCAATTTTCTGTATAAATGAGAGTTGCGACCTAGGCATGTGCCGAGACGGGTCTAGGCGGGCACTTAGGAGCGCTAAGCGTGCAAGGCGGACTCCTTAGCAGGTTTAGGCGCCATTTCTTAATTTTCAAACGCTTAAGGGTTAATCGGGAAGGTGACTAGCCACCTAGCACCTAGGTGGGGCCTAGGCGGCGCTGGGTGGGGATCTCCCACATTTCTTTTGTCCTAAGATACCTCAACTTTTAGTATCCTAAAGATGTTAATTTTGCAAAGATTAACATACAATGATAATCATCTTCTTTTGAATATTGTACTTTCAAAATGAACATAAAATACTTAGTTCAGTACATTCATAACATTACATGAGAAGCAAGGATTTTATACATAAGTTCCTTACTCCCACATTCAAACTTGATCAAATGAGTCCTGCAAACCCATGCTTACAACATGTTTGTTAAAACTTGTAACATGTATAGTTTTTGTAAGAGGGTCAGCTATCATATCATAAGTGTTGATATGCTCAATCTCGACAATACCTTCCCTTACTTGATCCTACACTTTTAATATTTAATATCATTAACCTTGATGCTTTAGACCTCTTATTGTTCTTGGCAAAGAACACTACAGATGTATTATCATAGAAAATCTTCACATGTCTTTCAATGCTCCTTACTACATTCATGTGCCGAATCAAATTCCTTAACCAATTTGCCTACCTCATTTCCTCAAAGCATCCAATATACTCAAACCCACAATTGATACAACCCTTGTTTGATGCTTTTTGCTTCACCATGAAATTGCACCCCAAGCTAATGTTGGAACCAAATTCATACAACTCCATGAGTCGTGGTTGAGCACAAACTCGAGCAAACTGCAAAACAATAAACAACTGTGAGCAAGCCTAGGACCGGGGCGGGAGGGTGGGTGTGAGCCAGCCAAAGGCTCTTTGACAGTCAAGTTAGTTAATCATTTTAGACTCAAGCAGTGGGCAAGATAATTGAAGTGTATATATTGTCTTCCCGTAGATGAACCCTGGGTAGGTGTATTTATGCCATAGGGAGAGACCTTTTTAGAATAGAATTCTCGTTCTAAGCTGGGGAATCCTAGAGGATATCTAGTAAGTAGATATTGCATCTTCTTAGGAGTTGTGTTACTTGCGGTGCATGCCTATCTCTAGATTGTAGGGACTTTAAGAATTTTAGGATGTGATTGTGTCTATATCCGGATTAGTTCGTGTCACTAGGACTCCACCTAGTGCCTTGGAGTAGAGAGATGGTGGCACCCTACTCCGTTTGATACAGCTTTGGTCGGAGCCGGTGAGTCCATGACCAAACTTTTGAGGTAATTGTGTTTGGATCAGACTTACTTCGGCCTTGAAAAATAATTGTCCCACAATTACTCCTAACTATCCGTCTTAGAGGCAACCTGTTCCCCTTGAGGATGGATTCTTACTCAAAGATCTGAAAAAAATTTCCAAAAATCCCAAAACCTAAACTATCTTGTAGTTTGGTAATCTTGTACTGAAAAATACCCAAATATTTGGTATGGGATTGGTTTCCATATCTCATTTGTTTGGTAATCTCAAAATCTTTGTTTTCTTTTTGCTTTTGGTTCCCACTTCCCAGCTCTACTGAAGAATAAAGAAAAAAAAAAATTAAAAAGCAGGAACCTTTCGACCCTAGTAGCAAAGGCACAAAAAGGCAAATTCCTTTTGCTTTGTTTTCCTTTTGTTGTTGATTGGATTTCTAGATTTGCATGGTCAATTTCTCCAATTAGATTTCTAGGTTTGCATGTTCAATTTCTGCAGGTTTGAATTGAATTAATCAGGGCCTTTTATTAACAACAAGGCAAATTCCTATTTCATTGAAATCTCAAAAGCGTACCAAAATCCCGAAATTCGAGAATACCGAAACTTCAGTTTGGGATCGGTCATCGGATTCCTGTCTCAAAAATGTTCGGTTTAGGATTCGGGATCCTATTTTTGGCTTGCAATCCCATACAGGAGCAACCCTACCCAAAGACCATATCTTTCAAAGTAAGCTGGAATACATATTATTTAGTCTTCAAATTCTTTATGAGCGAGTCCGTTCGTCATTAAAGTGGGTTAGTTTATTCACTTTGCTTTCCATCACGCAATCTTCAAAATCATGGAGAAATAAATCAATTGCAATGATGACGAACGCCTCCGGTTTGTGCGCTTGCTTCTTCCACACATTTTATTAATTAACTTAGATCTTCATATGTGTCGATCCCAAGATGCACGTCTTTTCATCTTCAACAATGAGATCTTCTGGTGATTCACCTTTAAAAAGCTTTCTCAAATCATAGTTTTCTTCAATCCTTCATCATTTTTGCCATGAAGCCTATTTTTCCTTTGCTTAACCTTAATATTTTTCTCAATCCTTCATTGAAGAAAACTTCGATCCCAGAAAATTGTGTTGCCTAATGTAAACCCCTACACATTCTAAAAAATGTCTCCTTATTTCCTGCAACTCGCTCTATAGTTTTCCACGCTTCTTGCAACTCGTCATAAATGGTAGTGCATATCAACCGAAGGGTCTTTCGTCACCGCTTTCTTCCTCATCTGATGCTTGCTGACGATGGTGGATCTTTATCTGAATACTCACCCTTAATGTAGTGTCATGCAACAAGGTGGCATAGCGTGCCGCTGTCTTGACAGTAGTATTTTCTCTTTTGCTATGGGCGAGGGCTTGTCTCCTCCAAACCATTGTACTAGTTTGATCTTCTTTGTATATTTGATATTAAACATGTGTTTGTGTAAATATTTTCCTATCTTGTGCATCTTCCTCACGGAAATTTCTCAATCTGATAAATGTTTCTAAAGTAAACGAACTTTAAAAAATAGAATAAGTCGCAGAGCAGAATGCCAATAAGTTTGTGGGCTCAGGACAAAGTTTAAAGAAAAAAACCCCCTTGGTAATATTGATTTGGAGAAATGGTAGGATTTTTACCACCTGCAAAAGTAGGGATAAAAACAATTAAAAATACAAGGTTATAGTAGTATAGCAGCTCAAGCAAGGTTGTTCTCCATATGGATTGATTGAATAATTTGTAATTAAACTAATTCTTAATTAACTATTTAAAACAAAGTTTAGAAAAAGTAGATTTTGAAATTTAAAATAATAAAAACGAATGTAATAAAAAAATTAAATAAATTAGCAAAGTAAAGAAAACAAAAGAAAACGGATTTGAAAATCAATTTAAGCACTAGGGTTCTGCCATCACCACTAACAAACCTATGCAATTTTACCAATTACTTCTAAATTTCCACATACATGCTTTGAAGGTTAGGTTTTCTTAATGCATATGTTCCTTGTGATGTTCAAGTGAAAACGTAGATCTAACATGCAGCCCGTCTGTGATGTTCAGATTAAATATAAACATGCAAGACTTATTAAGCTTTGTGAAAACCCTTTGAAAAACCATGCAACCCTTAAGAGGGTGATGTTCGCCTTAGGTGAACTTACAATTGCTAACCATAAGAAGCCCTCCTCAATTTCAGGGTGATCATGCATTAAAATATAATGAAAATTAATGAAAAGGGCTTCAAAACTTTGGATTTTAACCAAAAACCAACTAATAACTTTATTTATTGATAAGGAAAAAAAATTTAAAACACAACCCAAATCCAATAAGGAAATCTGCCCAGCAGATAAATAGCCACATTTCTGGACCTTCAGGGCTCCAAAACAACTTGAATTAAAGATAGGACCTCCTCTTCAAGTTCCAAGAAGAGCCCAAGTCCAAAATCATAAGCTCTGCAACCCAATCTACTAGCATTATGCGCTGGGCATAAATTAATTCACCACGATCAGATGCTTCAGGATAAAATTATGAAATTTTGATAGACTCACGAACTAGCTCCAATTCAAATCACTAAAAAATTCCACCCTTTAACTACTTTATGCGCAAAACTGATTCGCGAGTCCTACATTGAAATACATAACAAAACATCAAATTATGACCAAAATAATCACCAAAGTATACCAAGAATAGGGGAAAATATATAGTATAAAAGCGACTCATCAAGAAACATTATCTCCCAAACTTTGCATCTGTAAAGGATTCTCATCGCGATACTCGGAGTACCACCTTACTCTAGTACCAGGAATTCAAGCATTTAAACCCATGAGGAACCCTCCGCTCCGAGCTTCTTTGAACATCTATCAACTTGAGATGATCGCATTGTTCTTACAGGGAATAAGTTAGCAAAAAATGTTCAGTTCTTTGCCTTCGTTTTTGGGTGAAGAGTCTCTACATTTGTAATGTAGTGTGAGAGTGATTATTTCCCAAACTAGATTACATGTCTGTTCCCAGTGAATCTTAAGCAAACGTTTTTTGGGAAGATGTCAGCATGTGGAAATCCTTTTTGGATCTTTTTGTCAGGCCCTAGGTATCGGCCTTGAGTATTTTCGATCAGACTGCCCTAGCTAGTCTGGCCAAGGCACTTCTGCTTATCGGAGCTCCATCGAAATAAAATTCATCTTGGGAGGCTCCTTTGTTTAAACTAGCATTCGTGTGAAGATTTCAAATTTTGGGACCTATTTTTGAACAACTAGGGTACTCCTTACATCATCGAAAAACAAAGAAAGAACACGTATGGATGCTCTTTATTCATGATCAAATTAAAATTAATTAACAAGGGGGTGTGATGGAGTCCCAAAAGGATTGCTTACATATCTCTAGGATGGAGAATCAAATCAATGGTGTAGATCTAAGGAAAATGTGATATGATGCAAAAATTACATTAGGGATCACTTTTGACGATAAGACTATGGTAGGGTGTTGGGAGATAAGTTCTCCATGGACTTGTCTACACGCAGATGGCGGCGCTGCTATTGAATCTGAGCGGACATCCGACATATCCCGGGAAGGGACTTAAATCGCCGGTAGTTTGTGTTACCTTTTCTTTTTACTTGATTTGGATGCGATGACGGGGTTTCCATCTCAAGGTGATCAACACCGGGTTTCATATGATTCATTCATCTACCTATACGCCTATTGGTTCTTCCCGTCCATCACAGATGAAATTTATATTAAGTGTTAATTTCTTTGCTGGTTATCGATCTTCATCATCAGTGTGCTTGTCCGATCGATCTCTGTCCTTGGGCTTGGCTGAATTTTCCTTCATTGCCTTATCCCTAACAAATCCCAGCAGTGCCCATGGTCAAGCAGCTCTTCGATGTGATCCCTTAGCGCTCAAGAACCTTTGGTGGTGTAGGAGCGTTTTTGGCCAGATGCTTTAGGAGCGTTTTTTGGGCAATGGAGGAAATGCTTGTCTTTTGTACTATGAAAGATGTTATCAATGACAGTGTACTGTTTAGGCTTTGGTGGGACTTGCTTGTCTCAGTGTCCCCTTCTCGTAGCCTATCATGGAGAATGAAAGAAAGTGTATATGTCTGTCCTTTTTCTTTCTACTCTTGTCATCCCAGTCAGTTAGATTGTCTGTGATATTGAAGCATTTTGCTATGGTTGCCAATCTGTCATTTGGCTTTTCCACCTTTGCCAGCTTTGCTCGGAAGCATTTCAAATAAGCTCTGAGACTTTCATCTCTCATCTAAGGGAGCATTATGAACAAAGATGTTTATGAACATCGCAGTACACTGAGTAAGTATTCGCAAATAAGCTAGCCAGAGTCTCAAAACAATCAATAAATCTAATTGTTAGTTCTAACTACCATCTTATGGCAGGTTTCTCCAAAGTGAATGAGAAGATTTTGCACATCCAAGCATCATTGTTGCTATACAACAACATGGCATTTTTGTAGTGCATGATGTGATAGTCAGGGTCAGAATCACCACAGAACGACTTGAACTTGGTTGAAAGAACTTTTTAGGTGAAGGTGCTCCTTCAATTGTGTCAAACGTGGCATCTTAACTTAGACCGTTTGCCTACTCGGGTTACGAGGTTGATTGTCCCTAGTGAGGCTTATGTGGTTATCTTATCCATTTGGGAAGTACTGTTGCTCTTGTCTTTAGGGGCCTCAGGTTCGTTGAACCTTAAACGATGAGGTTCCACTCTTAGCACCCCAGTGTTATCCTAAGAGAGATTTTGTGGATTCTACGACATATCTCCCATGATTGCATTTGAGGCCTGTCCATCGCTTGTAGAGTTTCTGTTGGAATTTGTGACATTTACTGATGCTGAGCTAGCTAGAGATATTATGGGGTTTCCTTCTAGGGTTATTGTTCTTATGTTTACAAATTCGAAGATAGGAATCTAGGTAGAAGGTGTTGTCATACTCGAGTTCGTCAGGTTCATCTGTTTTTCCATGTCTATGAAGTTGGAATGAATTTCTGCCTGAGCGGTAATCTAACTCATCTGTACCCTCTCGACAGAGGTATTGATCATGGTTAGAGGTACCAATCGTGGTCAGAGTTTCCCAAATCTTGTCCATAGAAGAGAGTGTTCTGCTGGCTGGATATTCACGTTCTTTTGGCGTAGCCGTTGCTCCTTGTAAACCATTACTTGTCCCAGGCATTGCAATAGTTTGAGACAGTGAATTACTTGCCTCATGGATATCGGATGCATCGGAGGGTAGGTTTCCTCCACAGGTGGGGTTAACGTTAGCGTTAACTGAGTTTTCATCAGTTGACATGTTTGTTTGTAAAGTGATTTGATAGAGAGGAATATCGATTCTCTATTAATGAAAACATCAATTGTTGGAACCAAATTTGCACACCTTTGTGAGCTATGGTTGAGCACAAACTTGAGTAACCTGCAAAACTATAAACAATCGTGAGCAAGCCTCAGACCAGGGGAAGGGCGTGTCAGCCAAAGACTCTTTAACAGTCAAGTGACTGAATGATTTTACACTCAAGCAGTGGACAAGAGAATTGAATTATATAGATTGCGTTATTGTAGATGAACCCTAGGTGCGTGCATTTATACCGTGGGGAGTGAGACATTGTTAGGATATAATCCTCGTTCTAAACAGGGAGAATTTGAGAGGATATCTAGTAAGTAGATATTGTATCCTCTTAGGAGTTGTGATTACTTGTAGCTGTTGACCCTAAAAACTACCAAGCCTAGTGGCGCGTAGGCTGAGTAATTAATAAGCTAACTACGTCTTTCAATTGTGTGAGAGGCGTGCCAACTCGATAGCCAAGGTTTGGTCAGCGTCGAATTCGGTCACAGTGATTATACTCGTAAAGTATAAGCATGCCGAATCGACACCAAACTATATGGGCACAAGTACTCAAAGAAAATGTGCATCTTAATTGTAAACATAGTTCGGCCATCATAATGCCAAACTCTAAATCCCACTTATGAGTATCCAATCATAAAACAACTTGGCGTTCGATGCGCTAAGGCCAGTAATCCGTAACACCTCACTTCGTCGACAAGGCTAATGAGATGACCTCTACCAATAAGGATTCGAAAATACTTCTCGGCCGAGACTTGGATAGATAATCAGTTGGCCTCGACGCGGTGTTGTTTATCCAAACTGAAGGTGCTTAGTGATCGGCTGATTCTACGGCAATAGTGTTGTTTATCCAAACTGAAAGTGTTCGCTGGTTACCTTCACAGTGTTGTTTATCCAAATTGAAGATGTGTTGGCGAAAAGAAAATAAAAATCTTAAGGTTGTTGAGAGGTTTTGTGTAGAGCAAGAGTTTGCGCATGGTAGTTTGCATGTTGAGTTGAAAGGCTTAAAACGATGCATCCCCTTCTTATTTATAGTAGCCAATCTCATTATGGCCGAACCATGATTATACTCGGATTAGGATTCTTTATCCTAATCTAACCAAATCTTGGCCAATCCTACCTCCACTAGGACCCTGAACCAAGCTCTTTATCTGGCCACATTCACTTCTCAAATCCTGGCATCCTCATTCCAATAAGATTCTTTATCATACTAGGACTTGACCCATTCGCTCTTATCCATATCAATCCTTCTTGCAATAAGACTCAGTCAACCTGACTAGGTGGCCCATAGTATTCTTGGAAAAGCTTTGGACCGAACATAAACCTTCGCTCGACCAAATAATATTATTTTGGGCCCAATAATATTATTCTGAGGTCTTCGACCTAACACTCTTCAGCCGAGTTTCGACCTTGAAGAAGTGAAATCAAACCCTAATTTTCCACCCATCAGGCGCATTTATGAAGCACAATTGCACGATCCTAATTTTGTCAGACACTTTGCCACATTGCATCCTCTGGACACGTTTTTCCTCACTTGAAACTGAAACGCCCACGCCATCATTATAACCTTAATTCGTACGGATTTCAGTCTCGGGCAGATTCTCAAACGTCTCTTCATAATTAAACTTGCCATCATATACTGTCGTGTAGTCTCGATTTACGAGTTTCTCGGTCCTTTCACCTGGTTTCTTTGAATATTCACCATGATTACCAAATACCCGGTTGGTCTTATCCTAAATTTGAAACTTTAAACTGTTAAGTCTTCCCCCCCAAAATGCCTATAAATACTTTCCCCTTTTCATTTAAACTTTTACGCTCCCAAAACCCTCAAATCCTTTTGCCATTTCTTTTCAAATCTCCTCGCCATTTTCTCTCGAAAACCAGAAAAACAGTCATTTAATACCCAGAAAAACTTTTCCAATGGCTGCCAACGTTTTCATTAACAAGTTGACCGAGGAGTGCAACAAGTTTCAAAACATCACCAACCGCAACATGATAAAAACCATTCGATTTGAAGATAAACCAAACGTCTCCCATCAAACCCTAGGCCCACTGTTCAAAGACAATGTTCCATAAGTAATCACTGAAATGCTCAAGGAGCACTGCCTAAAACCCTTATTCCAAGGGTATGACTGGTCAAAATGGGAATTGGCCAGACCTTAGGGTGTTTGGCCCTTGACCACTGCTGCTTGGGTCTTCTGGGTTGCTTGGATGGAATAATATTTTGGTGATGAGTGGAAAGCTCTCGGCATTTTTGATGCCATCAAACTCTCGACCATGGAGATGAACTTGCACCGAGAGCTTATGATGGCTGAATTAAGCTTTTGGTGCTTGACCAGTAACACGATGGTTCTCCCCCTCGGCTCCTTTGGCCCAATGGTTCTAGACATGACCGCCATACTTGGCACCTCTCCAACTGGTCTCTCGGTCAATACTTCTTTCGTCGGGTACAAATTTGACTCGAACTTGAAGATGATCTTTGAAGAACGCGTCGTCGAAGCTCTGACGAAGGGAGATCACAGGCCGTCAAAAAAGGAAGTGAAAAAATTGTACAAGAACTTTTTCAATTACAACACCCTGATCACCCACTTCGCTAGCTCCGAAGGGGGAAAACTCAAAAAAGGAAAACATGGAGCCTTCTTATTCTACTGGTATAACAAGTATTTCTTTTATGCAAAGTTGAATAAATGCTTGGCTGAAAACATGCCTGTCACTGATGCCCTGGCCAGCTGCCACTCATTGGCTTTCAGTTCAGCTGTTCTTGCTAACCTTACCCGGTGCTTGGTCGAAGCAACTTTAGGGAAAATTGACCCCCATCAAAACGGCTCACTCTAGGTCTTTCAGCTTTGGCTGCAAGTCTACTTCTCAACCTTGCTGCCTGAAATCTCAAACTTTAACTCTTCCACAGCTATGGGTTTGGAGCTAGCTTCGCGTACCTTTCCTCTTCACTTGACCGAAGATGTTTTCAAATACTTCTTTGGCTTTGAGGATTTGTTTGATGAATTATTCCAAATCTGTTGTCGCCGAACATACCCATCTGCCATCATCGTTCCATAATCGGCATGGGAAACGGCTCAAGATGCCAATCTTCTGGAGACCTGGGGTCATTCAACATGGCTTGTGACCTACCCTATGCCTGTGAAGCTCAGCGAGGTAGTTGAAAGGTTTACCACCCTAACTTCCTGGCTTTCCAACTAGGTTATCTCCAAGGGTACCCCTTGCCATTTCTTTCATCACTCTTTCTTAAACAGAGAATGCTTTTCTGGTTCATCGGAAAAGGAATGCGAGACAGTCGAGAGGGAGTTTGCCGAACGACGCGCCAAATTCTACCTTCGACCGAGAGACCTAAAATCTTGATGCGCCAGCACCTTTGTCGAGTGGTGGGAGGCTTACACCAAAGACTTCTTTCACACACCAGCCGAAGAAGTTTTAAAAAAACTTTTTTATGACCCAAAATCCAAAGACACGGCCCAAGGTACATACTGTCTACTTTCCTTGCTCGTTTATTTTCCTTCGAGTTTTAATTTAAATCAATTTCAATGTTCTCAGATAGTCGTATTATCAAGAGGGTCGAGGTAGTGGTGATGGCCGCAACCAAGAAGAAACTTGCTCCTCGTCCAAAAAGGGTAGCAGTTGCTCTACCGACTCTACCGAGTAAACGTTCCCGCCTGGAAGCCAAAACGGGAGGAGACGCTCCCTGGCCCACAAAACGGGTCAAGAAGTTAGCTAAAAAAGGGGAGCGGGAGTTCCATGTTATCTCCAGCCAAACTACGGGAGCAACTGCTCATTCCCTCCCTCCTCCTGTCGTCAAAGTTTTGACCGATGTGCAACCAACCCCGGTGATTGAGCCGGTCATTAACCCAATCGTCAAACGGCTTGTAACTTCTGCCCTGACGACTGCTCACGTTGAGACCAGTCTGGCGACTGCTACCCCAGATGAAGCACCTTCCTTATTCGAGAAAAAACCTTGCTACTCCAAAAAAGGCTACTGCGATCACCTGGAAGAAGAGGTATAACATTTTATAATGTTCCTTCACCTAAAACTCCTTGCTTAATGATTGACCCTTTTGCTCAAGAGGATGAGAGCGAAGGCCCCCAACTGGTGAGGAGATCTCGACAGGACAAGAGAACGACCCCTAACCCCCAACCAATGGTCGAAACGGCTGGTCAAGTCAACCCTTCTGTTGCCAAAGCAAACAAAGGGCATGAAACGGTATCTCTTGTCGAGACAGAAGTGACGGCAAAGATGTCGATTCATCCCTAAGATCAGAATCTTGACATTCCTCTGTAAGAGGTTACTTCGGCCTTCGTAAGAACCTTTATTACCTTTCTATTAACTTCCTGCTTTAGAAGTCGAAGCCAAAAATATTAATTGTCAGGTGCCCAATTACTCATTTCACCAAAAAATTTATGCGCCGGAAGGTGTTATATATATTTCATGGCCAACGCAGTGGCCATCGAATGTGGATAGCCTCCATCGGCCACGCAAATTAAGAGGCTCTCTTAAACACTAGGCTTAACCGCTAAGTTCTCTAGGTTCGAGCAACGAACTAGTAGAGGCTCTCTTAACATCTGCTTTTCTATGCAGCCATCGCGGGAAGTCAAACTCAAAGCCCTTCTTTCTAGTTCTTCAGGAGGGGAGTGGCGGTCCTTCTGCCACCACAGCCGAACCATCTGCATCAGCGACCAAGTCGACTGTATTTGTAAAGCTGCAGGGGCTCTTATCTCTTTTGGCTCCTCAAATCCTTGAACACAAAGGTCTCGACTCTATTGGAGAATGTTTGAAAGACCTCGCAGCCAGATGCCTATTGAGCAATGAAATTGTCACTTGCCTGTCTTCTACCCCTGGAACGAACTCAAGATTATTTTAATATCTTCGAAAGAGCTATTTAGGCAGAAAACGAGTTCAAGGCTACGTTGGTTGTTTAAGAAGCTTTCCGTCCAGAGGTCGAGGCGATAAAGGCAAAAAATGGAAAGCTGGCTGACCTTGACCGACAAATTGCTAACCTTAACCGTCAAATTGCCAAACTCCAACGCCAGAGCTCGGCCATTTCTTCTGATCTCACAAAGTATTTTGAGTCGAGCAAACCTCGTTTAAAAGAATACGCAGCTGGCATGAAGCGGATTGAGCAACTGAAGATGGACAAAAGGACTCGGCAATTGAAATCACAATGGGCAAAGTGAGGTGGTTAGAGCTGAAAGTTGCCCTTGAAGCTTACCTTCCTTTGACCCTATAAAACTTGTCTTTCATTGTAAATTTATCGATCAGTTCTGCTTGTACACCGTTTTTACAAAGATTAATGAAATGAACTTTTACTCTTGCATCTCCCAAGTAACTGGATAATATTCTTTTAAATATTTCCCATTGATCGATAGTTTATGAACTAAATTGGTTTGATCTTTAAGGTGATATGCCCCATTGTTGAGAACTTTGTGAACGACGAACGGTCCTTCCCAATTCGGCGACCATTTGTCAAACTTGGGGTCTTTAATACCTACGAGCAGCATAGTTTGCCAAACCAACTTGCCTTTTCCGAATGTTTTTTGTTTGACTCATTGATTATAAGCTCGCTCGGTAATTTTCTTTTGTGCCACTAATAAATTATAAGCGTCAAGCCGAATTTCTTTCAAGTTTTCTAACTCTTATCTTATGGCCTGACTGTATTCCGCATTGAACAAAACACTCTGTTGAATCCCTCGCAATGAGTTTATACTTAGCTTGACTAGTAACATAGCGTCGTGTCCATAAGTTAACGCGTATGAAGTAGTTCCCGTGGCTGATCAGAGTGAAGTTCGATAAGCCCATAATGCTTTGTTCAACTTTAAATGCCACATGTCAGGCCTTTCTTTTACCATTTTTTCAAAAATCCCGATCAAAACCTTATTACTTGCTTCAGCCTGTCCATTCTCCTGTAGATAATATGGCGTAGACTGCTCGAGTTGAATTTTTAGATTTACTGTATACTTCTTAAACCTGTCGGACGTAAAGATCGTACCATTAACTGTTATGATTGTTTCTGGTATGCCAAATCTAGTCACGATGTTTTCTTTAACAAAATTATATACTTCTTTAGACGTTAGCTCAGCATATGACTTGGCTTCGACCCATTTGGTGAAGTAGTCCATTGCGACGAGTATCCACGCATGTTTAGCTGCCCTAGAAGATGGTGTAATTTTACCAATTACTCTGAACGGCCATGGTTTGGTGACCGAATGGAGTGATTCGGCCTGGACTCTCTATATAAGCCCATGAATTTGACATTATACACATCCTCGTGTGAACTCAATACAATCGTTCAATATGCTCGGCCAGAAATAACCATGTTGATGAAACAACCATCGCATTTTTCATCAAGACTAATAAGCCCCGTAAATTCCTTCATGGACCTTTGTGATTGCTTAAGCAGCCTCCTGAGGGCCGAGGCATAACAGTAATAGAACGTCATCACCCTTTCGGTACAATTCATTTTGGTACGTTACATAGTTCGTGGCATGAACCCTTGGCTTACGATCGTGTTTGCTATTGGAATTGTCAAGATACTATATAATTGACTTTCTCCAGTCATTTGGCATTGCCTCGACTGTGCAATCCTCTATAGGGTCTTTTCGCTCTAACAACGAAGAAAATGACATGACTCGTGTATGGATCACACAATCACTTTAGACAACTTGCTGATTAACCAAGGTCGGGTATGCTCGTCGTGACACAGGTATTTCTCGACTTAGTTTGCTTCGGAGTTGAGCTAATTCGTCAGCGTCAGTGTTTCGAACCCGTGAAATGTGTTTGAAAGTAACGTCATTGAAAGACTCGGCCAAATAACTGGTAACCATATGATAGGGTGCCAGAGTATAACTCATACAACGAAAAGTCTCATTAAGTTGGTTAATTACAAGTTCAGAATCATCGAGAATAAGGACACCCAGGTCGATGATAAGGGCTTCGTATTCAGCTTGATTATTCATGTAATCGAAATGGAGCTTGAGAGAGAAATACTAGCGGCTGTGATTTGGGGATTGAATAACTATCACAACATCAGCGGAGATTGAAGTACTAGAACCATCAATGTGCATCGTCCAGTAATTATCACATGTTTTCACCATGCCCATTTCAACGTCATTGCCCCCACAAACATATGGTGAGGGATGTTAGGCCAAGAAATCGGCCTACGCTTGGCCTTTGACAGCTTTTTGGGGGCACATATTACAAATTGAATTCAGACAGTGCCATTGTCCACTTTCCGATTCGGCCTTTTACTATAGCCGAGTGAGCATGTAATGAATGACATTGGTCTAGGCGATGACCTGAGTGACCAACGGGAGCATGTAATGCATGAGTTTTGATGCAGCGAAAAATAAGGCTAGGCAGAGCTTTTTGACGGCGGAATAATTAATCTCCGGTGGGTTGAGATTTCGACAAAGATAAAAAATGGCTTGTTCTTGCCCAACATCATTGTTTTGTGCAAGAAGGCATCCAATGGATTCTTCAGCCGCTGAGATGTACAGCTTAAGAGGTCTACCACGTCGTGGTGGGATCAGGATGGATGGAGTTGTGAGGGAGACCTTGATCTGCGTAAAAGCCTCTTGGTGTTTTGCACGCCATTCAAAAATGTCAGAATCCTTAAGTTTCAAGAGCGTGGAGAAGGCTTTCATTTTGCCCGTCAAATTGGCAATGAATCGACGAAAAAAGTTAATTTTGCCGAGCAACGACTGTAGTTGCTTCTTAGTCATCGGGGGTGGAGCGTTTATGAATGCTCGAGCCTTATTCTCGTCCACCTCAATTCGACGATGATGTACAAGGAAGCTGAAAAAATTACCGGCTGATACGTCGAAAGCACATTTGGCAGGATTCATTTTAAGGTTATGTTGGCACATACGCAGGAAAGCCTGTCGAAGATCGTCTTAATGTGTTTGCCAAAGTTCTGATTTGATTACAACATCATCAATGTAGACTTCAACAGTAGTACCAATCAAGTCATGGAATATAGTATTCATGGCTCGTTGGTATGTGGCACCGACGTTCTTGGTGCCGAAAGGCATGACAACCCATTCATATGTGTCGAGTGCCCCTGGACAACGAAGAAGGGTCTTATGGACATCGGCCTCGGTGATGAAAATCTGGTTCTAACCAGCATATCCATCCATAAAGGATAAGATCTCATGGTTTGCTGCCGCGTCAATTACCAAATCTGAAATTGGCATTGGATATTCATATTTGGGAGTTGCTAGATTCAAATTTTGAAAATCAATACATATACGTAGGGCACCACTTTTCTTTAATACTGGGACAATGTTTGCCAACCATTCGACGTATCGAGCTGTCCGAATAAACCCAGCTTTTAGAAGTCGAACGAGTTCATCTTTTATGCCGAGTTATACTTCGGTGGATAATCGTCGAGGTGGTTGGCGGAATGGTTTACACCTAGGTTTGATGAGTAATTCGTGTTCGACCAACATTCGATCCAAACCAGGCATCTCATGGTAACTCCAAGGAAAACAATCCTTAAATTCTTTAAGCAAATTACAGAGCTCGATTTTTACATGTTAGGGTAACAAAGTACTAATGAACAAAGGCCGTGGATCTTTGGCTGTGCTAACATTTACTTCTTCTAAAGGATCTTTAACTTGAGGTTGACTATCTTTGAGCTTGGCCGGTGCAGCCTGAACTTTGTTTAGTGATAGTATAGGGTCGTTGTCTCATTTGGCCAAAAATTCGACTAAACTTACTCCCGAAATCGGTTGCTTGGAAATAGCATACCAATGGGCCAATAGTCGTTCCATGGTAGATGAAACTACGACCCAACGTCTGTCCTGTTTATCTTTAAACATCAGTATCTGCGATCAGGTCGGCCAACCCAAGCCTCGTCGAATCCTGATGGACAGTCTCGGTGCCTACCTTGATTGCTTTCTATACCGAAATTCAAGCCGGTCGTCCTTCCTTGTTCATACCCTGTAAGGTAATATAGCCGATATGATCATCGTAATACCGTGCCTGAATCATATTGGCTTCAAACGGTTGATTGTCGGCCGGATGAACCATAACGGATTTGCCATCCCAAAAAATGAGAACCTGGTATAATGAAGAAGGAATGCAATTTACCTGATAGATCCAATCCCGACCGAGTAATGCATTATACTCAATTTTGGAATCGACGATAAAGAATGTGATCATGTGATTACGTCTTGCAACGCTTACCTCCAAAGGAAGCACTCATTTGGTTTGAGACTTGTCACCAACAAAGCTGCTCATGGTTATTCCTGATAGAATGAGTTCGTCATTAGATCTTTGCAGCGCCTTTATGACGGATAGGGGCATGATATTGACCGTAGCCCCATAATCGATGAAGATTTTGGAGATTGGATAGCCTTTAATGTGAGCCGTGACATACAATGGCTTCAAATGTTGAAGATTAACCGAATAGGAGCGGGGAAACAGTATAGCCAGAGCTGCTTGAAGTTTATCAACTTTACTCGTTTGCTCATGTTCTTTGGTAGCGATGAAATCGACTTGTGTTGCTTCTTCGGCAACCATATCCCTATCCAAAGAATTTGGTTGGTGTGTGGTTGGCTGAAATTCAGCAGGTAAGACATGGACCATGCTAATTTCCATATTGTCGAGGATTGAATGACCCATCAGGTCTTGGTCGTCGTCCTTTAGGTTATCGAGTACGGTACCCTCGACTTGATCATTTCTCGCCTCATCGGGTACCTGCTCTTGTGGTACGTCAACTGAACCTGTTTCATTCAGGCTGTCGTCATCGAGCTTGTTCATTGTTGGGGTTTGATTTTTTCCCTGCAATACTTTACGAGCTCGTTCCTCATAGGCGATTCGAGCATCCCTTGTATCTAGGTAGGCATTCAAAAGTTCCACACGATCTTTTTTATAAGCCGTAAGGCCAAATGAGTATGGCTATGAAGACTTCGAAATGATGTCGTCAATACTGAAAGTCTTCAAAAGAAAAAAAGAGCTCGGCGGTGTCTATGTCTGTGTACAGGTCGACCTCGAAGCTGAGGACTCGAGCTTCACATATGTGTTGGAACCTAGCCTTCATTGTTAGGTCAGTGGTTTTTCTGAATAATCTGTTCGGCATCAGGGCAAGTTAGCACCAGGTTGAGGGCTTCTTGACACACCTTGGGTAGGCCGTACAAGTCATTGGTAGAATATTTCTTGTGAAATTCTCGCATGTACTCTTATTAACGGCTCTTGCAGGGTTAATGGAGGAAGATTACTTTCGGCTTTTTCTCTTAAACGCTCGAAACTAGCATTCATCTCCCCGGGCCAAAGGAGAAGTTTGATGCACTTCTCAGACTCTTCAATTGTGGTTTCAAAGTTGTGATCAGTTACCATTTTCCCTTAAAGTAATTCGACCTCACTTCCTGCTGCTTTTTTTGGTTGCCATTTGGTAACTAAAATAGCCTGTACTGCCTGTCGTCGAGCCATGCAGTCTATCCGCTGGCGTCGACGTTTCTGAGATTTGGATAATGCAGTATACATGCCAGTGGGAGAATTGTAACTATACCAACATTGGTCGCATAACTCAGATGGCTTGAAGATTTTTTGATTTGCCGATGAACTGGAGCTTCTGGAGTTACGCGAGTAGTAATCCTCATTATAAAATGGTGCATCGAAATCAAGATGTCATCTGGCTGAAGTAGGGTCGTCCGTTCGTATGTAAGGGCCGAGCTTATCGAATATTTTCTGACACTGACCTCCACTGAGTTCCTTCGGAGGTGTTGTTGTGGCCTTGGATAGTTGCCGTGCTATTAGAGCCTGGGGTGGGTTCTCTTTTGGTTCGGTTTTGACGACGTGCGCTTTACAACTGCTGCATAAAACCATCGGTCCATCAGTTTATTCTGCACTGGAGTCTAACATAGACTCGACTATGGCTAATCCTAAAAACCCTGTGGGTGGTTTGTTGGAAAATAGATTAATCTTGAGTTGCGGCAGAGAGTTTTGCTTTGGAACATGTTGTGTTGGA
Source organism: Malus sylvestris (assembly GCF_916048215.2). Taxonomy (NCBI): domain Eukaryota; kingdom Viridiplantae; phylum Streptophyta; class Magnoliopsida; order Rosales; family Rosaceae; genus Malus; species Malus sylvestris. The sequence goes on from NC_062275.1 coordinate 31,800,097, forward strand.
ACGAACTCGGCCTTCCATTTCCCTTTGCTCTTAGGTAAATGAGCATCTACCATGCCAACTGTCCCCAAGAGGAAGGGATCAACATCAACAGTCATCTGCTTTTCAGGAAATTTCAGCTTGCCTTTGTCAATCCAGCTTTGAATAACATCATGGAACACGACACGGTTATTTATGGTATGCTTATTCGAGTTATGGTACTTGCAATATGATTTTCCTTTTAACTCTTCGGCCTTAGGAATGTTGTGTCCTGGCTGAAGTTTGATGATCTTTGCCAGCAATAATTGGACAAAAATTTCATCGGCTTTGGTGATATCAAAAGTGTAAACTTTTGATGTTTTAACTGCCTCTTCAGAGGCCAAGCGGGTTTTGGCATCCTTGGAATTAATTTGAACCAATGCCTTACAAACGTACAGTTTATCTATCACTATATCGGCCGCGTCCACACTGACATATTGGAAATCCTCCACTTCGGGCGATGCATAGCTAACCATGGGATTTTTGTAAATTGTTCCCCGGGATGAGGACTTCGAGATCTTTTCCTCTCGGAGCAAATAATCATGGGCCAGTTCATACATATCTCGGAAGTTTGCCCCCAAGAATTTCTTTTTATTTTCCACATCCAGGCTATTCAGAGCGATTCTGACAAATTCAACTTCAGGGAGAGGTACTCGGCACCAATTTCTGGCTGACTTGAACCTTGTTAAGTATTCCATTGGTGACTCGTCAGAGGCTTGAGCCATCCTAGCCATTGATGAAACTGACATTTCCATCCTTGGCCGGTTAAATTGTTAATGGAATTTTTCGACTAGTTCCTCCCAACTTTGGATGGAATTGGAAGGGAGGTTGATGTACCAAGCAAATGTTGAACCTGTTAGCGAGAATCGAGCCACATGTTCTAACGAGGATAGGGACGATTCTCTAGTAAAAAGGCTGAAATCTGGGATCTTGAAGCCTTTACGATATTCAAACTTCTCTACATAAGCTGGGTATGGAAGGATGAATTTCGGGAACTTCAACCCTTTCTTCAAGGCCGAATCGATCATTCTTTAGACCTCGATCATATCAACAGATGCTGCTTAATCCTCCTCTTTTTTCCAAGTCAATTGTTTTGAGCCGAATAGATCTTATTTCGGCCTGTAGCAGATTACTCTTGAATGGAAGTTGTCAGGATTGATCAATAGGCCCACCTTTAAAAACTCTACTAACCAGTAGTTCGAGCAATCTGGTATGTGTATCACCATTATTTTGTATCACCTCGAGAAAACCGTTCATTTTTTGGCTAACTATTTGTTCAACCTGCCGAGATTGCTCGTCCAGTCATCTTTGAAGGAAACGACCTAGTTGAGGGATCAGAGCCTTCACCACCATCTTTATCGCAGTCCTCCACTATCCCTTCAATGAAGACACCTGCGGTTGTTGGGAATTTATGTTTTACGAGGCTGGGTACCGAGACAAACTTCCTTTTCTCGGTGTGTTACACTTGCAGCCTCCGGCGTCACAGCAACTAGAGGATTTTGTGCATGTGATAAAATTTGTTTGGGGCTCTGAACTGGTAGGTCGGTCGTTGATTTTCCCATGATTGAATCGATTATGTTTCGACAAGCATGAACTTCGTAGTTCTAACACTTGGTCCCACTGGGCGTGCTACATTGTTGACCCTAAAAACTACCAAGCCTACATGGCGCAGGCTGAGTAATTAATAAGCTAACTATGTCCTTTAGTTGTGTGCTGGGCGTGCCAACTCAACGGTCGAGCTTGGCCGGTGAGTAAAATTTGTTGATGTTGCGTTAGGTGCGCTACTAACTTCTTAATCTTATGATTGCGGCCAAGGAAGGAACACGTCTCAGCCTTCATATTCTAGAGCCTGAAGACAAGGCTACTAGTTATGCGAAGTTCACAAATCGTCTGCGTCGAATTGGATCACAATGATTATATTCGTAAAAGTATAAGCACGCCAAATCGACACCAAACTATATGGGCACAAGTACTCAAAGCAAATGTGCATCTTAATTGTAAACATAGTTCGGCCATCAGAATACCGAACTCTAGATCCCACTTATAAGTATCCAATCATAAAACAACTCGGCGTTCGATGCGTTGAGCCCAGTAATTCGTAACACCTTACCTCGCCGATAAGGCTAATGAGATGACCTCTACCAATAAGGATTCGAAAATCCTTCTCAACTGAGACTTTGATAGATAATCAGTCGCCCTCGACGCAGTGTTGTTTATCCAAACTGAAGGTGCTTCGCGTCGGCTGATTCTACGGCAGCAATGTTGTTTATCCAAACTAAAGGTGTTCATCGGTTGCCTTCACAGTGCTGTTTATCCAAACTGAAGATGTGTTGGCGAAAAAGAAAATAAAAATCTCAAGGTTGTTGAGAGGTTTCGTGTAGAGCAAGAGTTTACACAGGGCAGTTTGTGTGTTGAGTTGGAGGGCTTAGAACGATGCACCCCCTTCTTATTTATAGTAGCCAATCTCATTATGGCCGAACTAGGACTATACTCGGATTAGGATTCTTTATCCTAATCTAACCGAGTCTCGGCCAATCCTACCTCCACTAGGACCCTGAACCAAGCTCTTTATACAGCCACATTCACTTCTCAAATCCTGGCATCCTCATTCCAATAAGACTCCTTATCATACTAGGACTCGGCCCATTCACTCTTATCCAAATCAATCCTTTTGGCAATAGGACTCGACCGAACTGATTAGGCAGCCCATAGTATTCTTGGAAAAGCTTTGGACGGAACATAAACCTTCGCTCGGCCTAATAATATTATTTTGGGCCCAAACAATAGCGTATAACTATCCCTAGATTGGAGGGACTCCAAGACTTATAGGATCTAATAGTGTCCATATTCAGATTAGATCACGTGCCTTGCAAAACAAGCATGGTTATCCAATAGAGTCACTAGAACTCCACTTAGTGCCCTAGAGTACAGTGATGGTAGCACCCTGCTTCATCTAATATAGCTTAACCGAGAGCTAATGAGTCCATGATCGGACTTCTGAGGTAACTGTATTCGAATCGGTCTTACTTTGGCCCTGAAAAATCATGGTCCCACAGCTAACATGAAGATATAACCACTAGTTAACATTCTATCATCAACAAATCCTCCAAGATCAACATCATGTTAATTCCAAACTATCAACATAATGATAACTCAATACATAAGACTATGTTTTTTTCAAGTATTTGAGTACTTTCTTTGCAACATTCCAGTGACAACACGAGGTTCAATTGAAATCTTCCCAAAGTGCAAAAGCCAAATCAGGTCTGCTACACACTTGAGCATACATCACACTACCCACTAGAGAAGCATAAGGCTTGTCCTTCATATGTTGAATCTCAAACTCAATTATTGGACATTGTTTGGTAGAAAACTTGTCTCCTTTCCCAATTGGTTTTTCTCCACCACCATAGTTTTCCATATTAAACCTCTTCAATAATTTACTGATGTAATTCTTTTGTGCAAGCCCTAGAGTTATTTACTGTCTATTTCCAATAATCTCAATCCCCAACACATATTGAGTTTCTCCCAAATCCTTCATGTCAAAATGACTTTTGAGCATGTTCTTGGTTTCATTAAGTAGCTGAGAGCTAGTACTAGCTAGGAAGATATCATCTACATAAAGAACCATGAAAATTAAATTTTACCTTATCATTTTCATGTAAATGCAGTTGTCTATCTTGTCCTCTATGAAACCAAAACTTGTCACAACATGTTCAAACTTTTTATACCACTATCTTCAAGCTTGCTTAAGTCCATAAATGGACTTGTTGAGTTTGCAGATTCAATTCTCCTTCCCCTTTTTAATGAATCCAAGTGATTGTTTCATGTAAATATGTTCATCCAATCCTTCATTTAAGAATGTTGTTTTAACATCCATTTGATGAAGTTCCAAATCAAACTGTGTTGAAAGAGCCATTATAACACGAAAAGAATCTTTGGTTGAATCTGGAGAGAAGGTTTCTGCATAATCCACTCCTTCCTTCTGAGTGAATCTCATTTCCACTAACCTTGCTTTAGAACTTTCCACTTTGCCTTGGGAATCTGTCTTAGTTTTAAAAAATCTACTTGCAGCCAATAGCCTTTGTACTTGGTGTACCCTCTACCAAGTTTTGTACATTATTACTTGCCATGGAAGCCAATTCATCATCCATTGCATCTTGCCAATAAGAAGCATAAGGACCTGTCATTTCCTCTTTGTAAATTGCTGGATCATCCATGTCACCAACGTCATAATCAATTTTTTGCAAATATACCATATAGTCATTTGAAAAATGGATGTTTTCTGGTTCTAGAAAACTTTCTTATAGGTTGTAATGATTGATCGGCATTGGCTGATAATTAAGGTTGAAAAGTAATTCTAGATGTGCTAGTTGCACAATGATTGTAGGAGATGGTGCCAATGTGGTTTTCTGAGAGAGTATATCAGTTTCAGATTCAAGTGGAGGTTGAAATGGAGTTGGTGCAGGCAAAGATGGAACATCAGTGTTCAACGTTGGTAGTGGCAAGGATAGGACATTCACTTGACTTGGAACAACAAAAAAAAAGATTCTACAGCTTGACTGTCCTCTTCAAAAACAAAAGAAGTAGTGGTACCAATACCATGATCAACTTCATCTCCAATGAATTTTGCATTGTAACTTTCTGCAATTCTTGTAAATGATTGTCGATAGTAGAAACGAAATCCCTTAGATTTCTCAGCATACCCAACAAAATAGCTTGTAGCGGTCTTTAAATCCAAATTTATTTCATTTGGATTATAAAGACTTGCTTCACATTTGCACCCTATGTGTGAAAATGTGAGAAACTAGGCTTTATTTCTATCTAAGCTTAAAATGGTGTGATTGGAACAGCTTTAGAATAACTAACAAACTTGGAGATTGAGGCTTGCATAAAAGCAATGTCCTAAAGATAGAATTTCGCCCCTACTCTTGTGCTTGTAGTTCGATAGGCATCCATCTCCCAGGATTCAACAATCTATAATCCGAAGTCAAAGCACTTCAATCTTCGGACTCTTGCGAACTTCATATATTCTGTACTCTTAAGACACGATTCGGATTTCTACCTAAGACATTGGAGAAAACTCTTCCCTTCATTTTTTTAGACAGGTGGGATGCTTGAGTTTATATAGAACTCAAGCCACCCTTTTTGAAACAATACGGCTGTTGTCTAAAGTTTCAATGAACAGATACAACTTATGAATTTGAATTCAATTATGACACATGACTCTTATTTTTTATTCATACAAAAATTAAATATTATAATATTAATTATAATATATAATTTCCAACAACACATGTGTGTATGATCTCCAAGAGATCACTGCTTCTTTTTTCCTTTGTTTTTATTGGTTAAGTTAGTGGTCTTGCCCTTAAAGTAATCTATGCAGTTTTTAAAATCATTAGTGTTAACACTTGACAATGCACCATCCGTTATAAGTCTTAACATTCTATTATTTGAGATATGTCCCAACCTTCGATGCCAAGGCATCGAAGATGAATCATCTGTGAACATTGTCTTTGCTGTAGTATTTACAACATTAAGACAATCATAATTATATGTGCATTCAATTTGCCAAAGGTCACCATTTGGAAAAGCATAGCCAATAGCACTATCAAACTGATCCTGAAGGTAAAATTTTATTTCATTAGCATCTCCAATATAAGAGAAACCATTTTTAACAAACTGAGTCACTAAAAACATATTCCTTCTTATTGAAGATACATACAAGACATTGTTCAAAGCTAAAATGTAACCAGATGACAGCTTTAAGTTGACAGTGTCAACTGCTTCAACCACAACTTTATTCTCATTTCCAACGTACACACTAGGACTCTTTACTTGTCTACTTCTAGCTTTGAAATCCCTGCAATAAGTTTGCAATATGGATGGAACATCCAGTGCCAAACCACTAAGAGTTTTGAGGTACAAAAATCATATTTGGTTCAACTGTTACAAAAACATTAAAAACAGCGTTACCTTTCTTGATCAACCATGCTTTAAAACCAGAACAAATCTTTCTCAAATGTTTAGTGAATTGACAATGAAAACACTTCTTAAAATGAGGTTTGTGATCCTGTAAACCAGGTGATGTGGAAGCTCCATCATTTTTAACAGATACACCAAGACTTTTGAACTGTTTCTTTGAACCAAGTGTACCAGCATGAGCGTTTCGTGACCAGAGGGTTTGTTGCCCTTATAGTTGTCATTTTTGTTACCCATGATTAGCTATCCTTTTGCCTTTTCCAGCGCCGACAAGGTTGGCTATTTCCATTTTCTCAGCTTTGGAGTATTTCAACCACTCTTCTTCTTGACAACATATGGCAATGAGTTCATTGAAACTGCATGTTTCGTTCTGAGTGTTGTAGTTTGACCTTGATTTGTTCATATTCCCCAGACAAAGAGTATTACGCCTTATAAACTAAAAATTGGTCAGTGATGCCAATTTCCATTGCATTCAGTTTATTTGAAATGTTAACTATCTTCAACAAGTGCTCACGTACACTACCTGATCCATCAAACTTGCACTTGATGAGCGTACAAAGATATGCCCCTACTTCAACATTGTTAGACCTCAACCTTTCCTTTAAGTATTGTAAGCAAGAACGAGTCTGAATTGTAAGCAAGAACTAGTCTGAATTGTCTTGTTACACTTAAACTATGAAGCTAGTAACACCTTTGGGCAAGAAATTGTCCATACAAGTATATGATTTTCAAGTTTTGCATAGCTAAGTATAAAAGACATGCTTTTATGTAACACTACACCTTTTGGAAATTTCTAAACTTGATATTATTCTGAACTGCCATTTTAAGTACCCTTTATGAAGTCACATAATCTTAAGTGATAGTCAAACACTTTGGTGCAAGAATTGAGTAACTCCCACGACATCAGTACTCAAAATTTGTTACACTTCATATATGTGTAAGCATGAGATACATGTATATCATTTTCTGCATTCTTTGCATTATTGCAGACTAAATGATAACCAAATTATGTGCGTGTTGTTTAGTTTTAGCCAAAATTTTAGAGTAATAAAGATAGAAACAAGCATAATTAACACTCAGGATGATGATTGTATAAGGCTTTACTAACTTATCAATGTAACATATAATAGAATATTTGTTAAGAACAGGTACAATCATCATACACATATGAACACAACAACAACAACAACAACAACAAAGCCTTTTCCCACTAAGTGGGGTCAGCTATATGAATCCTAGAACGCCATTGCGCTCGGTTTTGAGTCATGTCCTCCGTTAGATCCAAGTACTCAAGTCTTTTCTTAGGGTCTCTTCCAAAGTTTTCCTAGGTCTTCCTCTACCCCTTCGGCCCTGAACCTCTGTCCCGTAGTCACATTTTCGAACCGGAGCGTCAGTAGGCCTTCTTTGCACATGTCCAAACCACCGGAACCGATTTTCTCTCATATTTCCTTCAATTTTGGCTACTCCTACTTTACCTCGGATATCCTCATTCCCAATCTTATCCTTTCTCGGGTGCCCATACATCCCACGAAGCATCCTCATCTCCGCTACACCCATTTTGTGTACGTGTTGATGCTTCACCGCCCAACATTCTGTGCCATACAACATCGCTGGCCTTATTGTCGTCCTATAAAATTTTCCCTTGAGCTTCAGTGGCCTACGACGGTCACACAACACGCCAGATGCACTCTTACATTTCATCCATCCAGCTTGTATTCTATGGTTGAGATCTCCATCTAATTCTCCGTTCTCTTGCAAGATAGATCCTAGGTAGCGAAAACGGTCACTTTTTGTGATCTTCGCTAGATTGCTCCGGTCATTAGTGTGGATAAGTATATAAATGGATAGAGATAGGAAAGCAAACACAAGATGTACGTGGTTCACCCAGATTGGCTACGTCCACGAAATAGAGGAGTTCTCATTAATTGTGAAGGGTTTACACAAGTACATAGGTTCAAGCTCTCCTTTAGTGAGTACAAGTGAATGATTTAGTACAAATGACATTAGGAAATATTGTGGGAGAATGATCTCGTAACCACGAAACTTCTAAGTATCGGAGTGTGGTATCGTCTTGACTTTCCTTATCTGTCTCATAGGTAGATGTGGCATCTTCTCTGGAAGTACTCTTCCTCCATCCAGGGGTGGTATCTGTAACTGGTGGAGATGCACAAGGTAATGTATCAATGTCACTTGAAGCTTACTTGTAGTTTCAGGCTTGGTCAAGCGCGATACAAACCATGTAGTAGGAGTCCCCCAAGTCGCTGAGCTAGGGGATCTGCTGAAAGAGGTGACAGACAAGGTAAGCAATCAGAGCTCCGGCTGATTGTTCACATTCTCCCTATCTTGCAGGCAGCATGAAGGATAAAGAGAAGAAAAATGAGAAGAGATGATATGGGATACTTTTGCTTTTGAAGAAGTAACTTTCCACAGGCTTATTCTTGAACTGGGCTGGAGGGTTTTCTGGTTTCCTCCAGAGTATAAGGCCGATTGAAGAATTTGAGGGTCAAAACAAGTCCATCAAATCTAGAGTACGTTCGACCCTGCTGATATGGGATACTTTTGCTTTTGACAGAGTAGTGGATGTATCGGCACATGTGCTGTTACGCTTGTCTCCACATGTTTCCTTGTATCCTTCTCACTTGCCCTATCTGTTCCTCAGGCAGATGCGGTATCTTCCCTGGAAGCATAAGATGTTGAAGATGAGTACTCGAGAGCAATGCCAGGTAAGTAATCAGGTAAGGGGTTCCAGGCAGTCAGTTCCTGGCTGGAAGCTTAATTCCAAGTGCTGACTGATTGCTCTCTTTCTCCTTGTCTTGCAGGTAAGAACAAGGCCAAAGGAAAAGACAGGGAAAAAGCATGATATGGGATACTCTTGCTTTTAACCCTGATGATATGAGATATTCTTGCTCTAGTATAGCTTGTTTACAGAGGTATTATCGGGGGGAAAGAAAGCTGAATATTTCGAAAGGCTTCGTTGGGAGTGCCCTCTCAGAGAAGAGGAAGGGTTGAGCATTTTTGCAGGTCTGCCTGTCCGTTAGGGATGGAGGTCGACATATATAGGAGTCTCCCTAACATCAAGTAATAATGCTATTCCTTTACCCTGCTTGGTCATAGCACGGTAGTGGGAGCTGCCAGCTTCACAAGTTTTAACACTGTCAGAGCACTTTGAAAAAATGGTCTGTGGTATTTGGAAAGCTGATGTTGCGTGTGAAGATTACAGACAAGCTTTATCCAAGGAGATCCAGCTCTTGAAGTTGGGAAAGTGGTGCCTCTTCGATTTTCGAACAAGCAATCCTGTCGGGGATCTGACTCTCGAGATTCGGAGAACGATGCCTTTTCTTTTTTTGAGAAAGCAATCCTGTAAGGGGTCTGGTTCTCGAGATTCGGAGAGCGGTGTCTTCGATTTTTGAGAAAGTAATCATGTTGGGAGTCTGGCTCTCGAGATTCGGAGGGCGGTGCCTCTTCGATTTTGGAGCAAGCAATCTTGTTGGGAGTGTTTTCTCGAATATGAGTAAAGGTTGGGCATGTTTGCTAGTCTACCTTGCCACGAAGCACAGAGGTTGACACACAGGGACTTTCCAATTATCCAGCAGTGGTACTGTTCCTTTACCCTCTCTTCGATTTTTTAGAAAGTAATCATGTTAGGAGTCTGGCTCTCGAGATTCGGAGGGCGGTGCCTCTTCGATTTTGGAGCAAGCAATCTTGTTGGGAGTGTTTTCTCGAATGTGAGTAAAGGTTGGGCATGTTTGCTAGTCTACCTTGCCACGAAGCACAGAGGTTGACACACAGGGACTTTCCAATTATCCAGCAGTGGTACTGTTCCTTTACCCTCTCTTCGATTTTTGAGAAAGTAATCATGTTGGGAGTCTGGCTCTTGAGATTCGGAGGGCGGTGCCTCTTCGATTTTGGAGCGAGCAATCTTGTTGGGAGTGTTTTCTCGAATGTGAGTAAAGGTTGGGCATGTTTGCTAGTCTACCTTGCCACGAAGCACAGAGGTTGACACACCGGGACTTTCCAATTATCCAGCAGTGGTACTGTTCCTTTACCCTTGTGGGTAATAATATGGTAGCTAGACCTTCAAAATTTATGTGTCTAAACTTTGTTAGTGTTGTTTCTTTGCTATTCTTTTACCCTTCTTGGTCAGAACGATGTAGTGAGAGCTGCAAGCTTCACGTGTCTCAACTTTGTCAGAGAACTTTGGCAAAGTTATATGTGGTACCCATGAGCTACTGTTGCGTGTGGGAAGTGGGTGATTAAACAATACGATTCATGTGCTTTCTACTTCGCCAGAAATCTTCGACAGAATGCCCATAATTTCCGCAAAGCTGAGTGTGCGTGTGACAGGTGCTGACAAGGCTGGAAAAGTAGGTGCCTCTTCGATTTCTGAGATCGGCCCTCGTGGTCTCTGAGCAGCCCAGCTTTTGAGAAAGCAAGCCTTTTCGATTTCTGAGATCGGCCTTCGTGGTCTTTGAGCAGCCCAGCTTTTGAGAAAGCAAACGCCTCTTCGATTTCTGAGATCGACCCTCGTGGTCTCTGAGCAGCCTAGCTTTTGAGAAAGCAAACGCCTCTTCGATTTCTGAGCAAGCGCCTCTTCGATTTCTGAAGCTTCGTCGAGTGCAGATTTTTATAGGGGCTGACATTAAGTTCCAAAGCACACTTGAATATCCACCAGTAGAAGCTCCATTCTTGCATTTCTAAGATCTTGATTTGTCCGACCTCTTCTCTCTTCAACACCTTTGAAAATGTCTGGCCCCTCCGACCGTCGTTTTGACTTGAACCTTGTTGAAGAGGCAGCCCCGCCTTCTCCAGACAACATATGGCGCCCATCCTTCGTCTCCCCTACTGGTCCTTTTACCGTTGGGGATTCCGTGATGAAGAATGATATGACCGCTGCGGTAGTGGCCAGGAACCTTCTCACTCCCAAAGATAACAGACTACTTTCCAAACGGTCTGATGAGTTGGCTGTTAAGGATTCTCTGGCTCTTAGTGTTCAATATGCAGGTTCTGTGTCTAATATGGCCCAACGCTTATTTGCTCGAACCCGCCAAGTTGAATCATTGGCGGCTGAAGTGATGAGTCTCAAACAGGAGATTAGAGGGCTCAAGCATAAGAATAAACAGTTGCACCGGCTCGCACATGACTATGCTACAAACATGAAGAGGAAGCTTGACCAGATGAAGGAATCTGATGGTCAGGTTTTACTTGATCATCAGAGATTTGTGGGTTTGTTCCAAAGGCATTTATTGCCTTCGTCTTCTGGGGCTGTACCGCGTAATGAAGCTCCAAATGATCAACCTCTGATGCCTCCTCCTTCTAGGGTTCTGTCCAGTACTGAGGCTCCGAATGATCCCCCTCCGGTGCCTTCTCTTTCTGGGGCTCTACCGATTGCTGAGACTTCTCCTAAGCAACCTTTGTGAAGGCTCCCTCTTGTTTGTTTATTTTGACTCAAGTATATGTACATATTTGTAACTTATCGGGGATATCAATAAATAAGATTTCCTTCATTTCAACGTATTGTGTTAAATACACCAAAGCCTTCTTCGCTAAGTTCTTTGAATTTTCTTTTGTTGAAGCTTTGTGAGTGGAGCATGTAGGTTGAGGTAGTGTTCCCTTAATTTCCCGAGTGAGGAAAACTTCTCGGTTGGAGACTTGGAAAATCCAACTCACTGAGTGGGATCGGCTATATGAATCTTAGAACGCCATTGTGTTCTGTCCTGTGTCATGTCCTCCGTTAGATCCAAGTACTCTAAGTCTTTTCTTAGGGTCTCTTCCAAAGTTTTCCTAGGTCTTCCTCTACCCCTTCGGCCCTGAACCTCTGTCCCATAGTCGCATCTTCTAATCGAAGCGTCAGTAGGCCTTCTTTGCACATGTCCAAACCACCGTAACCGATTTTCTCTCATCTTTCCTTCAATTTCAGCTACTCCTACTTTACCCCGGATATCCTCATTCCTAATCTTATCCTTTCTCGTGTGCCCACACATCCAACGAAGCATCCTCATCTCCGCTACACCCATTTTATGTACGTGTTCATGCTTCACCGCCCAACATTCTGTGCCATACAGCATCGCCGGCCTTATTGCCGTCCTATAAAATTTTCCCTTGAGCTTCAGTGGCATACGGCGGTCACACAACACGCCGGATGCACTCTTCCACTTCATCCATCCAGCTTGTATTCTATGGTTGAGATCTCCATCTAATTCTCCGTTCTTTTGCAAGATAGATCCTAGGTAACGAAAACGGTCACTCTTTGGTATTTCTTGATCTCCGATCCTCACCCCTAACTCGTTTTAACCTCCATTTGCACTGAACTTGCACTCCATATATTCTGTCTTTGATCGGCTTAGGCGAAGACCTTTAGATTCCAACACTTTTCTCCAAAGGTTAAGCTTTGCATTTACCCCTTCCTGAGTTTCATCTATCAACACTATATCGTCTGCGAAAAGCATACACCAAGGAATATCATCTTGAATATGTCCTGTTAACTCATCCATTACCAACGCAAAAAGGTAAGGACTTAAGGATGAGCCTTGATGTAATCCTACAGTTATGGGAAAGCTTTCGGTTTGTCCTTCATGAGTTCTTACGGCAGTCTTTGCTCCTTCATACATATCCTGTATAGCTTGGATATATGCTACTCGTACTCCTTTCTTCTCTAAAATCCTCCAAAGAATGTCTCTTGGGACCCTATCATACGCTTTTTCCAAATCTATAAAGACCATGTGTAAATCCTTTTTCCCATCTCTATATCTTTCCATCAATCTTCGTAAGAGATAGATTGCCTCCATGGTTGAGCGCCCTGGCATGAACCCGAATTGGTTGTCCGAAACCCGTGTCTCTTGCCTCAATCTATGCTCAATGACTCTCTCCCAGAGCTTCATTGTATGACTCATTAGCTTAATACCCCTATAGTTCATGCAATTTTGTACATCGCCCTTATTCTTGTAGATAGGCACCAAAGTGCTCGTTCGCCACTCATTTGGCATCTTCTTCGTTTTCAAAATCCTATTGAAAAGGTCAGTGAGCCATGTTATACCTGTCTCTCCCAAAACTTTCCACACTTCGATTGGTATATCGTCTAGGCCTACTGCTTTTCTATGCTTCATCTTCTTCAAAGCTACAACCATTTCTTCCTTCCGGATTCTACGATAAAAAGAGTAGTTTCTACACTCTTCTGAGTTACTCAACTCCCCTAAAGAAGCACTCCTTTCATGTCCTTCATTGAAAAGATTATGAAAAGAACCTTTCCATCTGTCTTTAACCGTGTTCTCTGTAGCAAGAACCTTTCCATCCTCATCCTTGATGCACCTCACTTGGTTTAGGTCCCTTGTCTTCTTTTCCCTTGCTCTAGCTAGTTTATAGATATCCAACTCTCCTTCTTTGGTATCTAGTCGCTTATACATATCGTCATAAGCCGCTAACTTAGCTTCTCTCACAGCTTTCTTCGCCTCTTGCTTCGCTTTTCTATACCTTTCACCATTTTCATCGGTCCTATCCTTGTATAAGGCTTTACAACATTCCTTCTTAGCCTTCACCTTTGTTTGTACCTCCTCATTCCACCACCAAGATTCCTTTTGGTGTGGGGCAAAGCCCTTGGACTCTCCTAATACCTCTTTTGCTACTTTTCGGATACAACTAGCCATGGAATCCCACATTTGGTTAGCTTCCCCCTCTCTATCCCACACACACTGGGTGATTACTTTCTCTTTGAAAATGGCTTGTTTTTCTTCTTTTAGATTCCACCATCTAGTCCTTGGGCACTTCCAAGTCTTGTTCTTTTTTCTCACTCTTTTGATATGTACATCCATCACCAACAAGCGATGTTGATTAGCCACACTCTCTCCTGGTATAACTTTGCAATCCTTACAAGTTATACGATCCCCTTTCCTGATTAGAAGAAAATCTATTTGTGTTTTTGACGACCCACTCTTGTAGGTGATCACATGTTCTTCTCTCTTCTTAAAGAAGGTGTTGGCTAAGAAGAGATCATATGCCATTGCAAAATCCAAGATAGCTTCCCCATCCTCGTTTCTCTCCCCAAAACCATGGCCACCATGAAAACCTCCATAGTTGCCTGTCTCCCTGCCCACATGTCCATTTAAATCTCCTCCTATAAATAACTTCTCCGTCTGAGCAATTCCTTGCACCAAGTCTCCAAGGTCTTCCCAAAATTTCTCCTTCGAACTCGTATCCAACCCTACTTGAGGTGCGTACGCACTAATCACATTGATAAGTTCTTGTCCTATTACAATCTTGATTGCCATGATTCTATCTCCTACCCTCTTGACATCTACAACATCTTGTGTCAAGGTCTTGTCCACGATGATGCCAACACCGTTTCTCGTTCTATTTGTGCCCGAATACCATAGTTTAAACCCTGAGTTTTCTAGATCCTTTGCCTTACGCCCAACCCACTTAGTTTCTTGTAGGCACATAATATTTATCCTTCTCCTCACCATAACTTCTACTACTTCCATAGATTTTCCCGTCAAGGTTCCTATATTCCACGTTCCTAAACGCATTTTGCTCTCTTGAACTCTACCCTTCTGTCCTAGCTTCTTCACCCTTCCCCGTCTAATAGGATCAAAGTACTTCTTTTGTGTGTCCCGTGTAAAGATGATAGGAGCATATGCTCCCAAACAACTTTGAGTGGAGTCATTCGAAAAGAAGTTTCTATAGCCCCCTTGCTCATTTAACACTGCATCCGGGTGCCGATGGAGATACAGCGACCCTTGCTCACTTATCACTGTGCTCGGGCCACACAGCGCGCCACTTACGGGTGACGCCCTAGCTTTAGCGCGATTTCGTTCTGGATTCATTTTCATAAGGATTCGACGTAATCATGGAGTGCCGGCTATCGACTACCTGACGCCCTCCCCCTCCTCCTTTATCCGGGCTTGGGACCGGCAATGTAAGATAAACTTACACGGCGGAGTTATCATACACATATGAACAGCAGCGGATAATTCATCATCATAATCACATATATACAAGATGAGGTTTGAATGGAATGGCTCTAATACCAACCATTAGAGATCGAAACCATCAACCCTAATCTGTG
Source organism: Malus sylvestris (assembly GCF_916048215.2). Taxonomy (NCBI): domain Eukaryota; kingdom Viridiplantae; phylum Streptophyta; class Magnoliopsida; order Rosales; family Rosaceae; genus Malus; species Malus sylvestris. The sequence continues at coordinate 31,815,155 of NC_062275.1, forward strand.
CATGGACGTTAATTAGTCATGCATGAACCCTAAAACTGATGCACTATGTTTGTAAGCCTAACCTAAGTTGGATGCCATAGCGTTTGCGATGAGAAAATGATCATCTCTTCCCTTGTGTATCAGAAAAGGGTTACTCAACTCTCAATGGGACAAGTTTGCCTTCTTGTAACCAAGCACACATCGAGAAAAGGGACCAAATTCAGTTTTATATACATGACAACTGCCTCTTCCCATCAAAGAGGAAGTTGTCATCAGTAATCGTCCAAATGTAACTGACTGATTCAAATGTATTTGAATCCATTAGGTTTCCCTCCAACAATTATTTGTCCGGTTACAAACAAAACCCTAATTAAGCCTCACTTAATATGACTCACTTAGCTTAAAGTATTGCACTCATGATATGTTTGATGAAACTCACAAAAGAGTTTCTTACACTCCTTATTGATAGTTTTTTTCAGCCACACGAATTTAGAGAATCATGATGATCTACTTTCATTTTAGTTTAATAGAAACACAATATTTGGCTCCAAAAGCTTTGTATCTAAGCATTGTCCTCGAAAGAAATTAAGAGTTAATTTGGGAAATTGGGATTGTTTTTGTTGAAAACCCTTTTTGTAAAGTTTTTATATATTATGTTTTAGTCATTATGTGGTTGATCACCTTCTGAGTCAACATGTAATATCTATAGTTGAACACCTTTTTCTTTGTAAATCCTACACCTATAAATAAGCACTCTAATAAGAGAAAATGGCATCTTGATTTCTCATCCACTTTCCCTCTCATCTCTCTCTATCTCTTTTACTCCAAACTTTATTTCCAACATTTTTATATTTTATCAGAATTGTTATGTAATACCTTATAGTGGAGATCTTTATCTTTATTTGTTTTTTACTTTTATATGATAAATTTTTTTTTGTTATTTTATGAAAATTAAATTTAATGAATGGTATTGAAACCTGATATGTGATGGAAAATCTGATTCGAAGTGGATTTTCCCAACCCCACTCTTCATTAGGATTTCTATAAGGCAAAGAGAGAAAACACGAGTTCCCTCCTTCTCTCTAGAAGGCCGGCCACATGGGAGGGGATTGCTAGCATTCTCTTCCTCTCATGGCTCTCATCTTCTTCCTCAATCAACCTTGGTATCGAAACATAGAGGCCTCCTGCTTTGGGCTCTTTGGACAATTGCATCCAAATTCAAGAATCCAAGGAGGAAAAATGTGCTATGGAGTCCAACTCAGAGAAAGGAATGAATGCCCTTACTTTGGGTGATTATCCCTTGCCTATGCAAAGAGGATCTACAATGGTATAACACATCTCAACTCTCTTTGTTGAATTGGGTTGAGTCTTAGGTTCCCCATACCACTAGGCTTTGAACTTCATGGGTTAAGTTTTGTAATTAACTTTGTACAGGTATGCTTCTGTCATTTAATTGCTAAATGCACGCATATATGTTGCTCCATGAACTTAGAACCATCAAATTTTTCCTTCACCGTGATGAGTTCTCACACACATGTCATGTAAGAACTCATATGTTGCAATAATGCAAAGTAATTCTTTAACCTGAGAAACCATAGTTGCCTTATGGATACATCTTTGGTCATTTGAGAATGTAACAAAGTACATGCCTCATCTTTAGGATGTTCTTAGCGTTGTTAGGGTTTATGATTTACCCATAGAGACATGTGAGTGTACAACAAGGGATCGCTAGCCTTCCATAGCGGAAGAAAAATATTCTAAGATATGACTCATGAGACTTTGTCTGAATAATATGAATATGATTTAGGAAGTATGTTCCAAATCATATTCGCTAGAATTATATAGAGAAGTATCACATTGGATAGTAAATATGAAATAAACTATGTACGAAACAATGTGGTCAAGATTATTGAATAAGAAAATGACCGTATTGCATTGTATTTATAACTAAATAGGTTCTCCAACCACTTATACTTTACTTGGGTAGCCATTACATACTGTTTAGTGTCACTATGGTTTGTTGAAGCCCTGAAGATTATTGAAAGTAAGTTTTAATTCACTATTAATTAGGAAGAGTTACAGTTGCCCACTGCCTCGTTAACTAGAACCTGATGTAATGTACACCGAGTAAGGATGAGTATGAAGAAATACGCTTGAGATAGATAAGTAAAATTAAAGAGTTTAATTGAGCCTAGTCAAGATTAATTAATTAGTTAATTAAACATACATATAAGTCCATATTTCGGGTTTCTTTGCCAAATGTATTTTTTGGTCCATAATGCTCATTAAACATAAGTTGCGTGACAAATTAGCCCACTAATTAAAGGAGACCGGTCATGCTCGCGTTATGTCTTAATTTCAAGTTTGCGACTCAATTCTGAGTGTGTATTAAATTGAAGCTCATTACGGTTCTTTTGAGAGAAAGTTTGGAGGCACACAAATTTCTCCTTCTCTCTCTATAGCCGACCATCTAGAGGAGGAACTGCCAACACTCCTTCCTCTTCTAGGTCATTCCATCTCGTCTTCACATTTCATCCTTGCTATGGAGACTTAGAGCTTGCAATTTTGGAAGCTTTGGAGAATCCATTCATCAGATTCTCAAGAAACAAAGAAGAAGCAAGGAGCAAAGAGGCAAGTAGAAAGGTAACATCCAAGGAGCTAGGAGTGAACTTGAAGCCCATCCACTTGGGTGGTAACCTTGTGGACACAAGGATGAGTTTCAAGGGAATGAAAGCTCAAGTATTTTTCTTTAAATTTTTAAAGAATCATGGTCACCATTCACTAGTATTTGCATTTTATAGGCCAAAGAATTGTATTTTAGTGCATGCCTACTTTAATTGTTAATATATATATGCACGAGTTGCTCAAATATTCTTACAAAGTCATAAAGTTTCCTTCACGGAGTTTCCTATATTTTTAGATATTCCTACAATCTAGTAATTGGCATGTGTTGCAAATAATCTTAATATTCAAGTCGATCCTCCAAATCCCAAATTATTCATGAAGAATGAACGAGACGGGCAATTAAACTTAGACAACATGTCATCATAACAAACCATGCACATGAGCTACACTCCGACTTAAAGCTAGCTCCAATCATGTGCGGCTCCTACCTAATTAACTTCTGACAAATTCAAGTATGATCTCATCAATCGAACACAAGCAAGTCAACTTGGTCAAAGAAGTAATGTCCTATGCAATGACTTAGAGACCTTGCATGGACCAATGTCAGGAACAGCATATTTAGGACGTAAATCCCCAAAACTAGGGATAATGTTCTCATATCATCGTTACGGATGGCCAAGAAATGTGCAACCTTGCCACCCTTACATTAAATTCCCAATTCTTTTGAATTAAGAATTATGGTTTGATTATCACGTGACTTTTTTTGTTCTTTCTTACACCATCTTTTCGGTAAGGGGAATACCTCAACTTCCAACCAAAACAAAGCTTTGTCTTACTACTTCGTAACTACGAAAAAAATTACCACATTCTAAATACTCAAAACGCTCGTACCAAAGGAGTCTCCTATAGCCCATTCTATACAGATCCATTTGACAACTTAGGAAGTGTAATTATGCAAGGCAGACTACGGATATTGGGACATGGCTATGTTGTTTGGCGTCTTCTAGTGCACCATCTGACTTCCATAAAATTTGTGCAACCTAAAGGTTATGGGTTGTAGATTCACCTGGGGCTCTTGCCATTTGAGGGAGTAATGAGAAGGGCGAACCGAAAAATCATCCGAGTAGTGGCTTTAGACTCTGACCCCATAGTATGATTACTTCTATTCCAAAGCAGCGCACTAAGTCAAATACGTTCTGCAGCAACCTCGTGCCTAAAGCAGGTCCAAATGAGGCATCCAAACTAGGAATGTCTCAAAATAAGATTGTATTCCAATGGAGCTCTGATTCACGGAAGTAACTTAGTAAAGTCAGTTAAGTGTAATTTGATCAGAAACGGTTAATTCTGACATATAGGTCATTTCTTATAAAAAAAAAAATTAAGGATTATGCTATTCACACACCTATTTTTTCCTCTTACACACTATTGTTAATTTTTTACCATTGATCTAATTCAATTCATTTGATCCGATGGCCGACAATTAAGAGGGGTGTGTTAAAAGTAAAAATGGGCGTGTAGGTAGCATTACCCAAAATTAATTGATTATTTCAAGTTGAATGTAAGTAGAAAATTAATTTCCTCATTTGGTGGATGCGGAAGCAATGTATTAAGGGATGTGCTATCCACACACCTTTTTTTACTTCTCACACACCCCTTGTTAATTTATATCCCTTGATCTTTTTAATTCAGTCGATCTGACTGTCACAAGTTAAGATGGTGTGTATGAAGTAAAAAGGGGTATGTGGATAGCACACCCTTGTATTAAAAGGAGAATGTGGATATAAAAATATATATTGACCTTTTATATATAACAAATTTCACATTGAATTAGTCATTTATTTAAGAAAAGAATCTATAAAACGTTGCAATCATATTTAGAATAGGAATGTGATTGTATAAATCCCAGTGTATCTAGGGATATATTTGAATATTCCCTGCAGTAGTTAATATCTTATTAGAGATGTAATCTTATAAGTGTAAGGATTTAACCTATCATACTACTATAAATAAAGGCACAATGGGGTGATACAACACATACCTCACAATTAAATCTCTCTCTTCTCTCTCTTATTGTCGTCGGCCTCCCCCTCTCTATCCCCTTAGAATAGTTCAATTAAATAGGCCTACAACATGTTATCAGCATGCTCTTACCAGAAGCTAAGGAATTGAAGGATCATAGGAGGGGGCTCTCTTCTACAATATTCAAAGGCTTTTATTTGTTTTCTGCCAATCAGGTACACTTAAAATAAAGTAAGATATTTGAAATGTCCATGAAGCATGAAAACATTCCCCATGATGCATGAACCCCCTACATTTAAATTTTCCTTCCGATATGTGTGTGTGTGTGTGTGTATATATTGTATATGATTCATATATTTGTCAATATATATATATATATGTATATGTGTATATATATATATATATATATATATATGTTTCATGCATTACACAATTATTTTGCTATTTGGAATTTGTGAGTCAAAGCATATAAAATAAATTAGAAGCAATTTAGGGTCTTTCAAACCCTAGAGATGTCAAAAAAAAAAATTTAGGAAATACGGCATAGCCACCGCCACGCCGTCGTGGCACCACTGCTCTGGCCTGCAGCTAAACCGCGTGGGGCACACTACCAGGACGACGTTGTTTTGATGTCTAACCCATGGTTACAGCCTTTTGGGCTTGCCGCAAGAAAAGAACACTCGGTTGGGCTTCTCTGCACCATCTCGCAGGCCAGTATTCACTGGCCTACACCCGTGTCCAATTTTTGGCCTAAAGCCAACAAGTTTTTATGTTGGGCTCCCCATACCACACGGCCCAGAGGCCTGCAACCCCACTACTACAAAAGTGGCTTATTGTGTCGGTCGTCGGTGTCAGTTTTATATAATATACTGGCGGATAAGATATTTTTGACACTCTCTTTATATGGTGTTGAAATTATTGTCGGGTATAACCGACATAAAATATCTAAGTCGCTTACAACTGACATAGATTGTTAATGTCGCTTATAACCGACATAGCTTTTAATCTTTTTAAATGGCGGTGTCATATAAAATAAGAATCGTGTCGCTTTGGCCCGACATTAATAATTATTTTTAAAATATTGTAAAACCTAGTGTCGATTCTAGCCGACACTAATAATTGCATTAGGGATTGGAATGTTTTATTTGGGTTTTAAAACCCACTTTTGTCAACATCTATCAAACATTTCCCTTTTTTAATACACTATCATTCTCCTTCCATTACTTCACTTGACTCTCTCTCTTTACACACAAATCACATCATTTTTTTCTTTCCTTCTTTTTGGCTAATTCCCTCACATGGGTTTCTTTCTCTCTCTGACACACATGCCTCATTTCTCTCACTTCCTTTCTTTTCTTGTTTTTCTTATTATTTTTCTAACCGGTTCTTCTTCACCCCCTCTCTTTTCCATCTCCCTCACATCTCTCTCTGTACCCACCCACTCAACCTTCCTGTATCCCTTTCTCTTTTTCCTATTCTCTCTATCTCTTTCCTCGACTTCTCCATTTCCCATCCCTCCATCTTCTTATCTTCTGAAAATCCACAAATCAAAACACTGCAAACATCTCCCTTTAGCCTACAAATCAAAACCAGCCAAGTTGTATCATTTCCTCTATCTTTCCACTACACATCTCCCTCTATCCCACCAACACACATTTCCGTTTCCACACACGGAGCTTATAGATCTAGTAAGGACACCAAGCCAAACTTAGTTCTGCATAATGTGTTCCACCACTGTTCATTGCATACCCCAACTAGTTCTCGAGCTGTTGACTTGGGAAGCCTCCATACTACTCCCTCTCATTTCAGTTTCTGTTTTCTAGCTTGATTTCATGTAATCTTAGAACCCACACCGTGGTTGAAAAAATGAATGAGGGTTTTGTTCATTTTGATGTGTTTTGGATGCGAAATCAATGAGAAAATTAGTGTGATTTGGAGATTTCTATGCTTAGATTGGAAAATGTAGGAAAACAGAAGTGACTTTTTGAATTTCGAGGGAATAACAATTTGTTTTCCCTCCTAAATGAATTGTTTTCATTTCCCCAAAAACTCAAAGAGAATGGAAGCCACGAAAGCCACCAAGGACGCCGACGGAAGAAGAGGCGGAGATAGGAAAAAGTCAGTGTCCAAGTCAGTTAAAGCCGGCCTCCAATTCCCCGTTGGTTGTATAGCTCGTTTCCTCGAAAAGGGACACTACGCCCAACGTATTGATATTGGCGCTCCCATTTACCTCGCCGTAGTCCTCGAATACCTCACCACCAAGGTGATTTCCCGATCCACATTTCTCAGATCTAAACATATTCCGTTTATATATATTTTTAACTTTTGGTAATTATTATTAATAACTGAGACATATATTTTTTTATTAATAGTTTGTGGTGTCACTTATGGGCGACGTTATATTAGTTATTATATTTTTCAAATTGTTAGGTGGTGTTGGTTAGGACCGACACCAATCTGTTTCATCTGCCAGTCTTTGTCATTACTTAATGTCGGTTATAACCGACGTGAGCCTCGATGTCACTTTTAACCGACGCTACTTAGTGGCAGATTAAGGGGACTAACTGACATCAATACCCTTTCGTGAAGCTAGCAAAGGTGTTGATTTCCCTATTCGACATTGCATGATTTGATGTTGGATTTTTGGTAACTAATTAGGGTTCTTGTCGATTTTTACACTACCAGTGACAGCCTTTTTTGTAGTAGTGCCCTACCATTGCCTAATAAGCCTGCGGCCAAACTGTAGGGCCCATTCTCATGTTATTTTTTTCGACCCAATGCCAAATGCCCAAAATATTTTTGGGGTACTTTGGTTTTACGTTAATTAATTCTAATTTAATTATCACTTGGTTTATCACCAATCGAAGCTAATATGACATGTCTATCATTATTTTGCTACCAAGATCGACCCCTTTTGGTCCCAATCTATTAAATTAATTAAAAGTGACCTACAATCCATTAATCTGATAATTAATCCAAAATTATTAACCTGAAGATCACTTTTGGGCATTAATGATTCAATAATTTATTTTTATATTTTGAACCGTTAACATCCTTTCATAGTCCGAAGCTCTCACACTTGAGTTCCTAAAGCAACTCAAATCCACTACACTTCAATCAGCATATTGCATTCTGTGTTCTTGCAGGAACCTCTCCTTTATGAACTAATCGTTCATAAAACTAAATTGAACCTGTTATTTTTATCCAATACATGTCTATCGAACCCGAATGTTCTACAATGTATGTCTATAGATTACGATTTGACTAACTATGTTTTGTTGTACCCTCCGTTTTAGGGACATGTCGAACTTAAACAAGCACAATTTCACCTCTGTAGAAGTATCTGGTAGAAACTACCTAAAGTCGGTTCAAGACATGAAGCCCCATCTTACTGCAAAGAGATTAGAGCCACTATCGAGCCACCTACCAACATCAACCTCGTCGATGAAGCTCAGAAAGCTACTGCAATGATCTTCATTCGAAGACACATCCATGATGCACTGCAGACCGAGTACCTCGCTGAGGAGGACTATCACGCCTCGAACCCAGGGTAGGTGGAAAATTCGATCCCAAGTCCGAAACGCGAACTAAAAACTAAATAAATAAAATAAAACGGAAACGGGTTGGAAAATAAAATTCTTCTTATTTAAAATAACTCAATAATTCTTTACAAGGCTAAATAAATAAATACAATTCTAGCCTCACATCTATCTCGTCTCATCCCGTCTACCCTTTTGACATTTTAGTTAATAAACCTGCATAACAATAGAGGGGCGAGCTTCAACAGCTCAGTAGGGACATAACCTTATCACATTAAACTAATAATATTAAATTACGTGTTATTAAAATCATGTAATCAAGTACCAAATCATTATCAATAACAATGCATGAGTGCAATCCAATACTCTTCATCTTTATCCATTAATTCATATAATAAAACACGCGGACCTGCACGTCCCATACCGTGCATTTTACCTCTGCAATGGTGGTTCAAATGTTCTAATATACAAATTAACCCCATGTAACTCAATCATCCCAATTTCCCCTTTTGTTAGTCATCTTGCCAAAACCCTTCGTCGCAGTCCCGAATTACCCTTAAAGAATATGTGCACTGTGGGCTCGCTTGAGACCTGGTACCTACTAAGAGTTGAGCTCAACTACACAAAAGATCATTTCCAACTACCCTTATTTCCAATTCCTTCTCACCACTGGAACTTCAACCACACGACCAATTATGAATGATTCACAAATACTTTCATTTATCATTCACATATACCATAGTATATTCTCAACCAATAGCATTTCACCAATAATTCCATAACCAATAACAAGTAAACACGCAAGAGCAGTATTTGTCCAATTAGCAACCCATATCACATTAATCAACCAACAAGATCGATAATAATATAATTCTTCACGAAATTTAATAAAGCCAATCTCGGTAAAGGTCTGCCGTATTTCCCCTACCTGGAGTCCAAAACATGTAAACAATGTCCCTTACCAACACCTCGATTAAACATAACCGTTGTGGTAACTGGAGTCCCTGATCCAACAAATAAACTATATCACTGTATAATCCCTATATCTAACAACCAATATAAACTCCTTTATTTTAGAATTCCGATATTAGGCTTAACATCACCTTATCTCAGTTGGACCCTTAAAACATTTTTCTTTCTTATTTGGGTCCTCAAAAATTTCTCAATTATATACATGCTGCCAGCAAGCATTTGCCCACAAAACAATTCTAAAATCACAGTTTTGTCCCAAGCCTTCGGGTAATAACAAAACTACCTAACTTTCAAAGAACTGTAAAATGGCCCAAAATCTAAAACTTCTATTTCAGTTTGGTCCCTACAGCGTGAATAGTGATATTCAGGGTTATTTTCCAGATTGGTTCCTCCTGTCTTTCAATCCAAAACATGTCCAAACCCATTTATCATGATCTCTACGTACCAAATCACCATTCAAGTTCACCAAGTTCCCTTAATTTCGTAACAACCACAAAATATCAAGGTTTAAAAGCCATGAAATAATTCTAGGGTTTGCAGCAGCTAAGCCCATATAGAAATTAACCTCAATTCGTTCAATTAAGCTTCGAATAAGCTTAATCCACCATAAACAACATTTAAATTTGAAGATTAAAGTTTGTGTAGGAATAAATCCCAAAAATGGCAGCTTTCAAAATCTGCAGTAAATCCATAAATTATTACCTGAGATTTGTAGTACTATTCCCCACGAAAGCGGAATCAAATTCAGACTTCCAAATCAAAAGTTAAGAGAAAAAATGGTGTTTGGTTGAGACAAGGAGATGAAGCTCATTGCTTCCTCTTTGCATCTTTCCGTGAAGAAAAGAAGAAAGGCCATCAGGTCTTTCGATCCAATATATAGGTGCACCTGTACCGCTTTCTTCATTTGTGGTCCAATGTCTACTTGCCACGTTTCAAAGTAATTCTATCTGCTTCTTAAGGTCCAACTAAAACCTGCCAAGTGGAAGACTTGGCACTTATTTAAGAACTCGGATCATATCTTTTTGCTGTCACCTTCAGGAGCTGTCACGTGGTGATTCGCCATTGGTCCAGCTTGTAAATTCAATTAAAACCTAAGCTCCGAAAAATCATCTGAAAGATTATACAAACTCGCAATGACATTCACTACCTTCATATGAAAACCTTTTGAATAAATTTTTTTCCAAATATTTCTCTTATTCGATAATTAATTCTTGGGATATTACAAGGACCCACGCACCCTCTACCTTGCTCTCGTCGACCGTTTCAATCACCAAAAGACATTTACTTGCCTGAAGCAAGACACGACTGGCAGTATCTACGCTTCCAAGACTTTAAGTCTGTGAATGAATAGAACTCTGAAGTTTATAGAATATGATCACTGCTTAAGTTATGTAAAATGGACTTAACAAATGCAGATATTCTAGAGAAAACCTATTCGACCTTCCATGCCACCAATATTGTCCTGCAGCAACAATATAGGGCACAAAAGTTCACCAAATTTTTGGATTTGATCTCTATTTTACTTCTTGCTGAAAGCAGAACCAACTTTTGATGAAGAATCATTAAGCTCAACCCACTGGCTTGAACCCTACGCCTGAAGCACAGGCTACTAATTCTAGTAGCCACAAATGACGAAAGAATCGTTATGGTCATGGCAATGGGCAGCAAGCCCAACCACGGGCCCAAGGTCAACAGAGCCAAGGCCCACCCAAGGGAAGAAACTTGACCTAGAAGCGCCAACCCCTTAACCCTAAGGCTCCAAACTTCAAGAACAATGGAAAAGCTACCGTTCGATCGGCTTCTACAGAAATAGATATGTGTTACCGCTGTGGATCAAAGGATCATTTGTCACATGTATGCAGAGCTACCCCCGAGGCCATTGCCAAGTATCATTCTGGTTGTGAGTCTAACTTTACCCATGTGGAACATCCTGAAGATGCTACTACATCCATGGAGATGTCAAATTTTCAGAGGTATCAGCTCCTATGGATGAATAAGTTTTATTCTTCTAGACATGATTTTAGGGTGTTTTTACCCTTAGTGGCCGAACCTACTAGGAGTGGCCGGACCTCCCCTTAATTTTTAGGTTTATGGTTTAATTTGTGGACAATTTTTCCAAGTATTTGGAATAATTTGTTTGGTTTTGGTTTGTTTTGAATTATGGATAATTATTTTATGGATATTATTTCTCGAATTGATTAATTGAATGAATGGAATTATATTTATGCATGTGACCAATTCAATCAATTTATTTCTAGGTATGTCTAGTGGGGAAGTTATTTATCTGACTAATAGTGCTACTACGCACACCATATTGCATGAGCGAAACTATTTTACTAACTTCGTACCTAAGAAAACACCTTTGACAACTCCCTAAGGATCATACAACCTGATTAAAGGATATGGAAAGGCTCGTATTATGTTGTCTAATGGTACTATCTTAACCATTAAAGAGGCCCTCTATTCTCCACATTCTGGAAGAACGTTGTTGAGTTTTAGAGATATTCGAGATAATCAATATCATATTGAAACCACTGAAAAGAATGGTTATGAATTTCTTTGTATTACTTCTTATGAGTATTGCCAGAAGCATATTCACGAGAAGTTGGAACGTTTCCCGAGTGGGTTGTACATCATAAACATTCGTGGCATAGAAGCCCACCATGTGGTCGGCCCTGTGCCTGAGTTCCAGAGCACTTTGCTACTTTGGCATGATCGTATGGGACATCCCAGACATGACATGATATGCCGTATCCTCAAACCATCACATGGGCATGATTTACCTCCTTATGTTGGATTCCCACCATGCAAAGATTGTTCTTTGGGGAAGTTGAATACTCAACCCCTAATTACAAAGATTATTCACAACCCTCCCAAGTTTCTTTAGAGGATTCAAGGGGATATTTGTGGACCTATCCAACCAACATGTGGACCATTTAATTACTTTATGGTGTTGGTTGATGCATTGACACGTTGGTCACATGTCTGTTTACTGTCCACATGCAACGCTGCATTTGCGAAACTCCTAGCACAAATTATTAAGCTAAGGGCTCACCACCCTGATTATCTGATCAAGTCGATTCGACTGGATAATGTTGGAGAGTTTACATCACAAACTTTTGATGATTATTGCATGTAAGTAGGGATTGAAGTCGAGCATCATGTACTACATGTTCACGCCCAAAATGGACTGGCAAAAGCTTTCATAAAATGACTTCAATTGATAGCTCAGACTTTGGTTATGCGAACCAAATTGCCGGTATCTGCCTGAGGCTATGTAATATTGCACACAGTTATGCTGGTCTGCCTGAGGCCCACCGCTACCTAACCTCATTCACTGTTATAGTTGGTTACTGGATACGAGCTTGATGTCTCATATTTACGGGTGTTTGGCTGCTCAATCTATGTGCCAATAGCACCACTACTACGTACCAAAATGGGTCCTTAGAGAAAAATGGGAATCTATGTCGGTTATGATTCACCATCCATTATTCTCTATTTAGAGCCATTGACATAAGATCTCTTTACCACACGTTTTACAAATTATCACTTTGATGAGACAGTTTTCCCGTCATTAAGGGGAGATAAACATGCTAACATTCCTAGAGAACACCGTGAATTGTCGTGGTATACTCCCACTATATCTCATTTAGATCCCCACACTGCCCAGTATGCAACTAAAGTGCTACGATTTATAAATCTTCAAAGCATTGTTCAAAACATGCCAGATGTTTTTACTGATCTAGCTAAGGTGAAAATATCACATATACCTACTACTAACGTACCTGCAAGGATAGACGTACCATGAATATGCTGTAACACCACCTAGGAAAGCCGAACCATCCCCAAAGGTGGTGGGGAGGCCGCACCTTCCATGGGGCTCGGTACATTAGCGGCTAGCCAATCATCTGCTCCGACCTTGAAGCGTGGTCCCTTGGTTTAAATGATTCACAACACCAGAAGAGGAAAACGGCACAAACTAGTGACCCTAGTCTGAATCTAACCATCGCACACTCGTATGTTCCAACGCATAAGGTTATTATAGATTACGGCGATGCCTTAAATGAGAGACAACCGTACCTCCCGAGAATTGCAAGATTTCGGTCCACTACACAATATTGGATGAGGTTTGGAATCAAAATGAGATGATCGTAGACGATGCATTTGCGTACACAATAGCTACTGACATCATGCTTAATGATGACATTGAACCACGTTCCGTTCATGAATGCCGACATAGAACTGATTGGTCAAACTGTAAACAAGCAATCCAAGTCGAACTTGATTCCCTTATGAAACGTAAGGTGTTTGGACCTATAGCTCATACCCCACCACATGTGAAGCCCCTGGGCTATAAGTGAGTTTTCGTGACAAGCATAATTAGAAGAATGAAATAGTATGATAAAAACACACCTCATAGGACAAGGCGTTTCTCAATGCCCTAGAATTGATTATGATGAGATGTATTCCCCTGTAATGGACGTCATAACGTTCTACTACCTTATTAGTTTGGTTGTTTTTGAAAAACTGAATATGTAGCTTATGAACGTGGTAACCACGTATCTCTATGGGGATCTAGATACATAAATCTACATGAAAGTTTCAGAAGGACTTCCATTGACTGGTTCAAATAGTTCTAGACCACGGAACACTTTCTCTATTAGATTAAGGAGATTACTCTACGGATTGAAACAATCCAGGCAGATGTGGTATAACCGTCTGAGTGAATATTTGACAAGTTAGGGTTATGTGAACAATGAATTATGCCTATGCGTGTTCATTAAGAAGTCACATTATGTATTTGCGATCATTGCAGTTTAAGTCGATGACATGAACCTCATCGGAACTCTTATGGAGCTTAAGGAAATTGTCGTTCACTTGAAATCAGAATTTGAGATGAAAGATCTTAGGAAAACTTGATATTGTCTCGGCCTGAAGATCGAGCATTGTTCGGATGGAATCTTAGTACATCAATCGAACTTCACCCAAAAGGTGTTACGACGTTTTAATGAGGATAAAGCGAAGCCTTAGGTACTTCTATGGTCGTTTGGACTCTAGATGCTAAACGAGATCCCTTCCGTCCTAATGAGGATAAGGAAGAGATGTTGGAACTTGAAGTTCCATACCTATGTGCAATTGGGGCTTTATTGTACTTGCCTCAATGCACTAGACCCGACATTTCCTTCGATGTTAATCTTTTGGCTAAATACAGCAATGTGCCTACATGCAGACACTGGAATGGTGTTAAAGATACTTTTCCGCTACCTCAAGGGTACGACGGATTTGGGCTTGTTCTACATCCACGAATCCTCGAGAGGAACCACCACCCCCCGTCGGTTCTTAGGTTCATTCTAGCCTTGTTAGTTATGCAGATGCTGGATATCTACCTGACATTGAAGCCACCGCTATATCTTTAATGTTGAAGACACCGCTATATCTTAGAGATCTACCAAGCAAACGCTAGTTGCGACTTCTTCAAACCATGTTGAGATCCTTACCCTGCATGAAGCATGGCGTGAGTGCTTTTGGTTAAGAGCAGTCATAGAATATATTCAAAGCACTAGGGGTCTTATTACTGTCATTGACCTTCCTACGACGATCTTTGGCATGTATCAAACAGTTAAAAAAGGGATACATCAAGGGAGAGAACACCAAGCACATAGTGCCAAAGTTCTTTTATTCTTACCAGCAACAACAACATCAGAACATTGAAGCCAAGCAAATCCATTCCCAAGACAACCCGGCCGATCTCTTTACCAAGTCATTACCAATGTCTACTTTTTATAAGCTCGTCCAAGGAATCGGCATGTGTAAATTATCTGAATTGAATTGCTTGAAAGTTATGTCTAACTCAGGGGGAGTATCTTGAAGCATACTCACTTGATCTTAATGAACTCTTTTTCCTACAATTAGGAGCATTTTTCCCACTGGGTTTTTGCTACCTAACGAGGTTTTGATGAGGCACCCATCCCAAGATGATCATAATCCGTTGAGTTCACTATTTTCGTCTTGTTTGATGTTTGTTTTAGACATTATGCATACTTCTCACTTTTCTCCTTAGTCTATAGGTTTTTACCTGCCTTAGGTTTTACCATAGCGAAGTTTTGTGAGTTTTACTACCAATGCAAACTTTCTTTATATTTGAGACTCGCATTCGCCCGTTGTAAGTTTTACTACTAATGCGATGTTTTGTTTGAGTATTTACACAATTAAGGGGGAATGTTGCAGTCATATTTAGAATATGAATGTGATTGTGTAAATCCTAGTGTATTTAGGTATATCTTTGAATATTCCCCATAGTAGAATATGAATGTGTCAACGGTAAGGATTTAACCTATCAGACTATTATAAATAAAAGCACAATGGGGTGATACAACACTCATCTCACAATTAAATCTCTCTTTTCTCTCTTTTATTGCCACCGGCCTTCCTCTCTCTATTCCTTTAGAATAGTTCAGTCAAATAGGCTTACAACATAAAAATGATTATAGATGCTATTATTTCAAACCACCGAACCGACCCCTAGGCACGAGAGAGAGGGTGACAGGCCAACAACTCTAGTTGACACAGACAGTTTGACATGGATATAGTAGCGGTTGACTGTTGACTAGTTTACGAAAATTCACATCCTCATGCTTAAACAGCATAGTTTCGGTTCAATTATTGGTTTGAGTGGTGGAAAACCATATATACCTTATATAACGGTTTACGACATGATGAAATCATATATCATATCGAACCTTGATCTTTGTGCCAATGATACACAAACACAAAAGATGAACATGGAAACAAATTCACAATCCACGGTTTAAAGTTTAAACCTGGAAAAAAAATAATCTAATCCAACTGTTTAAGTGGGATGAAATCGATCTTGTCGGAATTTTAAAATTTTTTATCGAATTATGCGGAAAACAAATTATGTTAACAAAAATGTTGAAAATTAAATTTAATGAATGGTATTGATACCCTTATAAATATTAAATTTAATATTGCAAATAAAATTACTGTGTGAATATCAAGGTTCTAAAAGACGCTAGGTATTAGTCGGGCAGTAGGTTGGGGCCTACCACCTAGCAAACTAGGCGGATTTAAATCAATTTATTATATTTCGTGTAAATATGTATTTGTTTATATAAAAAAAAAAATTTGGTCACACGCCGTCACGAAAGAGCTCAACTCCTTTTCACCAGTTTGGTAAAAGGCCGCTTGCGTCTGTTAATACTTAAAATATATATAATTTCATCATAAACTACAAAATAGAATGACTTATATATTATGAAGTATTGGAACATAATGAAAACATAGGGAACAAGCATATAAGGTGTGTTCATTTAAGTATTCAGCAAGTCTCTTACAATTTATTAAAAAAATAAAATGCAAAATGAAAGTTATCTATTTTCCATCGAAGTGAGTCACAACCTAGGTAGGTGCCTGGGGGGGTCTGGACGGGCCTGGCGGGGTGCCTAGGTAAGCGCCTCAGCAAGTCTAGGCGCCATTTCTTAATTTTCAAACGCCTAGACATTAATTGGTGCAGTGGCCAGCCGCCTAGTGCCTGCACGGCGCTAGGCAAAGATTTTTAGAACAGTGGTGATTATACATGTTTTAAGCATGGTATGGAATTTCATTTGAATATGTTTACTCGAATATTGCAAATACAGTATTTCAATTTTCCCAATGACTCTTTGTTTTCTTATATGTGAACTACTCCTTCAAATATAAAGTGACATTATTGTATCATACAAACGTCATAATCGTAACCATTAATTTTTTTATTATCATCTAAAATTGATCTCTTCAACAATTCAAAAAAGAAAATGATAACCACTACAAAAATTCATTGGATATAGAGACTGTACAGTTATCCATATAAATCAAAGAATTCATTGAATATGGAGATCATTTAGTTATCCAAATTAGTCAAAGACAATTGATGATTTATCAAAAAGGTTTTACTAGTGGTCATAACTGTCACTTTGCTCAAACAAATATAGATGACTAAACAGTCTTCAAATTGAAAGAAATGTTTTTAATTTGGACTAATGCGATAAAATTCCATTTATCAAAACAAACATATACAAGAAGGTGCCATATGGGTACATTTCTCTGGTGACCAATCTCTTAATCTTGAGATAAATTTTCACAAATTTGCAAATAAGAAAACCCCTACATGGCTACCACAACAAGAACCATGAGCAAGCAGCATAGATCTACCACAAAGATGGCTGATGCAACATACCTAGCTATAGGGCACACAAAATCCATTATAAGAATAATGAGTAACAAGCAACTAGCTAAATAGGACAAAACAAAACAAATAAAAGCTACCTAATCCAAGGATGGAATCATCAATCAACAAGTCTCCACAGTGAGGTGCATACCGCTTCTAGAGAGATCTTTTAGCTACCATAGGAGTAGGCCACCATGAAAATCAAGCTGTAAAAGGTGTATCTGACCCACCACAACCGAAAATCCCACCCAAAATCATGAAACTAGCCAAAATAAGAGTGTACAACCTAGATTTAGGAAGAAAACTCCAACAAATGTTGGAGGGTTGTACAAAATGGTGGGAAAGGGAGGGAGCTTTTGCAAGGCATCACCAAACCCAGTGAAATTATAGGAAAATAAAGAAGTATGTTGGAGGCGCGTAATGGAAAGAGGGAGGCGCATGAGCGAGGGAGGGAGAGGATGTGCAGAAGATGGGATGACAAGAAAATCCACAAAGGAAAAGGGAGAAAGGTTCGGAAATGGTGTGAGGGGTTGTTGCCAACCCTAAGCCGAAGCTAGGGGAGAGAGAAAGAGATAAACCTATAAAATGATGCTCAAGAGAATGAACACTTTCGATTATGATCGTCATTAAAGAATGAATTACTCATTAGCTATATTTTGTGTATATCCCAAATAGATGCTCATCTCCATGAATAGTATGGTCCCTACGTGGACTTTTACCAACAAAGAACGAGAATGCCGCAATTAAAATTGTGAGGCCCACATTTAATCCACGCACTGTTCAACATCCCTGAATGCTTGAATAGTTTAATGAATCTTATCTTTATGCTCTCTTAATTGAAGCTCAACTCCATCAAGTAGGAATCACAATCATATCCAATTAAGGATATTTCAAGATAATCCCAAGATATTATTTATTAAATAGTATCTTTAGTATAATGTTTTCCTCATCCATCTTACAGATGACATACCTTAGCCAACTGGACGTCAATAGATGTCATAGCAAACCATACACATGTGGTTGGCCTAGCTCTATAGATATGCTATTCTCCACTAAATTCTGGTAAGCTTTTGCTACACAATCAAGCTCTAAGCTCTCTTTCCTTTTCAAAAAAAAAGACTAACTTATGCATCGAAAATCTATTAGCCAAACTCCCCCCTCTCCACCTTGTGAACATACATAGCTTTAGTCTTTAATCAATGTTGTTTATTTGTTTTGTAGGTACAAATAGGCCAAGACCGAAGACAACATACTTTTGCTACCATAAATTGGTCATTTCATTGTGAGCCCGATTTAATATCTTCAAAAGGTTCTTGTAATCAATTTCGAAATTTTCTGTTATGTTGAATTTCTCATACGTTCATAGTCATTTAACTGTTTCAAAATTCCTTGATCAATCCCTGGAGAAAGGATACTATGGTAAAAAAAATAGAAACCACGATGAGCAGAATGCTCTACGTTCAAAGATATGGACCAGAGAAAGGAGAATATGACGTGGCCCAGCGCCGCCGTTCCTCGTGACTCAATGCAGCGATTGAAGCAACCTCACATCCATCATAGAGGAGTCTTATAGCAGCGTCGGGCATGCAAGCCCATGATGAAGACTTATAAAATAACAGGCAAGAGGACCAAGAGCAAGCAGCCCACGCTTCGGTAACGGCTCACACTCTCTAGGCCCATGCATACTTGCAGCAGCAGCAGACCTTGCTATTAAAAAAACTAGGCCCAAGCGCAATGCATAAGAAGTCTAACATGAACCCTATACACCAGCTGCAGTAGCCCAAGGCTAGGCAGGGCGACCTAGCTCCGTGCCTCAAGCCGCACCTATGCACCTAACCTGACCGATGGTCCCATATTGGTCCTCAAGTCAGTTAAGCCAAGTAGGCCCGTAATCCCAGCTAGATCCTACTCCAACCGGGCCAACCAGACCGGTAATTTGATCGATGACTGAATGAATGGTATTTTTACCTTTTTTTCTCAAGCTTGACCCATCCAGGCTAGAATTTTACACTAATTATCCATTACACATCCACCACTGGTGGGGATGCTTACCAACCAAGCTCTTTTACCGCAAATGTAGATCAACACCTGTCCTAGTAGGTTGTAGATTTGACAAACACCTTCACGCAACAGATGACCTTATTGAGTAAACCTTTGATGCACATCGAGATGCAGCACTCCTAGCGAGGTGTCCATGATCAGGACGAAGGCAGATGACTATGTTTCTTTCAAGCAACATCATGGTAAGCATCTACACAACCATAAATTGAGCATTCTACTAGTGCACACTCTCATTTACTCACTCGAGATAACGTTATCTCCCACCATAGTACACGTAGAAGCGTTCACTCTCAACTTAACTCACGAGAGAGTGTTAATTCACGATTGGGCCCACACTCTAACAAGCATCCTAGATGTAGTATCCACTTACAACTTGGCCTCGCACAGAGATTATCCCACCACACACCAGAATAGGTGATGCAAGGGACAAAGGGAAGGAAAAGAACGATATGGCTCAAGTTTGATTGGCAGCCAATGCCAATGTAACCACGAACAGCCCGCTCACATACCAGAGATGAAAGAAGTGCACTGCAGCCACGACACTGACAAACAGGACACTAGGAAGAGCTGCATAAACCTGCAGGTCACCATTGCCCCAGAGGCAGATCCATTAGGAAGTAAAAATATTTTTAGCTAAGCGATTGAGCAGTTTCCATCACATCGACAACACTGAAGACGCGTTCTGGATGGAAGTAATCAGTATAAGCAACTCATCTTTCACAAACGAGATTAAGCAGACGAACTTGCATCGTAAGTTCAACATGCCACACTTTACCCTTTTCAAGGACTATGACTATTCGGATAGACATTTAAAGCAGTACCGTCATGCATGACCTTTACAAGAACAACGGCACCCTCAATTACAAGATTATCAACATCACCCTGCAAGGCGAGGCATAAGACTACAAGATTATCAACATCAACTTGCAAGGTGAGGCGTAAGACTGGTTTCATACCCTTCTTTACGGTTAATATGGAACTTCAATGAACTTTCCTTGGTTTACATCAAGGAATGTTCATCCTATCGCTCGATAAAAAAGAAGTCTGACCATATGTTCAACATCAAGAAAGACCCGAAAGAGACGTTCTGCAACTATATGAGGCGGTTCTGTAGAATTATCAGAGAGACGGGCCATGCTGTGCACGACCGACTATTTTTATTTTTTTTACAAATCCCTTGCAGAACGTCAGGCTGCTTGTGTGTGTGTGATATTTCCATGTATGAGTATGAGTATTGCTGTGTCAAAGTATCCTTGTGGGTGTGCTACTTTGTTGTGCAATTTCTTGTAAGATATAATGGCATCTTTGGAGGATAGCGGGGTTCTGAAATTGGAAGGACATGCTTGTAACCCAACTAGTAATCTAGTATTAAATCCTATTGTTATTCAGAATGATGCGTCAGCTGTACCAAACACCTTAAAGCTAAATAGATCGAATTATCCTCTTTGGTCCAAAGTTTTAGAGATGCACATCGCTAGACACAGTAGGAAGGGCTTTGTGACAAGGAGTACTAAGGAGCATACTGAGGATAGTGTTGAGTATGAGACATGAGAGATCTATACATCGACAACCATAACCACATAGAGCCAAGGGGACTCACCCTACACGTGGTAATACAATACGAGCCCTCTCCCTGGCTCTCATACCATGTAGAATTATCATTGAGACGTGGCAACAACATTGATACTATCCCCAACTTGGTAATTACCACATGCACAATCCGTCAAGTGTGGGGTTTTATCATAAATGGCCTCGGTATTAGTTGGAGTGGGGTTAGGATATTTAAACTACTCCTTTCTTATTGATACGGTCGATGTGGGACATTTCAATAGGTTCAAGGAGGAAAAGGCCAAGATTGTTAATTGCGATGATGCGATAGCCAATACAACATTTAGAAAATGAACTCATAGCAAACCACCCCTTAATCGGAAAGCTGATCATTTGAAGGGACATAACCCTGGTGAACCCTTTTTATTTGGCTAAGAAGCACTCACTTTGGGACGATGCCAAGCCAGCTAAGAAAGCACTTAAGCAACCTCAGAAGGATTCGAGGTTAGTTTAAAAAAAGGCAGATGAGAAGTATTCCAGACATCAAGAGAAAGTCAAAAACAACCTTAGGGACTGGTCCTCGACAAAATGAGGCTCAACACCCAAGACATTTACAAAGTTCTTAATCTCGATCAACCAGATACTTCACAATCTCAAGAGCAAACCATGGTTCAAGTTGCCACCACTTTCAAAGGGAGATACATCAAGGCTAGACCACTCGAAGTATTGCACATTCCACCGAGGTCCAAGTCACATGACGGGCTCTTGTTACAAGTGGAATGAGTACCTTCAAAAGGTGGTAAAGAAAGGCTAGCGTGACAAATGCCTTGATAAGTCAGCAACGTAGCATAAGCGAAATGCAAAAGCTGACGCCAAACCCTTTACCAAGGTGATTTGAATGAATGACATTTTCACCAAGCCCAAGTATATGGGGACCACTAGCATTTTTAAGAAAATGAAGGTCAAACTAGAGAAAACGGTCTTCCACGTTCAAGCCATTTATGTTGTACAAAGTAAGACACCGAAAGAGGAAACTTTAGTCATGTTAATTTTGACCTAGTTGTTGTAGCTTAGAAGCTCAAGTCATACTTTAAAATGCATATAGTCATCATCATGACCCAGTATCCCTTGCGATCATTCCTGCACAATCCAAATACCTCTCAGCAAGTAATCAAGTGGTTGTTAGAAGTTGGTCAAAACACCTAGTCTACCGACCCCACATGGCGATAAAGGCCTAAGCACTGGCGGACTGCATAACGAAGTTTATTCCCAATTCGACGGAAGCAACAACTTAGCGAAACATGCCTCTAGGGCAGACGACCATCACAAGGATGCACCAGCTTACCCTGCAGAAGACTTTTAGTGCTTGTATGTTAATGGTTCCTTCAACTACCAAGGATAAGGAGCAGGTTTTGTCTTCATTACCCCAAACCGTTCGATACTCGAGCAAGCTATCACTTTAGGCTTCTAGGAGTCCAACAATGAAGCAGAGTAATGAAGCAGATTACAAAGCCTTACTAGCAGGCCTCTTTCTGGTGAAAGACTTTGCAGTGACGAAGCTTGTAATCCATTCAGATTCTCAGCTAATGACGTACCAAGCCTTAAGGAGAAACATCAAAGGATGGCGCGATACCTGGTGAAGGTTCTAGAGAAACTTGTCGCATTTACGACTTACACCCTCACGCAGGTTCCACGAGTAAAGAATGCCCATGTGGATGCACTAGCAAGCTAGGCTTTGCCCTCGATCATTAGCTCAAACGCGCTATTCTAGTTTAGTACTTGGATAAGCCAAGCATAGATATAGAACCAGCAACATAGGAGAATGATACATGAACTTTTACTAGTGAATGACGAAAGGGCCCCTATTAAAATAACGAAGGCTCAGATTTAATCAGCACGCAGCTCAACATCCTGAAGGCCTAAGCAGTTGACTACAACCTCATCAAGCTTTCCTGCCCATGGTAAGGAGAAAAGTTAAAGGTATTAAAGATAGGATTAATTACCGAATTTCATATTTATACTTTTCAAATTGAGGTTTAACTCCATCAAGCAAGGAATCACAACCATATCCAGTCAAAAATATTTCAAGATAATCCTAAAATTATTTATTGAATATTATCTTGGGGATAATTTTTTCCTCTTCCATCCTATGGATGACACACCTTGGCCAACTGGATGCCGACACATGTCATGCCAAACCGCACACAGTGGTCGGCCTAGCTCCTCTAAATATCCTCCATAAAACTCTTGTAAGCTTTTGCTACGCAATCCAGACGTAAACTCTCTCTCAAAACTGACATAAGTATCGGAGATCCATTGGCCAAATCCCCCTTCTTCACCTCATGGGCGTGTGTGGCTTTGGTTCTTTGATCAAAGGTGTTAATGTGTTTTATAAGTACAAAATCGTCAAGACCGAAGATGGCAAAATTTTTACTACCACAATCCCCATATATATAAAACCCCAAATAAAAAATAAAAAAAAAAATTCTTGTAATCTTCGTGCAGGATTTGGGAGAAGATCATGTTTCAATAGGGTTAGTGATAGAGTTGAGATTTGTCTAGTTTTAGGGGCTTTTAGATTTTAGGGTTTAAATAAAATTCTTTTTAGATTTTAACCTAAATGGTTTCTGAAATCTAACTTAAGTCCTTATTTTTAAAATTTACAATATTTAAGTAATTATAGCACATTTATTATTTAAGTAATTAGTGTATTTTTTTGCTCCTCCAATCATATTAATAGGTAAAAAAAATTATTCAAAATTTAAATCTTATAATTAAAAAAAAAGTCAATAATTAAAAAAAAAATTTATGTTTATAATAACTTATAGGTACAGAAGTTTTAGTACGTAAATTTTAGTACAAAAAAATCAATACAATAGATCGGTATGAGTGTATAGGTACATATGTTTCAGTACGAATATATATGTACATAAGTTTTGGTACGAATATATCGGTACATACCTATAGTGTCTAAACATAAATAGGTGCATAATACGCATATAACTCTATATGGAGAAAGTCGCACATAATGAAAAATAGATGATAATCTATGAATTTTCTTATTATGGGAACTGAATAATAATTATCAATGATAAATAACATTTTTATTGTTTATGAAAATCAATATATAACCTACACACAAAAACTTAATAATTATTACAACCTAATTAATATTCAAAAATTAAAATTAAATGTCAAGGACTATTGTTGATTTTTAATCTTAGACAAGATTTTATTCAAAAATTAAGATGTCTCAAGGATTGAAATAGAATTTTCCGTATTGAAATAACAAATGATGCATACAACTACAATCATTGAGATAAAAAATTAATTGTGACGTGTGGCCATCATTTATCACATCAAATAATACACTATTGTAATGTGAAAATGATGTCTCCCTAATATTTTTCTTTAATTTATGATGCCGCGTGAAGCATCCATGTCCTTTACAAGGGTCCCTTCCTTTTCTCAAGTTGTATACATGCTGCCAACATTGACCAAAAAAAAAAAAACAGATGCTCTCAACATCTATAAAGAATGATGCTTACTGCGTCCAATTCTCGCCATTCAGTAGCATACGGTTTCAAGATTATTGTGAGTTCTTCAGAGAAGTTTGAGAGTTCTTCAGAGAAGTTTGAGCTTGTTTTCCTTGAGGATACAAGTGCTGCTTCCACACCAAGTCCATCTTTGTACCTGCAGGAAACAGAGACTGACAAACCGTAAAGTTTCCAACCTTTTATTTCCTATTATATTTTATGTGCAATAATTTATATTGTAAAGTGTAAAATTCTGTAAATATAGCAAGTGTCGTTTAGTTTATTAACTTCAACGTTAGAAATACTTCAAAAGTTGTAAATCAATGAACCTTTTGTTGTTAATATATAGTCACCAACAAAATAATTAATTATATTCAGTTGAAGTGTTTTGAATTTTTCAGGAGAATACGTTTGCCTTTCGGAATTCAGAAAATGGAGAAATCAACAATGTTTGTTGTACTATTGGTGTTGCAACTTTTTGTCCATCTTCAATTAGAGGTTCACTCGTTGGCCACTCTTTCTGAACATGGTAAAATTAATTATGTAAATGAGAATTTTTCCCTTAAAACTCATTTTCTCTCTGCTTCAACCCATCATATTTACTTTTCATGAGAAAAACTCATTGACTAGGCTCCAACAAAGCAAGTTTCCTTAACTGGCTTGATGACTTTGATTATTTATAATTTCTCTTCTAAGAATACCCCGTTATAATTTAACATAATTTTAGGGTAGAATTTTGTGGAATTTAATGCTATTTGTCACTAACTGATTGCTTTCTCAAACATTTTTTATCTCTCACATTAGTGTTTCAAATATTTTACAATCTGTCACTTTTATTTCAAACTTGTTCAAAATGCTTTTCCAGTCTGTCAGGCGTTTGTTCATTCAATTGTTGGGAGTTGTATGGGATTGGTTTTTCATCGTTCGAGATCTATCAGATCCTGTTTCAGGCTTTGATTTGTTATGTTCACAGTTTTTTTTAATTCCTCGGTTTGCTTCATTCCCTCTATAAATGTTTGTTACTTTTTTGTTACTCATCATTTTTTGTTACTTTGATGTTTTATATTTGTATTTTATTAAAAAATGGAAGAATATATGCATTAATTTGCTTATCAAATATATGAAAAACAATTTACCTATACCATGTAACCAATTATATACGACAAGGGAACCAACTCTTTTCTTCTTTTGAGGATGCATATGGAAAAATGGGTGAACATTTTTACCAAAAATATATGAGAAGGGAAAGTATCACACAAGTTTACCATCTTTGTATGATATATCTCCCATTTACAATGTAAACTTTCAAGAATTTTTCAGCACATAAGAACTCTTACAAGAAATCGTCTTTACAACAAAAATTAAAGCTTTTTGTCAAGAAAATAAACTATACAGATACAAAAATGCACGGTTGCAATCATGAAAAATAGCATGGCTACCTTACAAAAAAAATACGCTTGCACCGCCCCCCCCCCTTCCCCCCATGGCTACCTTACAAAAAAAATACGCTTGCACCGCCCCCCCCTCCCCCTCCCCCCATGGCTACCTTACAAAAACAATACGCTTGCACCCGCAACCGCCCCCCCCCCCCCGCGACAACCACAAAAAAAAAAAAAAAAAAAAAACTTGATTGCCATAAACCTCTTTTTCCTTTGTTTTGTTTCGTACACATGACACACACATGGGCTAGAAAGGTGCTTTTTTGCATGCAATATTCTCTTAAATCCTAAAAATTTGAAATCAAATGAAAAAAAATTGCATAAATCAATTCATACCTAGGTGGAAGATTTAAAACTTCAAAATCACCATCCATCGGTCAAAAAGAGCTTGTTTTTCTCGATGAGAGAACCTTGAATTTTAGTCATAATGAACGTAGAATAAAGATTGCATGATGGTAGTGTTTAATTACTCGGTGTGTGTTCATTGATAAATTTTAGTTTTATTGTTAATTTCATCTTGTACTTGACGGTTTGGGATTCGGGGTCTCTACGATGAGATCTAATGATGTTCGTCCTATAATTGCCAAAAAATTCACTGACAGCACTGCATAATAGTTTGTTAGTTTTTGATCCAAGGTCACGCAGAGAACACACTAACGCATTTTCTGATAATGTAAGTCAGATGTTGAGTTTTGCTGCTAGTTATTTCTTGAGAATTCTATAAAGACTTGTATTATATAAGCATATAATTATCCTTCAAGTGACATTTGTGACAGGTGGTTGTGTAATTCATGTTATAATCATATTCTTTTCTGTTCAAAAAAAATTTAAAACAAAATATATTAAGGTTATTTTGAGAATAATAATAGGTGGAGAAATAATATTTTACTTTTTTAACTTTTTTATGGGGTGGGTCTAGTAGTACTCTTTAAAAGTTGGGTTTTAATTAGAAGCAATTAATAGATGGGTTTTTGTGTAAGACTATTAAATTTGCAAGGCCTATTTCTTAATGACCCAATTAATTACGTAAATGAGAAAAACATAAAGATGCCCACGTAGATGTTGTCACTTCTGCAACCTATTTCCTTCCTATTTACTAAAGAAAATTCTCTCACTTCCCATTTTGCAGATTTTAGCTACTCAAAATCTGTGATTAATGCCACTGATCTTCCACTAGAAGAAGTGTATGACTACATTGTAGTTGGAGGGGGTACCGCAGGGTGTCCATTGGCAGCAACTTTATCATCAAAGTATTCGGTGCTCGTTTTAGAAAGAGGAAGTTTTCCTACATCATATCCGAATGTCTTGACTCAAGAGGGGTTTATATATAATCTCCAGCAAGAAGATGATGGAGAGACACCAGTTCAAAGGGTCATGTCAGAAGATGGCATTCCTACTGTTAGAGGAAGGATCCTTGGCGGCACGAGCATGATCAGTGCTGGCGTATACGCAAGAGCTAACATTTCATTCTTTAATGAATCGGGAGTTGAATGGGACATCAATTTGGTTAATGCGACATATGAGTGGATTGAAGACACTATTGTGTACAAGCCAAATGCATTCGCTTGGCAAACTGTTACACAAAAAGCTTTTTTGGAGGCTGGCGTTTTACCAGAAAATGGATTCAGTTTGGATCACGTACCTGAAACAAGAATCACTGGCTCAACTTTTGACAATAGTGGAACGAGACATGCGGCTGATGAACTACTTAACAGAGGAGACCTAGACAACTTGCGAGTTGCAGTTCATGCCAACGTAGAGAAGATCCTCTTCTCTTCTAGTGAATCAAGTACGTTGCATCTATGATACTTAAAACAGCTCTAAGTTTCTCATTCTGCACTTTAAGATTAACAATTTATTGTTTTAACCCATTAACGGAATCAAGGAAAGGCCAAACACTGGATGTGAGAATAAATTAAGCTACCGTATTCTTTGGATGAATCCAGGGTACCCCCGCACGTAGGCGATGACTAATCCCTCGAACCGGGTCGGACCCCATTCAGGGTGCAAACTCTCCCAATGCTAGCTTCTCCATTCACAAGGCTCGAACTCGAGACCTTGCTTAAGGAGAACAAGCTCCTTGCCATTTTAACCTTCGTTATAGTAATTACATATTAATTATAAGCTATTTTATAATGCAGGATTGTCAGCTACAGGAGTCATATATAAGGATTCTAACGGAATTTCTCATCGGGCATATGTACGCGATCAAGGTGAAGTTATATTGAGTGCAGGGACAATGGGGACCCCTCAACTTCTACTACTTAGTGGCGTTGGCCCAGAGTCTTATCTATCATCTCTTGGAATACCAGTTGTGCTTGACCATCCTTACGTTGGACAGTTTCTATACGATAATCCTCGTAATTTCATTAACATTTTGCCCCCAAATCCAATAGAACCCTCAATTGTAACAGTTCTAGGCATTAGAGACGATTTCTGGCAATGTTCTATCTCGTGCGGACCACTTACTGCTCCACCCTATAGTTTATTTCCTAGTCAGTCTTATCCCCTGCCAATAAATTCAACTTTCGCACACATTCCTAACAAAGTTCCAGGACCTCATTCTCATGGTTCTCTCACGCTAAATTCATCTTCTGATGTGACAATTGGTCCAAATGTTAGATTCAATTACTTTTCAAATGCGGTGGACCTTGCTCATTGTGTTAGCGGCATGAAACAAATTGGTTATTTATTAAGGACTAATGCATTTAAACCATATAAAACCCAAGATTTACCAGGTATAGAAGGTTTCACCTTTTTGGGACTACCTCTGCCAAATAATCAAACAGATGATGCACTCGAAACATTTTGCCGAGATTCATTGGCCTCATATTGGCATTACCACGGTGGATGCATTGTTGGAAAGGTGGTTGATGGTGGTTTGCATGTTAATGGAATTGATGCATTACGCATAGTTGATTCTTCCACATTCCCTGTCACACCGGCGAGCCACCCTATGGGCTTCTATCTGATGTTAGGCAGGTATATGATGTATACTTGCAACAGCTTGAAATTTTCAAAACTTATTTGGTTGTATGAATTGCTCGTTTTCGTTACTTTCAACTTTTGTTCTTTGGGCAGGTATATGGGTCTTCAAATTCTGCAAGAGAGATCAGCTTGGGTAGGTATGTCATGCATGGACGGGGCCATGCAAAGCCTACAGCGGGGCATCTGCCCCCACCCAATGAATTTTGAAGAAAACCTTGAAGGGGTCAATTGTCAATCAACTCTAATATAATTTCCTTTTAATTCTTATAATTTACAGCTTTCTGTAACCTGTTTGAACTATCATATATATAGTTTTTCTACTTAATATGTTTATTGCATGCCCTTATACAACTTGAAAATGGCTCAGTACAATTGTAAATCTGTTGTTTGGTAAACGAATTGAATCAAATATTATAAGATATTGTGTTTTATCGTTTTGTTGATTGTTTTAGCATAATTATGCACTGTCTTTACTTTTCAATGTTTGATAATAAACCCCATTCTTTATTGGGGATTAAGTTTTGGCTGCAAGAAAGGGGTTTCTCATGTTTTTTTCACGCAAGTAATATGTTGTATATCTAAACCACCTATTAATAAAACTCTCTTTATCAACTAAAATAGGATAAAAAGACAATTTGATCTTAGATCATAAAATAAAATTATGGGCAATAATGTAATTTCACACAAACCAAATTTTGTAGTTTTTTTTTTTTCAAAAACTTCACTCACTTGTCATCATAACATATCTTTAAGGGTTTTTATCACAAATGATTCCTGAAATTAACCCACCTCATCAAGATGGTTCTTGAAATTGAAAATCGATCAATGTAGTCCTTGAAATTAGATGTCGCAAATCAATATGGTCATTCCGTCACAATTCCGTTAAAAATTCCATTATGTGCTAAGGTGGCACATAAGTGGATCCCACAATGTAATTAAATATTGTCAGGTGGATTAAAAATATTTAATAATAATTAAAAATTTTATTTTATACAATTAAAAACAAAAAAAAAGGAAAAAAAGAAGAAGAAGATGACTGTTCATCATCTTCTGCCCCTCCTACCCAGCGACCCACCAATCTCCTCCCACTGAAACGGCACCGTCGCACTCGGTTCCTACTATTCTCATGTTCCCAGGTGATGATAATTCGAAATGGAACCTCCCCGATGTTGATCAACCAGGATGTGCAGACATCCCAACTTTTACCAACCAAGGGCACCTTTTGTAGAGGAGACAGTGGGGTGTTTGTGTGACTTGGAAGAGTTGTAATCCTTTGTAACGTTAAAGACATAAGAGAAATGGTGGTCACGTTTTACTCAAAATCCTTAGTTACGTGACACATCATCACATAACAGAAATTTTAACGGAATGACCACATTTATTTGTGACACTCATTTTTAAGGACTACATTGATTGATTTTTAATTTCAATGACCATCTTGATGGTGTGGATCAATTTCAAGGATCATTTGTGATAAAAATCCTATTTTTAATTAAAAAAAAAAAAATATATATATATATATATATATAAACCTCTCTCTACTACCACATTTTCTCTCTCTCTCTCTCTCTCTCTCTCACTCCCTCTCTCTTAGGGCTGGGCACATATCAAGCCCAATTTTGAAGGATCCGGACCGGACCGATGTTTAAAAGAAACAGGTCAGTCCAGGACGGGTACAACAGATTTTAAAACAAAAAACAGACCTAACCGGGCCGGGTACAACGGGTCCTTTTACGTTTTTTTTTCTTTTTTCGGTTTTGATACAAAGCTCCAAAACCCAAAAAAACTGAGTCTACAGAACATGATTGTGACGATCTCACCAAGCTTGAGCTTGTAGAGGATAGTGGTCTTACCGGC
This sequence comes from Malus sylvestris, assembly GCF_916048215.2. Lineage (NCBI taxonomy): Eukaryota > Viridiplantae > Streptophyta > Magnoliopsida > Rosales > Rosaceae > Malus > Malus sylvestris. Next base: position 31,845,945 of record NC_062275.1, read on the forward strand.
TTCATCATGACCAACCATCAGAATTCGCATCTCCTTCTAGGTAAAAAGCCGATTGAAAAGCTTTGTGAATGTAAGCCCCATTTCTGGCTACGGATCCCTACATATCAAAACACCAACTCACTTACATCACAGATCAAACAAATCAAACCCCGGCAAGGCCAAATGTAAAACACTTTAAAGGCAATCATTTGCAAGTTCCTATTATCTCATCCAATAACACTTTGATGCATTCAAACTAGTAACTATGTGGTAGGTTCCAGTAGCACCAAAGAGAGAATTGCAAAGAAAATGAAAATAATAGAGGAAAGATAAAGCAATTTTCATTCATATCCCAAAAAGGTATCATGATGGGTATTGTATACCCACATCAGACACTACAGACAAAGGAGTTAGGTACACAAGTGTTGAGTCACTACTTTATATTACTCCACTACTAGACAAGGAATTAACAAAAGGGAATTGGCATGGTTTAGAATCCTAACAGGGCACCCCCCTTAAGAGAAAGCCTGTCCTCAAGCGTTGAAGTTTGGGAAACGGCTCACAATGGAATCAGCATCTTCCCAAGTAGCATCGTGTTCCGGTAAACCTTGCCACGTGATTAACCAACGAGTGACGACCTTGGTGCCTCGTTTGAACATACCGTGCTGCAGGATCAGCTCTAGAAACCACAGGAATGAGCCATCTGTGACTACAGGTGGCAGTGTTGTTGAAGCAACAACATGTGTACCAATTTTAGGTTTGAGCAATGGCTCGTGAAAAGTGGGATGAATGCGGGATTGCAGAGGTAGGTCCAGAGTGTAGGCAACCTGTCCGACGCGAGCTATCACCTGGAAGGGTCCGTAATAGCGATGAGCGAGTTTGGGGTAATGATTCTTGGACACGGATGTCTGTCTATAAGGCTGAAGTTTGAGAAAAGCCCAATCACCGACACTGAAGGTCTTTTCCGACCTATGTTTGTCAGCTTGTTGCCGTATTCGATGCTGTGCCACATTCATATTCTCACACAGGTGTTTGAGTAAAGTTTCCCTGTCTTGCAGAATGACGTCAACTAAGTAGACTGGAGAAGAACCTAGGAGATAGGATGACACTTGTTGTGGGGAATAGCCATAAACAGCTTAGAAGGGCGTCATCTTGATCGTCGATTGGAAAATAGTGTTATACCACCATTCAACCTATGAAAGCCATTTCATCCAAGTGTTGGGTTTGTCCATCACAAAGCTCCGCAGATAGTGCTCCAATGTTCGGTTAAGGACCTCGGTTTTCCTATCAGATTGGGGATGATAGGCCGAGCTTTTGCAAAGAGCTGTTTGTTGGTGTTTGAAGAAAGCAGTCCAAAATTCACTAAGGAAAATTGGGTCACGGTCACTGACAATGGACGCCGGCATCCCGTGCAATCGGAAAACTTCTTGCATGAGCACATCTGCAATGTGGGGAGCGGAATATGAGTGCTTGATAGGAATGAAGTGCCCGTATTTGGAGAGACGATCAACCACAACCAAGATAGCATTCCGACCATGGATTGAGGGAAGACCTTCCACGAAGTCCATAGAGATATCTGTCCATATTTATGTCGAAATGGATAATGGCTGCAAGGGACCAGGTGGCTTAATGCTTTCATAATGAGTGTGTTGGCACACATCACAGGCAGCCACAAAGCTCTTGACATCTTTTTTTAGTCCATTCCAGTTTAAGTTATTAGTGAGGCATTTGTAGGTGCGTAAGAACCAGGAGTGCCCCGAAGAAAGAGAAGCGTGGAATTCCTTGAGAAGTTGGGGTCGCCATGGGGATGTAGCTGGAACAAAGAGACCGGATTTGTAATAGAGGAGGTCGCCTTGTAGTCGAAAGGACCCTTTACCTTGAGGGTCTTGTTGCAAGGTCATAATGATGGTAGATGCGTGAGGGTCTGCCACATAGGAGGCTTGAATTGCTGCCACGCAGTCAAAGAGGGGTTGCGAGAGTCCCATTAATGAGAGGAGTTCAGGCCGACGGGACAAGGCATCAGCAGTGGCGTTGGAAGCCCCAGAGCGATAAGCTAAGGTGTAGTTGTACCCAAGGAGTTTCAGCAGCCATTTTTGTTGTGCAGGAATGGTGATGCGTTGATCCAAGAAGTATTTGAGTGTTTGATGGTCCGTGAGGATGGTGAAATGGTGGCCAATTAAATACGAACCCCACTTTTGGATTGCATAGACCACGGCCAACATTTCCTTGTCATATACCGAGAGCGAGTGGTGTTTGGGCACCAATGACTTGCTTAGGAACTCGATTGGGTGGCTATCTTGGGAGAGCACGGCCCCAAGGCCGACATTGGAGGCATCACACTCCAAGGTGAAAGACTTGGTGAAGTCAGGGAGTGCGAGTATTAGGGTGGCTGACAGAGTTTCCTTGAGGGTTGAGAAGGCCGTTTCTGCTGCTAGAGACCATAGGAAGTTGTCCTTCTTGAGTAAGTCCGTGAGGGCCTTCACAATGAGACCAAAATGGCAGACGAGCTTGCGATAATAGCCGGTGAGGCCTAAGAACCCACGCAAAGCTCCGACGATCGAAGGAGTTGGCCACTCAATAATAGCTGCTGTTTTAGAGGGATCAACAGTAACTCCCGAAGCTGAAATTATATGACCCAAATAAGCAATGACATTCTGTCCAAACAAGCACTTAGATGGTTTCAACCGAAGCTGGTGCAATTGGAGAATGTCAAAGACAACAGCCAAATGAGAAACATAGTGGTCTAAGGAATCACTGAAGACCAAGATATCATAAAAAAAAAAAACAAGAACAGATTTCTTAAGGAGAGGCTTCAAGATTGAGTTCATTAGTGCTTGGAAGGTGGCCAGAGCATTTGTAAGGCCAAATGGCATGACAGTTAACTCGTAATGGCCCTCATGGGTGCGGAATGCAGTCTTGTGTATGTCCGGTTCGTACATACGGATTTGGTGGTAATCGGAACAGACATCCAGTTTGGAAAAGACGGTCGCACTGTGCAACTTAGCCAAAAGCTCATCAATAATAGGAAGGAATCCTTGATGGTTGCTGCATTGATCGCTCGATAATCCATACAAAAACGCCAAGAAGAGTCGTTTTTAGCCACCAATAAAGCCGGGGAAGAAAAGGGAGTCATGCTGGGACGAATGAGACTGGCAGATAGCATCTCTTATACTTGGCGCTCAAGTTCTGCTTTTTGGGCATGCTCGTAGCGGTAAGGCCGGACATTAATCGGTCTTGTGCCCGGCAGCAAAGAGATGCGATGATCAACAGTACAGTGTGGGGGTAAGGAGCTTGGTGGTTGAAAGAGCTTTGGGTACTGGTTAAGGAGAACTTGAATATGTTCTGGGGTTGGGGAAGGAGGCTGGTCATATGTGGTGAGGCTGGAAAGGTGAGGGAGGGCACGGAAGACAGATACCTCAGAAACAGGGGATGCAAAGGCGGGCAAGGTGGAAGCCCCTACCAACCGATAATTCGTTCCGTGGATGGAGAACTCCATAACTTTAAGAAAAAAGTTCCAACCAATGAAACCTAAGGTTTCGAGCCAATCCACTCCTAACACCATGTCGCAATCCATCACTACGAGGAGGTGGAAGTCACTAGTAAAAGTGTAGCCTTGAAGGCAGACAGAAACCTGGGAAGCCACCCCTCTGGTGCGAAAATAGCGGCCGATGGCCACCATGACCAGCTCAATGTGCAAAGTATCAATCTGGAGGCCCAAACGAGTCGCCACTTAGGGGTTGAGGAAACTCTGATCAGCGTCAGAATCAATAAACACCTAGATTGGTGTAGGATCAATGAATCCCTTGAGTCACATAGCACGGCCCCGGGCACGTTTTGTGACGAAAATGGCGTGAAGAGCTATATGGTGCTCTGGCTGTTCCACGACGATGGTAGGTAGTGGAATCTGGTCCTCAAGGACCTGGTTAAGATCTGAACAATCATCATCCGCCAACAACATGAGAATGTGAGATTGTTTGCACCGACGACCCGAACGGTATTATTCATCACAATTGAAGCAGAGACCTTGCTCCCGAAGGTTCCGCATTTCCGTTTGGGTGAGCCGGAGAATGGGTTTAACGGGGTTGGAATTGCTTATGGTGGAAGGAGGTCATGGTTGAACTGGATGGGTAGAGGGGTTGGGTGAGGGGGAAATGGTGGTTTAGAGTAGTAGGTGGATGAACAGGTGTTCCAGGAACGTACCATGGATCAGCGGCCTTGTTTTTGCTCAAAGATAAGCCAGTCCAATGGTGCGTGCAAGGGAGGACGGGCTCAAAGCAACCACATCATCCTATAGCTCGTCCTTGAGGCCCCCTAAGAACGCCCCGAGGAGCTGCACATTGGTCTAGTCTGAAGTGCGACAGGAGAGGCGGATGAACTGTCCCACATACGCCTCCATAATGGTGGTTTGGGTGATATATGAGAGGGCCATATTGAAGTTCAAGGAGTCGGTCGGACCAAAGCGCTGAAGTAGTTGGGTGGTGAAGGTGGCCCAAGCTGAGAGAGGGAAACGCATCTTGAACCACCGAAGCCAATGGGTCACATCACCACCCAGATGAAGGCCGGCCACTGTAACTCGGCGGGACTCGACAATTTCGTGGTAGTCCAAGAATTCTTCGGCCATTGCTAGCCATCGGTAAAGGTCATCCCCAAAAAAACGAGGAAGTTCGATCTTCAGTGTCTTGGGTCCATAGAGGGTTGGGGAAGTGGATGGGTATAGTTGGGTATAGGAGGGCTCGGAGGTGAAAATGGGAGAGTGAATGCGTGTGGATGGTGGGGGAAGATAGCGGGAGGTTGAAGGACAGCTCATAGGTTGAGTGGTGGCAGACAGTGGTGGTGTGAATGGAAGGGATGAGGGTCCAGCAGTCATGTGGGATCCTAAAGGTGGGGCTGTGGTTAATGGCTGGGAGGGCGAGAGACCCCAGGTCGGTGGTGGAATAGGAGTATGGACAGTGGAGACGGGGGTGGGGCCAAGAGAAATGGAAACCGAGCCGATCGGGATTTGTGGGCTAGGTTGGGGTGGGATTCGGGGAGCACGAACTTCATAAAGGATCATCTGTTACAGTTAGTCCTAGCGGATCTGGTGGATCAAAAGCTTAGCGAATGAGAGCTGGAGTTCGTCATAGCGGACGTTCAGCGACGAGATGGACTCATGAAATTCCTAAAACTAGTCGAGGATCTGCTGGTGATCAAACAAATCAAACCTCTGCAAGGCCAAATGTAAAACACTTTAAAGGCAATCATTTGCAAGTTCCTATTATCTCATCCAATAACACTTTGATGCATTCAAACTAGTAACTATGTGGTAGGTTCCAGCAGCACCAAAGAGAGAATTACAGAGAAAATGAAAATAACAGAGGAAAGATAAAGCAGTTTTCATTCATATCCCAAAAGGATATCACAATGGGAATTGTATACCCACATTAGACACTACAAACAAATGAGTTAGGTATACAAGTGCTGAGTCACTACTTTCTATTACTCCACTACTAGACAAGGAATTAACAAAAGGGAATTGGCATGGTTTAGAATCCTAACACTATGAGCCATGCAGCAACAGATCAAGCAGATCTGGAGTTACAGCATCGCAGTTTAAAACATTTGCAATGAAAAGTTGGAGCATAATTATAAAATCCCAATGATTCGAATCAGAGTGAAAAATCAACACAAATCTCACGGAATTAAAGCATCTTACCACATTAAACACAATTGAACTTAAATCTGACCGTAATTAACGAAATTACCGCAAAATCCAAAACAAATCGAGCGCAAAAGTACCGAAATCCAACGGAGAAGACTGAAAATGTGATGAAATTCAAAGAAATTCAAGATCTAAGAGTCAAAATTTACCTTCGATGAGCTTTCGCAGAGGGATCTTGAAGATGGAGATCGAGGGAGAGAGAAAAGGAGATGGAAGCTTTGAACGGGCCGGTGTGAGAGAGGAGAGTCTTCGAGAAGGTGTGAGAAAGTAGGAGAGGAATGGGAAAATGTTACAAACGGGCCGGTCCACATACCCGTTTTTCTATACTTCTGGAACCGACGCGTCCCTAAAATTTCATCGACCCGCCCCACCCCGTTTTTCTTATTAAAAATTTAGAACCAGCATGTACCCGTCTCGACCCGCGGTTTCTATACCCGTTTGCCCACCCCTACTCTATTTCACATTTCTCTCCAACTTCATCTCTCCCATATATTTTCCAAAAAAAATTAAAAAGCAATAAATTGCTTGACACACAAAGTGTGTGGGCTTAGGCTAAACTAAATTAGTATATTTAATTAAGAGATCAAAAGATATTAAAAGAGTACATGAATTTTAGAGTATTCCACTAAGATTTTAAACGAGTCCATATGGAAGTTCATGGATATTCAATTCAAGATTTTAAAGGAGTTTATAAAACTACATAGAAATCTGGGTGTATTTGATCATGAATTTAAAGTAGTTCCTAAAACTTCATGTGTATTTAATTAGAATTTGATTTTAAAGGATTTTAAAAAGTTAGGAATTTGGAGAGATTGGATGGACGATCAAACCAATTTACTATAGGGAGGTTAATACTTAATAAAGGTGTAGCTACGAAAATTAATTTTTTACTTAATTATCCTTCATAAAATTGAAACCGAATCAAAATATCAATAGTCTCGAAAAAATTTCAGTTTTTCGATATTCCCGAAATTGTGACGACCCGTCCCTACTTTTCACTGTAATTTCTTTTTTCATTAGGGTGTTTTGACGATTTTGTCATTTTTTAGGGAAAAAATGGAATCTGACGTGAACGTGGTTTCGGCTTTCAGTTTCTTCTTCCTGGTTTCATACTTAAATTGTACTCGTCGTCACGAACACGTGGACACGAGTTAGACCTGAAACGAATTTGTAACGAAAATGTTACGCTCCGTTAAAGTACGTTAATTATGGGTATTTTGTACACGTTCGTACAAAATATCAGTGTCAGAAACACTATTAAGGATACAGATTTGGTACATTTGAAATGGTAAAAAATCTGAAAATCCATCCATCCAATCCCATTCCTCAAAAAAGGGATCTGTGTCCCCCCATCTCATCCACCAATCAAACTTTTTCTTTTCCTTGAATCCCTCCTAACCACCCAATCAATTGTTTTCCCTCTCTCACTCAACCAATCATAAATGCTTTCATTTTTGTCCCACCAATCACAACTCAAACCTTGTTCTCTCTCTCTCCCCGAAAGTTTCTCTCTTACCTTCTCTCGACAACTCTCTCAACCGACGTCCAAACCACCCAAACGTGACTTGTAACCTACACCTTTGAACTCCCTTCAACCCCACGAACACAACCGTGTAACCAGATCTCAATTTGGTTGAGGTTTGACTCACCAACTCGAAAGCTCCGACTCTATGAGTTCTGGATCGACGATTTTCAGACCGAGTCACAGCATTTTAGGAATCGTGGAAGCTACTACTCAACTCCTTAAAGATCCTAGACTAGTTTTGGTGAAGAGTTGACATCAAAAACACGAGGTTTCAAGAAGTTCCAGTTTGGCCGTACCTCTCAAGCCATTTTCAGGCCACCTCTGTCCACTTTTTGGACATTTGATAGGTATAACGTGAGTATACTCTTCATAAGCTTCATTTCTATATAAATTTTGTGAAAAATGGTTGAGAAATGAAGAAGATATGAAGGTTTGAAATTTTACCCAGAAACCGGCGAAAATTTCCAGATTCCGGAGGCAATCGGCGAGGATCGCCGGAGAAGATGACAAAATATTCCGTCAAAGTTGATTGAATATTCTAACGGCGCCAGGTAATGCCGTTAACTTCTTTTAACTTTTAACGGAATATTCCTAACGGCCATCATGCCTCTATTAGTCTGTGCCTGCGCGTGGTGACGTGTATGGCCGTGCCATAGCCGGAGTGTGGTAACGCTTCCAGCGTCCAAAAATTATTCTGAAAATTTGTGTAGGTCCATGATGTCGAATAGATTGATTTTGTATATTCAAACCTTATGTTTGAGCAATCTACAGAGGTTTTAATTAAGTTCCTGTTTATCTATTATTAAACTAAGTTAATTAGTAATTTCACATATAGGGGAAACATATCCCGAGGGCGTATGGGGTCAAGCAAGGCTCAAAGGATTTGTTTTGACTATGTATCTGTGAGTGGGCAGTTTGTTTTTATATCTATACATAGTTATAGTTTCCATAAATGTGTATTTACTTCACTTTTACGCTTCTATTGCCAAGTATCATTATTGTGATATTAATTATGATAAATGCTGCTATATGGTTAGGATATTACTATCATGACATTCATACATACTTGTTCATGCTCATCATGCTGCACCTGATGTTAGTACTCGCCCTAGGGCCAAGGCCAATCCTTCACATGTATGTTCACATCCACACCGTTCACTCGCCTTGGATCCAAGTTAGGTGCTAGTCCTGTCATACAGTTTACATTAGGCAATTGCGACTCGTATGTGAGCATGCTTCTGCACTAGCCTTCACATGGTCGTAGTACTAGAGCATATTAATTACACCCAGTCTTGTTCGTGTCAGAAATAATCTATACGAACTCGTGTGTCAGCTTAGATGGATGAGCACTTAGTTACACTTGATTATCACATTATTATATTACTACGACATTCGATATGTCATGACTTGTCATGTTTCTGGTTATATTGTTGTTGTATTGTTGTTTACATACTTACGTAGCATGTTTTACGGAAACTATACTTGTTTTATATCGAGGGGTTACTATGTTCGAAAATAAAGGTTTTTTCTTACAAACGTTGTTTTGCTGACCCACTCAACTTCGTTTTTCGCCCCTTCAGGTTTAGTAGCTGTGCTTACTTGTAATTAAGGATTTTGACAAATCTCTAGAGATGGTTACCTTCAGTGGTATAACCCTCATCCTTTTTACTATACTGTTTTATGCTCTGATATCACGTATGAAATGGGTTCAATCCCGCGCACTCTTTAGATTAGGCACTTTTAGGTTTAAATTTATTCACATCCTTTTTCCACTACTATACTTTTTGGCTTCATCACCCTCCATGTGTCGGCCAGCACAACTCGATCAAGAGTCCAAATGGACATTCCGGATCGGGGTGTATCCGAAATTATTGCAAAAACATTATACATTCTAGAAATGAATAACAACAAAGAATTCCATAATTCACAAACAAAAGAATATGTGACGGTATTCTGGAATTGTGGGGTGGCTTGAATATCATTAAGATATATTATGGTATTTACTTAATATAAGAATGTGTTTCAATGAAGAAATTTGAGATTAATTATTCAGGAATTTCAAAATAACGGAACTAGAAATGATAGAATTTTATATTCTAAACTTTGTGAATTTACTTATTTGGTTAACCTAAAAGAACAATGGAATTTGAAATGGAATTTTTTTATTTTTAAACTCTCCCTCTAGGACATTTGGAAATGACACCTGTATACATGGAATTTAAACTTAGGAAGTGGAGGTCCCAAATTCCAAATCTTTTTTCCACGCGGAAATTCTAAATTTCTATGTTTATGAATCCAAACAAGAGAATTAGTGCATGTCAATTTATAAATTTAGACTTTTGTCAAAATTTCAATTTTATTTTCCACCTCCAAACATAGTGTAAATGAATTCCGGAATTCACAAACAAAGGAATATGTGATTCATTGATTTAAAATTATTTGAACAAAACACAAATTCGAGAACAAAAAACCAAGAATACCAATATCGAAACCTTTATTCAATTCCAAAATTCCCAAATCGAAACCCTAATCCCTAAATCGAAACTCTAATTAAATTTGAAGAAGCAAGGAAAAATTTACCTTCTGTGCACAATTCACTACAGCAGTCCAAGCCTATAAGGTGAAGGAAAGACAGAGAAGTTGAGAAACAGATAGAGAGAGAAAGAGAGAGATTCAAGTATCACACGACCAAGAGAGAGATTGGATCAAAAAGAGAGATATAACAAGTGTGTGGTCAATGTGGTGTGGCAAGAGAGGGCATGGTGTGGGTGGCAGGAGTCAAGAGTTAGAGAAGGCGGGTGGAGGAGAGTTGGAATAGTGAGAGAAGGTTAAGTTCAAGGTGAACTTCGAATCGAGACATAAACAGAAGTGAGGACTCGAGAGAGGTGAGGTGGTTTTAACGGTTGAGCTTAAATCTCAACAAATATGACGGCTATTAAATATTATATATTAAAAAGTAAAATTATTTTTATTTCGGCTTGGTTTGTCCTTACCGAACAAACCTAAGTTTCATACCGAATCCTATACCAAAGATTTTGGTATCAGTTAGGTTTTGGGTATTGAATTTTTAGGTACTTTTGGTTTAGTTTTTTTTTCAGTATTTTTTCGGTACAATTTCGGTATTTTTGGTATTTTTTTTCCACCCCTATATACAAAGAACTAAATTGGTAGTCGAGCATGTAAACTTCCAAAAGGTGTATATATATATATATATATATATATATATATATATATATATATATATATATATATATATATATAGAGAGAGAGAGAGAGAGAGAGAGAGAGAGAGAGAGAGAGAGAGAGAGAGAGAGAGAGAGAGAGAGAGAGAGAGAGAGAGAATTGTTATTAGCACTCCAAAAATCTCATTTTACACTCCAAACTTTCTATAATTAGAAAGAAAAATACACTTGTGAGAAGTGTAAAATGAGATTTTTGGAGTGCTAATAACAATTCCCTATATATATAGGAAATTGTTATCGGCACTCCTAAATCTCATTTTGCACTCTAAACTTTCTATAATTAGAACGAAAATACACTTGTGAGGGGTGTAGAGTAAGATTTTTAGAGTGCTAATAACAATTCTTATATATATTGGAAAAGGACATGATGGAGAAGCTAGTTTCACTTTGCCTCCAACAAGACACTACTACAATTAACACTTCTCACGACAAAGGGTAATTTGTCTCGTAAATATATACTTCATCGCTTAAACATTCACAGGACAAAAACTCCATCGCAAAGTAGTTGTCACGCAAAGCTTGTGAATTAAGCATTTGTGTGACGAAGGAAATGGTATTTGTTGAAAAAAGCTTTGTTGCATAAAATATAAAGAAACGAAGCCTGTCATCACACAGATAACAAGGGTATGCAACCATGTTGTCACGTTGAGTTCATGACGACGGCAAAACGTCATTAGGTAAGACTTATCGATGAAGGTCCCCGTCGGGTAAACCTTTAACAATTCAAGTAATTTTAACATTATTTCATTATTAAGTTTTGTTGTTTACCAATTGCGCGACAAAACCTTTCTTACTTTTAATCTTTTGTGACGAAGTGATTCATTGCTCAAGGGTTTTTATTTTTTATTTTTTCTGTTCTGTTTTCATTTTTAATAAAATATATAATTTAATTATATTTTTTTATTATTATAATTAAATTATAAACAGTAATTAATAAAAAAAATATTTATAGGATATATGGATATGTACATACAAGACAACAAAATTTATAATATCCGAAAAAAAAAAAACTACATAAAAAGTGTCGCGGGGCCTATTGCGTCAGCATAGGCGAGCTAGGTCTCCTTCGGGTGGGTCTCCTTCAGGTGGGGGGTGCTTAGAGGTCGATAGTTCTTGAGAAGCTTGTGGGAGACAAATACCGAACAAGTGAAAGACCTGTAAGCTCAGCGTCATCGGACTCCCCTGGGTTGCGAACCGCTACTTTAGGTAAGCCACTTCCTACATCAACGCATTGACCTGGCCTTTGGCCTGCCTGGAAGAACAGGCCACATTCTCCCTATGATGGGCATTCCCCCCGACAAGCCTTTCTCGACCTCTAATCGAAATCTCTGTGATGATATGAAACCCCACACCGTCGGGCGGAGTCACTGCATTGATCAGGGTGTCCGGGGAAAGCTAGGAGGCGACCTCTTGATGAATAGCTTGGCTCTTCTCCGCCATCGTCACTTGTAATAATACCACAGATGTATTAATAATAATTAATATGTATACTACTTACAAGTTTAAGAAAAGTAAGAATTAAATATACTTACATGCAGCTCCTCCGTCATCTCTTATCCCCGGTTAAACGTATACATCCCTAAACATGTCGATCTTGTGAAATTTGGAACCCTCTTGAAAAAAAAAAATTAAGAAAAATGTTAGTAATTGAAATAGAAAATCCATGTTGTATTTGTGGCTTGGTCGCTTCATTTTATGTGATAGTGAGGACACCTTCCACTGTCGAGTGATTCTGTTAGCCCTGGCGATTGTGTGGGGCAACTTGGTTCCTTTAGTGCCTTGTATTCCTCAGTCTTCTATACCACGAGTTGGATGACATTCACTCTCTGGGGGAGTAAGTCGACAGTGCTTCGGTAAAGAGTTTTTGTGTGTCTGCTTTCTACAAATCTTCCTCTGGGAACATATTAAATGGTTGAAGATAAGTCATTGCCCTTTAAGTGCCGCTTTATTGTTAACTCCTCTTATATGCTTGTGAGACTTTTGTTAGCTAGTCGTTGGTTTGGTAAGTTCCCGGGAAGGAAGCAAGACCTCCTCGAGTATCTGGATGACGTGAACACAGCAATCCCTGAAGGCTTCGAGCCGGCACTAGAAGAAAAAAGATCATCTACCACGGTGGATGTCCGTTGTAGATCAAAATCCACCACGGACACATTGCCCATTAGTATTAAGGATGTGGTAAAAAGTTTAGACTTTTACCACGGCCAAAGCACATTGTCAATTAAATAATAATCACGGATTTAGCCTGTAGTGAATTCGAATCTAACACCACACGCTAAAACCATTGTGGACCATTAATTAACCATGGATAATGCCCATTATAAAAAAAATTCTAAAAATTAAAAATAATTAATTAATTAAAAACAATATATAAATTTTGATAAAAAAAAAAAGCAATATATAAAAACCCACAAAATTGCAAATTTACTATAATACAATAAAATTTTAAATTATTACATGTTTAAAAAGAATTACAAGTATTACACTAAACTACAACAAAATCACCTATAAAACCAATGTGATGTCCTAAGAAATATGAAACTATCTATAAATTATGAAATACGCCTCCATTTACAAGGAAATTGTCACTTAGAAGACTTTAGTTTTCCTTGAATACCTCCAATCAAATTCCTTTCAAATTTGTAGTTGCCCACCCATGTACACACTTCAAATTTGTAGTTTCCTGTTGATGTAATAGCTGACATTGGAGTTATGGACCCTCATGAATTAGAACCACCAACCACCTTTGAGATAAAACAAGAAAAAATATATATCTTAGAAAGGAAACTCATGTCTCAACTCAAGGACATGATATACAAAAAAATTTCATCCATTAAGTCAATTCCCAAAAGGCAAACAGTCCATCATCTAAGTGAAAAAAAAAATGTCCTAGTACCGATTATCCCAAGGATTTGCTAAACTACTGAGACAGGCAGTGGATCAATAGATATCAAATGCTGAACCCTATGGATAAACTCATCCCCAGTCCAAACTTCTGATTCCTTCTAATAAGGACATTAACAGAAATAGGCATTCATTATGTAACAACCTTATGAAACCCTCTAAATAATACCTTCTAATCAAAGTCCAAATCATGGGCAGGAAAGAAGCTTAGTTATTGTTGGCTACAATCAAGCTCTTCACATTTTGTTGATCATTCATCCATTCTTATCTTTACATTTATCAAGATTTCACCCCAAAATGGATCAAGGGCAGTTTTTCTGAACATACATCAGTAGCCAATGTATTGCAAAGCCAATCCTATTTATTTTCTAAAAGCTCTAATCCCTTTTGCTTTGGATGCCCTTTTTTCAATTCCAAATCTTATTAGCAATCGTCTACTTAGTTTATGTAACCATGAATCTCCCAAGTATACACAATTCTGCTTTCCTTTTAATCTCTAAAATTTTAACAAATTCAAAACTTTTGGATCATCAAATTCTCAATCATTCAATAGCATATCAAAATTCAGAAAGCAAAATAACGAAAGGTTAAATATTTATTACACGATTTTGATCCAAACACAATCCAAGATCCAAACTTTAAACAAAATTAAAACCCTAACAATATCAACCCTGAGATAATTTACATACCATAGCGAAAACAAAGTATTTGTAGCATTGAATTACCAATTAAGTTTCGAATCCGAACCCGATCTGAACCAGGACCCAGACCTCAAGTTCCGCCACTAGATCGGTGGAGGTACAGCTTGCCGAACACATGAAGAGCCGTGATGAAGCCAATGAAGCAGAGGTTCATGACGACAACAGTTGGGGCACTAGCAAGGAGATTTAGAGCGATACTAGCAGATTGACGAAGATCGTTAAGTAAAAACTCAGAGGGCTGAGAAGCTCACCATTATTGCAGTTTTCTCAGGAAAAAAATGAAAATCAGAAGTTAGAAAGAGAGAGAGAGAGAAAAAGGAATATTCCGAGAACAAGTACGAAGGGGAAGAAAGAACAAGGGGTAAATGAGAGGGAAATGGTGAATAGGAAAATCTGTAGATGGCTAAGAAGCGGTGGGGAGTTTTCAAGTCGGTGGTAGGTGGGAGTCTGCCCAGAGAATAAAGAGGAAGCCATAAGAAATAGGAATTGAGAAGGATTTCAATTTTGAGAAGGGCGGGAATATTAGTAAGTTTCATAGATTTCAAATTTTGGGAAATTTGTAATCCAGCTTTTTGAATTTTTTTTAATAATGTGTGTAATTCTACCACACTTAATGATCGTGGTAGATAAAAAGAATCCAGAGTGGTTACGAACTATATACCACGTTGAAGGTCCATGGTGATTTAATATTTTTACAACGTGTTGACTAAGTTTGTGGTATTAGATTCTTTTATCATAACGGGTCATTATTTGCTTGTTATAAAATATTATTATCCACGACGTGCTCACTAAGCCCGTGATAAATATTCACTTTTTATCATACGCACATAAAATCCGTGGTAGAATTGTTGTGGTAGATGAGCTGCTGTGTTCTAGTGCGGTGATGTTTTATACTGATGTCGTTTATGGTGATGATCCTAGTATGACTTTGATTCCTTTGTCCGAGAATTTATATTTCTCTTCCCTCACTGAGAAATTATTGGCGTTGTTAGCCTCGTTGGTACCGTCCCTTGGAAAGAATGGTAAGGAAAGGAGTGCAATTTATGCTCCTCTCCGAGTGAGACGACAGTTCGGTTTTGACCACGGTGTACCGCAAGCTTTCCTAGCTGAGGACAGTGGTTTCGTCAAACGACTATTTTTGGAGTTTCGTCTTTTTGCCACTCGAGAGTCTTCATCTTTTCCACTACATTGCCAACATGACTCGAATGGGTGGCACCTCCAAGGCCTATATGACGTGCTCGATGAAGTGTTTTGCAATTGTCAAGTTCCACAATGACATACTGCTAGGTGACATACTGCTAGCTGCTACTCATGGTTTTTATGGAAACCCTGAAGATGAATCACTAAAGGGAGAATTGAGAGTAAGTTTCAATTCACAATAGATTAGTAAGAGTTCTTATCGTCCACTGCCTCACTAAAAAGAACCTAATTTATCGCACACCATGTAAGGTAGTGATTGAAAGATATATCGACGATGAGTAAGGACAATCAAATAGTTCAAATGCATATGGCAAGGATTGATTAATATGTTTAGTAATCATATGAAAGGTTTGTATTAGGTTTTAATTAAGTTTCGCGTTTGGGGGCCAAATAGGTTTTCATCCACAAGGCGCATTGAGTTTAAGTTGTAGGACAACTAAAATTAGATAGGAATTAACCCAAAGACAATCTCAAAACTGTCCATGCTACAAGTTTGCCACTCACTTGAAAAGAGGTATAAAGGCAACTTTATAACCTTAACCTCTTTAAGGTTTCTTTGAGGAAAGATATGAGAACACAAGCTCTCTCTTTCTCTCAAGAAAGGCTGGACATATGGGAGAAGCAAACTAGCATTCCCTTCCTCTCATACCACTCATCTTCTTCCTTCCATCATCATTGGTGTCAAAACAACTTTGGTGGCTTTTGGAGAGTCTATTCTTCCATTCTAATCGAAGAAGACAAGGAGCCAACAAGCAACTTTCTTCCATCCATATCCATGGAGCCAAGGAGTAAGGATGCAAAGGATTGAAGGCCCTCTCTTGGGTGAATAACCTTTGCAAAGCAAAGAGGTGCTTCAAATGTATAAAATTTCTCAACTCTCTTAGTGATTCAAAGTTATAAAATTTCTCAACTCTCTGTGATTCTAAGGTATAAAGTTTCTCAACTCTCTTTATGATTTGAGTTAAGTCTTGGTTCACCACCACTACTAAGCTTTAAATTTCATGGTTTAAGTTTTGTTTTAAAATGCATACAAGCGTGCTTCAACCATTTAATCGTTAAATGCATGCATTATGTGGCTTAATGAACTTAGTTCATCAAAAATTTTCCTTTTGAGGGTTGTTTATTTGCGCGAACAACGGAGAGAATACAAGGGTAGAGAAATCTACAGCAAGATTTTGGTGTTTAGCATAAGGGTTTTCAATAAGCTCTTATAACCGAGTTGTTATTCTCCATGGTTCATTTCAAGAGAGATCACATGAGGAATAAGCAAAGGTCGTTGAACCTCACTAAAATCATTGTGATTGTTTGCAGCAGATGGTTATATATTGTTCATATATTTGCATAGCATCATCTTATGAGTTTGCAAAAACCGAAGACTGTCGATAAACCAGATGAACTAGGAGGGATTAAAATCTACATGAAAATACTCCAACGTCAAATATCAACCGCTGAAACTTGTAATTCACTTTCTGAACCACAGCCCCAAAATATACGTTGGTGAGAACGCAGAAAGTTTTTTCTCTAAGTTATGGCTCACCAAGTGACAGATAAACCAACCGAAGGCGATAGACAATATTGGTCAACTTCCACGTAAAAGGTTAGAAAATTTACGTTAGCCCAACCACAGAAAAACACAAGCAAAACAAAATCTAGCATAACTGATATAAAGCAGAGAACATGAAAATTACAAAAATATGAGCCAAATGATCATATCTATGATGGGAACTTTTTACATGTATAGCAGTCGTTTACTCCAAAATGGGAACAGAAAAAATGGGCAAGGGACAATTGACATAACTGCACTCCTGAATGAAATTTTCTATCAGAACGTCGTTCCTCCCAAATTCTGACCTGGCTACAGAGAAGTAAGCTTTGATTTCCCAAACCCAAAGAATTAGCCACCTCCAGACTTGAGTGTGTTACTCAACCTACATTAACAAGTATATTGTTCCACTCTACTTCAGAAACTAAGGTTGAAGTTAAAAACAAAAAAAAATTGAAAACTATAAGAACTTGAAAATTCATCATCACTTCTAACTGTACAAAGTCTTAAAAGTACATTTACGCACACTCAAAAACGAAATATTATGAAACAAATGCCCCCAACAGCACTGCTTGTTGTTCAAAAAGAAAAATAACTGTTATTGGCAATTATAAAAGTCGTCATGCACTCCTCCCTAGTGTAAGAAAATAAAGGACATAGGAGTGCATGATGACTTTAACGCTAATAACAATTCCCAATAGCAAAACTCCAACAGAATGAATATTAAGCAGGAAGCAGATTTAGAGTCATAGTTTCAGAAAGGAATTAATGAATAAAGGATCCTATTGACCTGCTGCTGGACTCTTGAAATTTCTACGATGTTAATGGGGACAATGGTACTTAGTGTACATAGTAATGTTATGCATGTATACTACAATTGTGAAAACTACTAGTACTCAGTTTTTGTTTCTAGCAGCTGAGCAGTTGTAGGGCCAATTTTACTCTAGCATCGTTGAAGATTCAACTCTGAAATTATGAATTCGTTCTACGAGCTTGATTTCTGCATGATACTCATGGTTATTATCATTATAACTACCATGTTGACTACTAAAGTACCAACAAATGCTTTTTGGGACGTGGCTTCTAATAATGGACTGAGGTGAGTTGAGCAGATAACTCAACAGTTTTCCCTGACCTTTTGCCCTTTGCTCTTCACAAGGGAAGCCAAGGCAACAGGCAATAAATATTTGCTCAATCTTACCCAGATAAATTGTTAGCTCAATCTTATCCAGTTAAATTGTTAGCTCAATCTCATCCAGTTTTAAAACCGTTGGAAATTCCTAGGATACATAAATGTGTAAAACAGATGTAACTACAGAGAAAACATATCCACCATTTTTAGCTATATTAGAAATTACACAATTGAAACGGAATGTTCTTTTACTAACTGGAACTACAGAAAATTTGATGATTAGTAACGCATACCAGTCTAAGCCCTCAAATAGACCTTCCCCTTTTATGGCAGAAGTTTTAAAAATAGCCCACTGGCGATTTTTTATCTTGTGAAACTCCAAAGCCTCAGTTATTGCAGCATCATCAAGAGCACCAGGAAGATCCTAATAACACAAATGAAAATATAAAAAGAATCACAAAGATTGAAAAATTATATTTGAAGGTCAATATAAAGATATGAAACTGAACTTGGAATGTAAGAACTGCTTCCCTTTCAAAGTTTTCTAACAACAACAACAACAAAGCCTTTTCCCACTAAGTGGGGTCGGCTATATGAATCCTAGAACGCCATTGCGCTCGGTTTTGTGTCATGTCCTCCGTTAGATCCAAGTACTCTAAGTCTTTTCTTAGAGTCTCTTCCAAAGTTGTCCTAGGTCTTCCTCTACCCCTTCGGCCCTGAACCTCTGTCCCGTAGTCACATCTTCGAACCGGAGCGTCAGTCGGCCTTCTTTGCACATGTTCAAAATCACCGGAGCCGATTTTCTCTCATATTTCCTACAATTTCGGCTACTCCTACTTTACCTCGGATATCCTCATTCCCAATCTTATCCTTTCTCGTGTGCCCACACATCCCACGAAGCATCCTCATCTCCGCTACACCCATTTTGTGTACGTGTTGATGCTTCACCACCCAACATTCTGTGCCATACAACATCGCTAGCCTTATTGCCGTCCTATAAAATTTTCCCTTGAGCTTCAGTGGCCTACGACGGTCACACAACACGCCGGATGCACTCTTTCCATCCAGCTCGTATTCTATGGTTGAGATCTCCATCTAATTCTCCGTTCTCTTGCAAGATAGATCCTAGGTAGCGAAAACGATCGCTTTTTGTGATCTTCGCTAGATTGCTCCGGTCATTAGTGTGGATAAGTATATAAATGGATAGAGATAGGAAAGCAAACACAAGATGTACGTGGTTCACCCAGATTGGCTACGTCCACGGAATAGAAGAGTTCTCATTAATTGTGAAGGGTTTACACAAGTACATAGGTTCAAGCTCTCATTTAGTGAGTACAAGTGAATGATTTAGTACAAATGACATTAGGAAATATTGTGGGAGAATGATCTCGTAATCACGAAACTTCTAAGTATCGGAGTGTGGTGTCGTCTTGACTTGCCTTATCTGTCTCATAGGTAGATGTGGCATCTTCTCTGGAAGTACTCTTCCTCCATCCAGGGGTGGTATCTTTAACTGGTGGAGATGCACAAGGTAATGTATCAATTTCACTTGAAGCTTACTTGTAGTTTCAGGCTTGGTCAAGCGCGATACAAACCATGTAGTAGGAGTCCCCCAAGTCGCCGAGCTAGGGGGTCTGCTGAAAGAAGTGACAGACAAGGTAAGCAATCAGAGCTCCGACTGATTGTTCACCTTCTCCCCATCTTGCAGCAGCATGAAGGATAAAGAGAAGAAAAATGAAAAGAGATGATATGAGATACTTTTGCTTTTGAAGAAGTAACTTTCCACAGGCTTATTCTTGAACTGAGCTGGAGGGTTTTCTGGTTTCCTCCAGAGTATAAGGCCGACTGAAGAATTTGAGGGTCAAAACAAGTCCATCAAATCTAGAGTACGTTCCACCCTGCTGATATGGGATACTTTTGCGTTTGACAGAGTAATGAATGTATCGGCACGTGTGCTGTTACGCTTGTCTCCACATGCTTCCTTGTATCCTTCGCACTTGCCCTATCTGTTCCTCAAGCAGATGCGGAATCTTCCCTGGAAACATAAGATGTTGAAGATGAGTACTCGAGAGCAATGCCAGGTAAGTAATCAGGTAAGGGGTTCCAGGCAGTCAGTTCCTGGCTGGAAGCTTGATTCCAAGTGCTGACTGATTGCTCTCTTTCTCCTTGTCTTGCAGGTAAAAACAAGGCCAAAAGAAAAGACAGGGAAAAAGCATGATATGGGATACTCTTGCTTTTAACCCTGATGATATGAGATATTCTTGCTCTAGTATAGCTTGTTTGCAGAGGTATTATCGGGGGGAAAGAAAGCTGAATATTTCGAAAGGCTTCGTTGGGAGTGCCCTCTCAGATATGATGAAAGGTTGAGCATTTTTGCAGGTCTGCCTGTCCGTTGGGGATGGAGGTCGACATATATAGGAGTCTCCCTAACAACAAGTAGTAATGCTATTCCTTTACCCTGCTTGGTCATAGCACGGTAGTGGGAGCTGCCAGTTTCACATGTTTTAACTCTGTCAGAGCACTTTGAAAAAGTGGTCTGTGGTATCTGGCTCTCGAGATTCGGAGAACGATGCATCTTCGATTTTTGAGAAAGCAATCATGCTGGGGGTATGACTCTCGAGATTCGGAGAGCAGTGTCTTTTCGATTTTTGAGGAAGTAATCATGTTGGGAGTCTGGCTCTCGAGATTCGGAGGGCGGTGCCTCTTCGATTTTGGAGCAAGCAATCTTGTTGGGAGTGTTGTCTCGAATGTGAGTAAAGGTTGGGCATGTTTGCTAGTCTACCTTGCCACGAAGCACAAAGGTTGACACACAGGGACTTTCCAATTATCCAGCAATGGTACTGTTCCTTTACCCTCTCTTCGATTTTGAGAAAGTAGTCATGTTGGGAGTCTGGCTCTCGAGATTCGGAGGACGGTGCCTCTTCGATTTTGGAGCAAGCAATCTTATTGGGAGTGTTTTCTCGAATGTGAGTAAAGGTTGGGCATGTTTGCTAGTCTACCTTGCCACGAAGCACAGAGGTTGACACACAGGGACTTTCCAATTATCCAGCAGTGGTACTGTTCCTTTACAGTTGTGGGTAATAATGTGGTAGCTAGACCTTCAAAATTTATGTGTCTAAACTTTTGTTAGTGCTGTTTCTTTGCTATTCTTTTACCTTTCTTGGTCAGAGCGATGTAGTGGGAGCTGCAAGCTTCACGTGCTCAACTTTGGCAGAGAACTTTGGCAAAGTTATTTGTGGTACCCATGAGCTATTGTTGCGTGTGGGAAGTGGGTGATTGAACAGTAAGATTCATGTGCTTTCTACTTCACCAGAAGTCTTCGACAGAATGCCCATAATTTCTGCAAAGCTGAGTGTGCGTGTGACAGGTGCTGACAAGGCTAGAAAAGTAGGTGCCTCTTCGATTTCTGAGATCGGCCCTCGTGGTCTCTGAGCAGCCCAGCTCTTGAGAAAGCGAGCGCCTCTTCGATTGATTCGGAGAACGATGCCTCATCGATTTTTGAGAAAGCAATCATGCTGGGGGTCTGGCTCTCGAGATTCGGGGAGCAGTCTCTTCGATTTTTGAGAAAGTAATCATGTTGGGAGTCTGGCTCTCGAGATTCGGAGGGCGGTGCCTCTTCGATTTTGGAGCAAGCAATCTTGTTGGGAGTGTTTTCTCGAATGTGAGTAAAGGTTGGGCATGTTTGCTAGTCTACCTTGCCACGAAGCACAGAGGTTGACACACAGGGACTTTCCAATTATCCAGCAATGGTACTGTTCCTTTACCCTCTCTTCGATTTTTAAGAAAGTAGTCATGTTGGGAGTCTGGCTCTCGAGATTCGGAGGACGGTGCCTCTTCGATTTTGGAGCAAGCAATCTTATTGGGAGTGTTTTCTCGAATGTGAGTAAAGGTTGGGCATGTTTGCTAGTCTACCTTGCCACGAAGCACAGAGGTTGACACACAGGGACTTTCCAATTATCCAGCAGTGGTACTGTTCCTTTACCCTTGTGGGTAATAATATGGTAGCTAGACCTTCAAAATTTATGGGTCTAAACTTTGTTAGTGCTGTTTCTTTGCTATTCTTTTACCCTTCTTGGTCAGAGCGATGTAGTGGGAGCTGCAAGCTTCACGTGCTCAACTTTGGCAAAGTTATTTGTGGTACCCATGAGCTATTGTTGCGTGTGGGAAGTGGGTGATTGAACAGTAAGATTCATGTGTTTTCTACTTCCCCAAAAGTCTTTGACAGAATGCCCATAATTTCCGCAAAACTGAGTGTGCGTGTGACAGGTGCTGAAAAGGCTGGAAAAGTAGGTGCCTCTTCGATTTCTGAGATCGGCCCTCGTGGTCTCTGGGGAGCCCAGCTTTTGAGAAAGCGAGCGCCTCTTCGATTTTTGAGATCGGCCTTCGTGGTCTTTGAGCAGCCCAACTTTTGAGAAAGCAAACGCCTCTTCGATTTCTGAGATCAACCCTCGTGATCTCTAAGCAGCCCAGCTTTTGAGAAAGCAAACGCCTCTTCGATTTCTGAGCAGGCGCCTCTTCGATTTCTGAAGCTTCGTCGAGTGCAGATTTTTATAGGGGCTGGCATTAAGTTCCAAAGCACACTTGAATCTCCACCAGTAGAAGCTTCATTCTTGCACTTCTAAGATCTTGATTTGTCCGACCTCTTCTCTCTTCAACACCTTTGAAAATGTCTGGCCCCTCCGACCGTCGTTTTGACTTGAACCTTGTTGAAGAGGCAGCCCCGCCTTCTCCAGACAACATATGGCGCCCATCCTTCGTCTCCCCTACTGGTCCTCTTACCGTTGGGGATTCCGTGATGAAGAATGATATGACCGCTGCGGTGGTGGCCAGGAACCTTCTCACTCCCAAAGATAACAGACTACTTTCCAAACGGTCTGATGAGTTAGCTGTTAAGGATTCGCTGGCTCTCAGTGTTCAGTGTGCAGGTTCTGTGTCTAATATGGCCCAACGCCTATTTGCTCGAACCCGCCAAGTTGAATCATTGGCGGCTGAAGTGATGAGTCTCAAACAGGAGATTAGAGGGCTCAAGCATGAGAATAAACAGTTGCACCGGCTCGCACATGACTATGCTACAAACATGAAGAGGAAGCTTGACCAGATGAAGGAAACTGATGGTCAGGTTTTACTTGATCATCAGAGATTTGTGGGTTTGTTCCAAAGGCATTTATTGCCTTCGTCTTCTGGGGCTGTACCGCGTAATGAAGCTCCAAATGATCAACCTCTGATGCCTCCTCCTTCTAGGGTTCTGTCCAGTACTGAGGCTCCAAATGATCCCCCTCCGGTGCCTTCTCTTTCTGGGGCTCTACCGACTGCTGAGACTTCTCCTAAGCAACCTTTGTGAAGGCTCCCTCTTGTATGCTTATTTTGACTCATGTATATGTACATATTTGTAGCTTATCGGGGATATCAATAAATAAGCTTTCCTTCATTTCAACGTATTGTGTTAAATACACCAAAGCCTTCTTCGCTAAGTTCTTTGAATTTTCTTTTGTTAAAGCTTGTATGTTGAAGCTTTCTGAGTGGAGCATGTAGGTTGGGGTAGTGTTCCCTTAATTTCCCGAGTGAGGAAAACTTCTCGGTTGGAGACTTGGAAAATCCAAGTCACTGAGTGGGATCGGCTAATGACATTTTTCTTTTTCTTACTGTGCATACACATGCATATTATTTAAATGATTAAACAGCAGTTTTTCACCGAACCATGCAAATTTAACAGGAAATTCCACTAACCTGCTTATTGGCAAAAATGAGAACAACTGCACCTTTCAACTCTTCCTCCTGCTCAAAAGCAATAAAATCACTATCAAATAACCTACACAACCAATGAGTAAAAGCCAAACTCCAGGGAGTCAGAAAAAGAGAGTAGAATTATGGAATCACAAACATCCAAGGCCAAGAGTTAGACATTAACAGAAGTTTCTCGTACTAAAAAGAATTTCCACTTTATTATTAAGGTTCCCAGAAAATACAAATAGATCTATTTATATCCCCTCGTAACAAAAATTCTTATATCAATTTCTCTTTCCTTATATTTACATTTACAGCAACAAAGCACTGACAACAATATGGAAGGTAGAATATTAAAAAATTTATGACCAAAAAAGCCAATACTATATATTCCAAAAATTTACTTTGAATATTCAAATGCATGCCAACAAGAAGTTACCTCAAGTATTGCATGAAACTCATCCTTAGCGATTACCAGCCTATCGGTGTCACTAGAATCAACAACATAGATTATGGCCTGAGTATTTGGAAAATAGCATCTCCAATACGGTCTGTGGCATGAAACAACATAGAGTCCAATGAGCTTATTGTTAACTTAGAAATCACTAGGAGTGACAAACCAAAAGATACTCAAATGACCCAACAGTATGCATACGTCCAAAGTCAATAAACAGAGTTTCAGTACCACATATTAGTATAGATGGGCACCATATGAAGAATTTCATTAAAATTTCTAATCATAAAGTGTCACATCCTATGGATACTTTCTTTATGGGTAAGCAGTTCAAAAGGAAAAAATGAAAACCAAACCTTGACCAAACTCTTACAACTGTTATCCATACTGCTAATCCAGGAGACCCAGCCAAGTTATTTTTATATAAAGCTGCCATGCTAATAAATACGCATCTCTTTTTTATCGTAAAACTTAGTCTGGTTTCAAGCTAAAAAAGAAAAGGCTACTATCATCATGTATCCCTCGTATTCAGTGCCAAAGCCCTATTGTTTAAGAATAATTACATATTTTGCATAAAGTTTCTAACAGTGTGTGGTTGAGACTAAAGCACTCTTAGATTATATTAGATTAACTTGGCTTGAAATATTATATCTCAACATGAATTTACTTGGAAACAAATGGCATCCATTAAAAAAATTCAAGAAAAATAAACAAATATATTTACAAAATGAATTCAGGCATACAGAACAATCAAAGAGATATTGAAACACCCAGTAAATGGATACCAATTGATAATCATGAAACACAGAACTACATTTATAGTGAAACATCAATCAATCAAAGCTTATATAGGGTTCTGACAATAAATCCTACTCATGTAAAATTTTTCTATCACAAGTACATATTCCATTTATGATATTTTTCTTCTAATCCTCAATGAAGATTCACTATAACAATATTAAAACAGAGGCACTAATCAAGATTTATTCGGCACATCAGATTGCAAAGTATTAAAACTTATACTTCTATTGGAATAAATACAGAAAAGTTTACTAAATATCAAAACATATTAAAAGACCATTTAGTCAAAGAAACAATACCTGATACTTGTCTGTCCACCTATATAAGCAAACAATAACAAATTTATCAGAACGCAAAAATGTGACTTCTCTTATTTTATCAAGAAACTAACATGAGTCCATAACTTGAGCTTTAAAAGTTATTATCCATCATACGAAAAATTAAAACCTCATATAAGTAGTGGAAAATGATGTAAGAGCTTTAAGATCTATTTTCCATTATCCAAAAGGAAATACACGCCAACATTGCTCCCAAAAATTACAACAATGCACCAGTAGTCATGAAAGGCAAAGGTTTAAAGCCAAAAGATCATGATCATAGTATACTGCCTCCTTAAAAGAAAATTCAATAACATACAATAAATTAAAAATAATTCTGTACTTGAACACAAACTCCACTTGAGCCACAAAAATCAACAAGCAAAGTTAAACACATTCAAAACATGCACAATAAAAGCATCCATTTAATATAGTTACAAAGGATCCAATCCAGTATTGAATAACTTGAGTTCAAGCAATGCTGACTTTCAATCTGGTTGGTTAATTCAAGGAACAAACCAACCTCAAGCTTGTATCAATCACCAAGGCAGAATATAAAGTTGTGCACCACATCAAAACCATCTCCTTAACAGTGTACATACTAGTGTGTTGATTCCAACAAACTGAAATCAGCTTCTCATAAGTCATTTGAAATAGCTCAACAAGTTCAATCTAAATCGAACATGACTAAACGTTTAAACCCTACTGATTTGGATATGAATCTGGTTCTCTGATCCACAAGGTATTCAAATTACAACCGTTATGATGACAAGACCTAATAAGGTTGTTAAGATAAGTATCCAACTTTTTCGCCTTAGGAGTTTTCCCCCTAAAATTCATGCTGACTATATAAAATTAATCAAATTAAAGCACATCTAATTTCTGACTTAAGGTAAACTCTTAAATAAGGCATTGCTCTCGTACAATATGGTATCAAAGTACCATATCTCATATCGTGCCAACTGAAGATACAAATAAGGTATATATGGGCATACCGAGATCCCAAACTTGGAACTTGATGTTGTTATACTGCACTGTCTCAACATTAAATCCAATGGCTGCATCCAAGTAAAAGAGCTGATTCAGCAAAATAATCTGATTTCCAATTCGAAGAACACGATAAGCTGCACAACTCGCTAGGCTACCATTTATACAGTACATTGACTTGTTACATCAACATGAACTATCAAACCTTCAAATTTTCATCTTCTCCTCATAATTTGGGAGCAACCGAAAAAGAAAATCAAATACAACCCATAAACTACCGAACCCGAAGAAACGAAAAGAAATACCAACTTGGAATCGTGGAGACAACTTCCCCCATCTGGAGACGATCTGCGAAAACCCCAAAACAAGTCAGAAATCAGACATAAACCCACTTGACAAAATCGAAAAAACGCAAAAGGGTAAGAGTAGAATGATTGAAATCGCACAGAGAATGGTGGTTTTGCCAGCATTGTCCAATCCGAGGACGAGGATCCGAGCTTCCTTGTTCCCAAATAGGGAAGAGAACATTTTAGTGAACAAAATGCCCATATTTGTGCGAGATTTAATTTCACCTCAGCGCATGAATGGACCCGGAGATCAAACAGATTTGAGTGCTTTTAGGGGTCTGAGATCGGATCTTGAACGCAGAACCCTGAACCTCCCTGCAAATACCACCACAGAGTGAGAAAAGTATGATCGCGAAGAGAGAGAGAGAGAGAGAGAGAGAGAGAGATTAGCCGTTAGCTTGCCTGGGGAATGAGAGAGGGCCTGCTTGCTTGTGAGGATTGTGCGAGGAAGGAATCGAAATTGGGGAACATGGAGAATTGGAAGTAACGCAGAGATTAGCCGTTAGCTTGCCTGGGGAATGTTGCTTGTGAGGATTGTGCGAGGAAGGAATCGAAATTGGGGAACATGGAGAATTGGAAGTAACGCAGTCCAGACCAAAGTTTAAAATATCCATGATATCTTCAAAATCAAGAAAATTTTGATAGAAATATCAGAGTATTATTGATATAGATAAAAATTGAATAAAAATCATGAAAACCGTAAGAAAAATTTGGAAATTTTTATTGAAACTTTACACGATATTTATTTAGTCAATTATCTATTAGTTTATCACCAAAAATTAGAAGGAAATGTATTGCATGATGGATTTAACTGATTTAAGTTGATTATATAGCGGCAAATATTATGAGTGTAGAAAATATGTAATAATTAATGAAAGAAGTTTAAATACACCATAATCATTTATATATAATGAATTAGTATAATATTTTACACTTTATACATTGCATGGTAAAATACATGAGTGACTTAGTACCACATAGAGTTCCTATGAGATTCAAAATTTTCACTATCTTCATCATCTCTATGTGTAGAGTAAGCGTATTGTGAAGACTAGTCATCAAATAATAAATCCCCAAAATAGTTTTGCATGTAATTGTTAACATTGCCACCCGTATGGATCTGAGATTGATTGGCGTTGTCCATAAGCAAAATCATTTAAAGATTGGGTCTCAGATTCTTTCCATGAGTCGCTCGATTCCATCCCAACAGGAATGGGATATGAAGGGTAGGGAAATGGTTGGTTATGAGTATAACCATAGTTACTACTTCCCACTCCAACAGAGTCCGAAGTTATAGATAACGAGTCATCTTCTTGACTTGACAAAATCCCCTTGCCTCTTTCTCTACGAGTATAGTCTTTCCCTATGGCATCAATTCCTGGTCCTACCTGCCTACTGCCATGGTCCTTATCCTGTGTTGCATGCGTGAAGTTTGCCTCACCAGTGAAAGGACTCATAAATCCGGGAGGTGGACCAACATAGTTTCCATATCCACCACTACCTCCAGCTCCACTATATCCTTCATCATTCCCACCTCCGGTGGTAGGTGAGTCTCCTAATCTTGTACTAGAGTTATCATTAGTATCAACAGGATCTTGTGGTTGTGTAGGATTGGAAGAAGGTGGAATTCCAATGTTTCTTGGTCTTGGGCGCAAAAGTTCTTCCAAAGAGTCTGCGTTGCTGGATCCCATCTCCTTCTCTAATACTCTTTCTACATTTATTCCTTCATTACGTGCTTCTTTAGCAATTCTTAGAGCTGGGTTGCCTTCATCATCATCTAAATGAAGAGGTTTAATCCATTGATAAAGTTGGTTACCCTCTGTATCATCATCTTCAGAAACAATATCAAACACATCTAGTGGGTTACCACGGTCGACATGATCTATTTCTGCTTCCTTATCTCGAATTTGAAGTTTCATGTTGTAGTAGCAATAAACTAATTTTTCCAACCTACTATGAGCCAACCTATTTCTTTGCTTTGTGTGTATAAGTGCAAATGTACTCCAATTTCTTTCACAATCAGATGAGGAAGCTGTTTGTGATAATACTTTGATTGCTAACCTTCTCACAGTTGGTGCATCAGTCCCATACATGATCCACCATTCAGCTATAATGAAAAACAATGTTGATAAGCCTAATAACTCCAACAAATTCTATTATAAACTGATAGTTAAATATGTTTACACTCACTAGGAGACATTTTTGTTCGAGCAACAACTGATGTTGGTTCTCCAAAAGTTCTTCTTGCATCTTTAAACCATGTTAGCTGAATTCAATAAATCATGTTAGTTTAATCCTACAATGTAATTATTATAATTTAAGTAATTGTGTACCTCATTTCCAAATTGGCTAACTGCTGGTGATGCAGGGTCTAATTTAGAGTATACATTATGTACAATACGTATAAGGGTACCATCATCTCCAACACCGGGTCTGTATTGGTATCGAGGATTCAAATAATATGCTATTCAAAGAAACACATACTCTAATAAGAGAAATAATACTTATGCAACTAAAGAAATAAATTGCAAATTATGACACAATTTATACCTGCTGCATGCAAATTGTGGTATAATGTTTTATACCATCGGTCATTAATTATCTTTATGACCCATCTTGCCCCATGTTTTCTTTCCAAGTCCTCCTTTACTACACGCATCAACTCATATATTGCCCCCATAGTAGGATACACTTCTATGTCAACGATCAGTAAAACTCTGTAAAGAGGTTCAAACACTTGGCACACATATTCTGATTGAGTCCAAAAAGCATGATCAAGCACTATACTTTCCACCATACGACCTGCATTTGAGTGGCTGAAATTGTGGTTGGCCCAATCGTCACTAGTGAATAGTTGCTTCAACCCTCCTTTCTTCTTAAGTAGCCTGTCTAATGCAATATAGTTGGTGGCGAATTGAGTGGTAGCTGGACGAATAATTTCTCCTTTGCAAAATTCACGCATCTGTGCCAACAACCAAATGTGATTGTAAATATAATTTGTGATCGTTCTAGCTCTTTTTACGACATTAGGAATACTCTCTCTCTTCCCCATTGCCTCAAACATGAGATCAATACAATGTGCTGCACATGATGTCCAAAACACATTATGATGCTTCATTAATTTTTTTCCAGCTTTGACAAATGCAGAATCGTTGACGGTCACGACTTGGACAACATTATGCTCTCCCACCTCAATGATTACATCCCTCAATAATTTTTAAATATACTTGTCGTTCTTTATATGGTCTGAAACATCAACGGACTTCAAAAAAATTGTCTTTCCCTTGGAGTATACCATGAAGTTTGTGATAGACAATCTGGTCGGGCCAGTCCATCCATCACACATGATTGTGCAACCATTAGTTTCCCACTTTGACCTTAACTTGTTAACATACTCGCCAATGTCTTTATACTCCATTTCCAAATATTTGTTTCTTACCTCATAGGAAGTGGGAGGTTGTACTCCAACACCGGCCTGTTGACATCCCAATACCTTATTTTTGAAATGATGTGATGATGCCTTCTCAGCAGGGACATTTTCATAAATAAAGAACTTGCTAATTAGACGCCCCATTCCCTCCTTCACATTACCTCCAGTGAAATAACTCCAAACACTCTTGTGACGTGCTTTGGATGACTTATATAAACTTGGGGCTATTGTTGGTATTGGTTGTGATTCTCTAACACTTGCTCCCCGTCTCATTTGTGCACCACCACTTGTCCCGGAACCTTATACTCTATTAGGAATTTTATGAAGGTGTTCTCTTTCCCATGCTGACCGTTTGGAGGCACATAATGCTTGTTTGAAATTGCGTCATTCTTCAGGTCCCATGTCATCATCATATTCGTCCTCATCGTCATCATAATCACTGTCAACTGCTTGGCCAATGACTTCTCCTTGTAGCCCAACTTGAATATTTTCCATTTCATGTGTTTTCTTTTCCTTCTGGTGTTTTTTATTTTTTTAATAATGTGGTGATGAATGCCTTCACTTCTGGGGGGACATTATCGCATCATTGGACATTGTTTCCTAGATCTAATCCACTAAGATGGTAATTAAGTCGTGTCACTCCGCCACTCTTCATTACCCGACCACAATATTTGCAAATTGTGCCATGTTTGTTTCTGTCTATTGGATCTCCATGTTCCCAAGCTAGATCACGTTTAGTAACTCCACTAGACATCTTAAACGTACCTATATTTATTTTTCATGGAAATTAGGAAATTATTTTTTGGCCAAAAAATATAGTAGTGACGGATATATAAGAGAACCTAAATAATAAAGTTATTCTACAAAAGAATTAAATAGGAAGTAAAGAAAATGATTGTAAGAATTTAAGTAATTATAAAAATAATATGGAATAATAAAACCTAATATTAATGAATAATAATCCAATTTGATAATAAAATAATAAATGACACTAAACATATTAAAATTATCCTAGGGAATAATTATACAACATTACTTAATTACTTCAAAAAATTAACATGCAAGTATTATTTGGTTCTTAGATCACATGCACGGGTCCACACAAATTTTGTTGTTGTTGTATAAATTACAATAATATAAATATAAGTTTGTAAACTTACCTTAAATATGAAACCCTTTGTGTAAAGGCCAAATAGAATCTGCGTGGACCAACAATAAAATAATAATTACACAAATGTAACAAAATGTGATGAAAACATATAAAGTCTTTAATAATGAATTAAGAGACAATAAACACACATGTAAGTGACCAAATAAAAAATAGAAAAATTAAAAACCACAGCCATTGACTAAGTAATTTATTGACACAATTTAAAATATAATACCACCAAAAATTTGGAATAGATAATAACAAACATGCAAATTAAATAACAATAATGAATGAGAATAACTTACTATAGTTCAGTTTTTTTTAGCTTGGGGGGAAATTGAGGTTGATAGATGTTGAGAATAACATGAGCATTATGTTTTGTTTTGGAGAGATGTTGAGAATAAAGGACGGAATGGGACCATTTGATTTTATTTGTATATATAGAAATAGAACTATCTAACCATATATATAGAAATATGACTACAACTAATTAGTTAGGTGAGTGAACTTGGTGAGTAGTTCAAAAGTAGATACTTGAAAATAAATTGTCAAAGATTCATTATAATATGCAAATTTGTTTCTTGCAAAACGAATTCAAAACAAAACCATATATATAAATATTTTAGCATATTTTTACAAAAACATAAGTGATATGGTGGTCAAGGTGTTGAAGGAATAAAATGAGAGGGGTTCGAATCCCCTTGGTGTCTTTTTAAATATAGAAATTTATCCTAGATAATAAATATTAGCTTGCAAGCCTTGCAGACATCTTAACAACCATATAAATATTACAGTTGAATATGTAATCACAAACACATCTGTAGCGAGTTGGATAAGGCCCATGTGCGTGGTTGACAAAGGGAGGGGTTCAAATCCCTCTATGTGCAAGATTGAGACTTTTCAGGAGAGGGTGGGGATCCTCCTGACTGGATCATCTAGGCCATTGAAATTTGATCCAAAGGCTACAATAATTAAAACTTTTAGAGGGCCCCCTATTTGTAGCCATTGGATCAAATTTTAATGGCCCAGATGTCTTGGTCAAGAGGATCCCCACCCTATGCTTAGGGGGGGATCCGATTCCCTTGATTACCATGGAACACAAAATTATGTGTACTGGATACACCACATGATGCTGACATGTGTATTCTTATTATTAACTACCAATTTGCCCGAAAAATGACTTTAGGTGGCAAAATTCTCCGCCACTAAGGCATTTCGGGTGGAACCGGATCCCCTCATGAGCTTAGGAGGTTGAGCCTCCTGAGCAAAGGATTTGGGGCGTTGAAATTTGATCCAACGGCTACCATTATTATAACTTTTAGAGGGGCCCCCTGTTTGTAGTCGTTGGATCAAATTTCAACATTCCAGATCCTTTGCTCAGGAGGGGATCCGGTTCCGTTTTGGGCCAATGATAAAGGTAATGTCTAATACTCTCTTCTAATGTATAAAGACTTGTATGAGAGTGATGTGGTACCATGATTTTTTAGGGGTCAGAGTAAGGTTGATCAGAATAATGTTATCTCAGAAATCCACTTATGGACTTAACAACTCTGAGCGAAGCTGGATTAACGAAACAATGATGCCACCATCATCCTGTTCCGAAGCAGTGGGCGAAGCCAAAGCAACTTCGTTGAGAATGACAATGCTTGTTCCGCAAGACACAGGGCCTGATCTCGTATGAAATCAGTTAGATCTCTATATTTCTTGGATTTCCTACAATCTAGAAATTAGAGTGCGCCGCATGTAATCACACTCCTAAAGATGATGAAATATCAATTTTTAGATATCTTCTAGGATTCTCCTGACTTAGAACAAGAATTTATCCTAAAAAGGTTTCTTTCCCAACTTGTATATGTACACCCTTATAGGATTCGTCTTTGGTAACACATTCATCGCACTCTAATTATCTTATCCACTACTTAAGTCTTATATTTGCTTACTAACTTGATTGTTAGAGAGTTTTTCCCACTACTTGAACATGCCGTCTCCCATTTTAAAGAGGCATCAGTCTGGGCAATGCCCGCTCATATCTCAACATAAATTGTTGATTTGAGTCATGATGCATTGCCCTAACGATCTTCTCTCGAAACACAACGCAGAAAATCTAGAAGGCTTCAAGGTCTTACCTTGCCCAACATTTCGAAGAAGGGACATTCCCTAGAGTCAACTGCATATACGGCCTTAAAAAGAAAGGAAAACGGCATGCAAGAAGCCTCGAATGGTGGCTTTAATCAATGAACCACTAACCATCGGCTCTAACATCTTGATGTTCTCTGATCGAGACTTAGAAGATGTTCATTCTCCCCATGACAACACCCTTGTTATCAAAATACAAATTTTTAACGCCCTAGTCAGCTATATCTTGGTAAACAATGGATCAGGAGTAAACGTCCTCTTCAATGATGTTGTCGAAAAGATGGGCTTTCATGATCACATCAACAAGGGAAATACCACCTTCCATACCTTCAATGTGGCCTTCGTCTAGTCTCTGGGAATAGTGAAGTTGGCAATTCAGGCAAAACTCTTCACCCATCTGGTGACATTCCACATTATGGATTGCCAAGCTCCCTTTAACACCATTCTTGGTTAAAACTGGCTATAAAAGATGAGAGTTGTGCCATCAACCTACCATCTGTTGCTCTATTACCCCGCTCTAAATAAAGTAAAAGAAGTAAAAAAAGACCAAGCAACGACACGCTATTGCATTGTCGAAAGCATGAACATGATTTGAAAGGAAGAATGAGCTCCATCGCTCCTATGAATAAGTCAACATACCAATCATAGCCCGGGGGTTAACAGACAAGTTACAAGGAGTTTAACGTACATCTTGACCCCCCAAAAAGACAAGAGACAAAGACCAATGAAGACGCTGTGTACATTAGCCTTGGTCTTGAAAAGCCAGAGCGGAAAGCCAAGACATGATCTAAGCTGACTGATTGAGAGAATGAATTGTTCACTAACTTCTTATGGGCCAATAAAAACGTGTTCGCCTGGTTCACAGAAGCTATGCCCAAAATTGACCTTTCCATGATCTGTCATCGCCTCCACCTAGACCCAACTACCAAACTAGTTATCCAGCGTAAACGAAACCACAAAACCGAACAAAGCAAGATCATAGTAGCCACTTCATCGACGAAGTGCACCATTCGGACTGGCTAGCCAATGTTGTTTTGGTACATAAGAAGAACGGAAAATAAAGGGTGTGTGTGGACTTCACAGACTTAAGTAAGGCGTGTCCTAAAGATTCGTATCCTTTCTTACATATTGACTTTCTAGTAGATTCAACTGCAGCCACGAGCTGCTGAGCTTCATGGAAACTCACTCTGAATACAATCAGATAAAGATGCACGAGCCGGACATGAGAACAATTTCCTTTGTTATTGATTGAGGTATGTATTGTTACAAAGTCATGCCCTCTGTTCTTAAAAATGCACAAGTAACCTATCAAAGGCTTGTCAATCGAATCTTCAAAGAAATGATCAGAGAGACGATGGAAGTTTACATAGACGACATGGTCGTCAAGAGCAAAGAGAAAAAGACTACTTGACCAGCCTCCAAGACTCGTTTGACCTACTCTAGAAGTACAACATGAAGTTGAATTCGAATAAATGCATATTCAGAGTAGCATCGGGCAAGTTCCTGGGGTATCTGGTACTAAACACGGAATCGAAGCCAACCTAGATAAGATCAGGGCAATAAAGTAGCCTAAAACTGTTAAAGAGATACAAAGCACGACAGGAAGAGCGGCAGCCCTCAGCCGATTCCTCTCACAGTCCACCCATAATGTAAGCCTTTCTTTTCCATAATAAAGAAAAGTGAATACCTGTTTTGGACAGACAAGTGGGAATAGGCTTTTACAAAATAAAAAGAATAATTGTTCAACCCCCCACTATTGTCCAAGACGGTCGACGGAGAAGACTTGTACCTGTATTTGGCGGTGTCAAATTGCACAACTAGTGCATCTTTGGTTCGAGAAAACTCGGGGGAGCAGAAATTGGTGTACTATATATCAAAAGCTCTTTTCAAACTAGAGCCTAGGTACCATAAGATGGAAAAGCTCATCCTTGCATTGGTTACTGTAGCTTGGAAACTTCGACCATACTTCCAATCATTCAGAGTAATCTACATGACGGAGTATCCTCAGGATTCATCGTGCACAATCCTGATCCGTCTTCTAGAGTTTACCAAATTGGGCATTAAGTTAAGGCAACGAGAGATCAACTATCGACCTAGAACTTTGATTAGACCCCAGACACTAGTAGACTTTGTAGCAGTATTCATTATGATAGCCCAAGATACATCGAGTATCATAGATTCCTAAGAATGCCCCAGAACCCCCTATCTAGAACTTTATGTAGATGATTCGTCAAAAATAAATGGGGCAAGGGCAGGAATGGTCTTGGTAACGCTAGATAGTTTCATACTCGAGCAAGCTTTGAAGCTCAAGTTTAAGGTAAGTAACAATGAAGCAGAGAATGAGGCACTTCTAACGGGACTTAGGGTGGTAGTAAAACTCCAAATGAAAGAATTATCAATCCATTACGACTTGATGCTCATAATCAACCAAGTCATGGGGGACCACGCCACACACCACCTTATAATGGGGCTTTACCTGAACAGAGGCAAAGTGTTGCTTGAGAGATTTGGAAGATATTATATCCAAAAAATTCCAAAGGGAGAAAACAGTCATGCTAAGGTAGTAGAAAAAATAACATTGACCGTCGACTACCCCTTTTGGAGTACAATCCCATTCGAATACTTTACTACTTTGAGTGTCAAAGAAATAGAACCATAAATAATTGCAACCATCGACGCCCAGGAAAATTGGATGGACGAGATCATCTACTACATCCAAGATAGAAAGTTACCTGAAAGTACCACTTGACTAGGAATTTGGTCTAAAAGGTTTCGAGGTACATAGAAATTCGTGGAAGGCTTTGCCGACGTTCTTATTTAGGATCCCACATGTTGTGTATTACTCTGAAGGTATGCCTATAAATCCTAAATGATATCCACTCTAGTGTATGTGGCAACTATGTTGGAGGAAGATCATTAGCATATAAGGTATTGGCCATATGATACTATTGACCTACCATGCAGTAAAATGCCATAGATTGTGCTCAAAGTTGCGATAAATATCAAAAGTACATCCCTATGAACCATCAACATGTATAAGAACTTAATACTCTAACATGGTCATGGCCTTTCATGCAATGTGGCATTGATTTGGTTAGGACTCACAACAAGGCCCAAAGATACCAAAATATAAGATAGTGGCAACATATTACTTCTTGAAATGGACAGAGGTAGAGCCTTTGTCAAGGATCACTGGCGAAGCCTTTGTCAAAGATCATCAGTGCATCTGTCAAGTCCTTTCTCTATAACAACATCATTTGCTGATTCAAATTTCACATACCATACATAAAGACAATGGGTTGCAGTTCATCAGTAGTCATAAACTGGTATAAAAAGCTCAGGATTTGCCATCTCACTTCCACTCCGAGGTACCCGTAAGGCAACAGACAAGCAGAAGCGTCAAACAAGACCATCTTACGATGTTTGAAGAAAAGACTTGAAAAGAAAAACAAATGGCTAGAAGAGCTGCTTGGAGTCTTATGGGCATATTGTACAACAATCTAAAAGGCCACGGAAGAAACACCATTTTCCATGGTTTATGGAACAGAAGTTGTCATTCCGATCTAAGTCTCCACAATATAAATCTGCATATTGAAGAATGGATCGCCTTAGAAAATGCAGGAATCCTTAAGTCAAACCTTAACTTCGTGGAAGAACGACGATAATGCACTTAAGTTCGACTTACCACCTACCAACAATAGATCAGATCGTATTACAAAGGCGCCAAACCTCGAAGCCTATAAGTTGTAGATTTGGTCCTAAAAAAAATCTTCGAAAACACAAAGATACCAGGAGAAGGAAAACTGGGAGCAAACTGGGAATGACCATAGAAGATTGTTGGAGTGGGAGGCAAATGAACCTACAACCTGCAGTGCATGGACATAACTTGAATCACCAAAATATGGAACATCGCCAAGCTTAGGCTATACTATCTGTTTGTAACATACTTCACCAATCCCGAAACTACTGAGCACCGGTCAACGTTATACCGTCAATGACCTAGAAGAGTTTCCTTCCAACCAGGAGGCCAATCACAGCACGACATGTGTCGACATTAGAAGCCAATCATATCGTGACACGTGTCAACATCAGAAGCCAATCACAACACGACACGTGTCAATGTCAGAATGAAACTAGAAACTCTCTTCTATAAATAGAGATCATTCTCTCACAATATTTCCAAATGTCATTTGTACTAAATCATTCACTTTTACTCACTAAAGGAGAGCTTGAACCTATGTACTTGTGTAAACCCTTCACAATTAATGAGAACTCCTCTACTCCGTGGACGTAGCCAATCTGGGTGAACCACGTACATCTTGTGTTTGCTTCCCTGTCCCTATCCATTTACATACTTATCCACACTAGTGACCAGAGCAATCTAGCAAAGGTCACAAACTTAACACTTTCTGTTGTACCAAAGTCCTCGCTGATTTTGTGCATCAACATTTGGCGCCGTATGTGGGAACGACACTTATTCCCACTCTCTTCAGCTTTGTCAAGCTGGTTTCCACCATTCATACACTTTCTTTTGACCAGGCACCCCTCTCCAACATGGGGAGCAAAGGAAGCCACATCACACAAATTGACACCCCTCTTGCACCTAGTGCGAAGCAACGAAAGAATGAAGGAAAAAGGGTTGCTCTTCAAGCTAAAGTCGATGAGCTAGAAGCTCAAAACAACAAGATAACAATAAAGAATGAGGTCCTCCAAGAGCAGTATGAGAAGTTCTTTGAGATGCTCCACGAAACTATGCGTACTCAAACACGCGAGCTTGTTGCCCTTGTGGACATCAACCATCATCTGGGTGCCCCCCAACACGGAGGGTCGCCTTCCTTCGACATGGGTATCCCTGATAAGGAGCGAGCTAATCATCAAAACATTGATCAACATGAGATTTCTCT
This sequence comes from Malus sylvestris, assembly GCF_916048215.2. NCBI lineage: Eukaryota > Viridiplantae > Streptophyta > Magnoliopsida > Rosales > Rosaceae > Malus > Malus sylvestris. Next base: position 31,884,116 of record NC_062275.1, read on the forward strand.
CAACCCAGCTGCTTCGACCCGAAGTAGGAGAAGTGGTGGAAGACACCTCCTTGCAAAAGGGTTAGAAGGATTGAAAGCTATTTATCGTGACTATCGAGACTTCCTAAAGCAACATCGAGAGAATCCCCTTCACATATGCTCGAAGATCAATGACCCAAGAGTTTCTGAAAGACTCGGTCCCCTCCCACGACCTAGGCCAGCTACCAATCTAGGGAAGGAATGACATGTCTTAGAGGAACATGAAGGTATATGAGACTCTGAGGTATTCCGACAGACTCGCCCTAGAAGTCAGTATGGCGAGTCCAAGGAAAAATCACACGCCCTTGCTCAAACTTTCGTACTTCCAAGAGGCGATGGAGACTTACGAAAGAAAATCCCAGTGGTACATGACTCCACTCAAGACCCCCTTGTCCTACAGCTCCTTGAGGAAGTAAACAAGTTGAAGGCCGAACGTCAGGCCGAGATACCTGACTGGAACCAACCCAGGCCTAACTCTCTCACAAGGAGGATCCTTGACACCCCCTTCAAGCAAAGATAAAACAACAGCTTGGTTTACAACTCTATATTGGAAGGGAGGACCCAATTGAACACCTTAACCTCTTTGAGTCCACCATGGCATATCGGATGCACACCGACGAAGAGCGATGTCTTCTCTTCCCCTCCACCCCCTCTGGCGGAGCTCTAAACTGGTATTACCATCTTCCACCTGAGATAATAGACTCATTTGAGGAACTGAGGAAACTGTTTGTCTCTCAACACATCTTCCAGACCGATCGTTTACATTCTGCAGATGACTTGTACACTATTCGCTAAAAGCCAGACGAGTCACTACGAGAGTATGCTGGTCGTTTCAACCATAAGTATTCTCGCTGCGCTGAGGCAGATGACAAGACCGCCCTCAAGGCCTACGTGATTGTTTCTTCAAGTACATGATCAATGCCAACACTTGGAAGACTTACTCTGAGGTAATGGCACAGGCTTACAACCATGCCTCCGTCGAGGCAAAGACATATTAAAGGAAACCCCCCACAATCACCCCTTATCAGCAAGTAGGGAGTGGAAGCCAGATCCAACCAAATGAGAATACCTCAACCTTCCAAACGGCAGCGGTGCCTCCCCCTACCTTACTTAATACTTTGCCAAGTCAACAGACATATCAATCTCAGGGCAAAAGGAAAGATTTCCATCCTCACTATTCATATTTTAGTAAAAGGAGTAAGGGACACTACCGCGATAACCAAAGGTATCGCCATGATAATCCCCGACCCCAAGCAGTCAACATAATGGGTCAAGTACGTGTCAGGACAGCCCCTACCCCGAGGTATGAGGCATACACACCTTTGAACGCCACATGCGTGGCCATTTACCCCAGCATAGCACACTTGATACCGAAGCCAAAGCCGAGGCACCCGATTACAAGCCCACAAAGAACATGGGCACATTTTGCTGCTACCACGAGCATAACAGCCATGACGGCGAGCAATGTATCACCCTTCGTGATCATATTGAAGCTTTGGCACGTGAAGGAAAAATTGATCAATTCTTCCTCCACCCTCCAAGGGGTAACCGTAACCAACGCCAGGTAAATGTGATATATTCCATAAGTGGTGGCACACCTGTATCTAAATCTTCCAACAGGGCCATGAAAAACAGTAAACGAGCTTTAAGGTCTGGCTACCAAGTGTTTCACGTGGAAGACATCAGGGGAGGTAAGTATCAAAAGCCTAACTGGGATCCAATATGTTTCTACCCTGAGGAAGAAAGAGGTATCATCTACCTTACAACGACCCACTGATCGTGGAAGCTCACATAGCCAACTTTGAAGTATGACGAATCCTGGTAGACACGAGGGCTTCAGTCAATATCATGTTTGCAGAAGCTTTCAGGGCACTTAATGTAGCTGAACACTTACTCGACCGCTCGATTTCCCCTCTAATAAGGTTCTCTGGTGATATCGTGCAACCTTTGGGGAACATACATTTACCTTTCACCATTGGTACAAGTCCTTACATAGCTACCATTACCACTAACTTCCTGGTGGTTGATTGCCCAACGGCATACAATGTCATCTTCGGACGCACAGGCATCAATGATCTCAAGGCCATGGTATCCACACATATGTTGTTGATGAAATTTCCAACCCCCTATGGCAATGGTTACATCAGAGGAGATCAACTTAGTGCACGATCATGTTACAACACTTCGGTCAAGCAACAGCACCTGCATATGCCCAAGGAAACCTTTTCTATACATGACCAAGTCATAAAGACCAACTTAGACGAAGCCAACTTGGATTTTCACGGTGGCAACAGTCAACCCGACGATCCTTGAGATGACTATTTCACCCAGCAAGCACAACCTGCTGAAGAGTTGGAGAAGGTCTCTATCTCAAAAGATTATCCGGATCGCATGGTGAAGATTGGTACCACCTTGTCACCACCCATTCGGTTGGCATTGATTTTTTTTTTGCAAGAAAACACTGAGGTCTTTGCCTGGTCATACGAGGACGTGTCAGGCATCTCTCCTGATATAATCTGTCATCGCTTAAGTATTGACCCCAAGACCAAGCCAGTGAGACAGAAGCGAATATCTTATGACGTTGAACGGTACGAGGCAATGAAGGTAAAAGTTGAAAAACTCAAAGGCATAGGCTTTGCTGCGAAGTCAATTATCCAACGTGGGTACCAAATGTTGTCCTTGTTAAGAAGAATCTGACCAAGGAAAGTCTCTTGCTTCAAAAGGTCTTGTGGAAAATGTGTGTTGATTACACCGACCTAAACAAAGGATGCCCGAAGGATAGCTTTCCTCTTCCTCTTATAGACAGACTTACAGACTTTACGGCAGGGTGTGAACTCCTGAGCTTCATGGATGCTTACTCAAGATACAACCAAATCCTCATGAACCCTCCGAACCAAGAACACACAGCCTTCACTACTGACAGAGGACTATATTGCTACAAAGTCATGCTTTTCGTCCTAAAGAATGTAGGAGTGACTTATCAAAGACTGGTCAATTCAATGTTCGCCGAACAGATTGGGAAAAGCATGGAAGTTTACGTTGATGATATGCTAGTCAAGAGCAAACATGTTGACCAACACATCACCAACCTATCTGAAACTTTCACCATTCTGAAGAGGTATCGAATGAGGTTGAACTCCAACAAATATGCTTTTGGCGTAGGCTCTGACAAATTCTTAGGCTTCATGATAAGCCAACGAGGCATTGAGGCTAATCCCGAGAAGATCAAAACAATCCTCGACATGAAGGAACTGGTAACTTCAAAAGACATTCAAAGCCTTACTGGCAAGGTGGCAGCCCTAACTATGTTCATCTCTAAGGCCACAGACAGATGTGCTCCTTTCTTCAAAGCACTTAAGGGAAGTAAGAAGTACATTACATGGACTGATGAATGTGCTGAGACATTCAAGAACCTCAAAGACTACATGAGTAAAGCCCATTTGCTCTCCAAACCTGAGGTTGGTGACATTCTCATTATCTATCTGTCGGTATCGGCTTCAGCAGTAAGTTCTGTTCTCATTTGAAAGGATGGTAATGTCGAACGGCCTGTCTACTACGCTAGTAAGGCCTTACAAGATGCGGAGACACGATACTCCAACATTGAGAAATTGACTCTAGCATTGGTCATGTCTGCTCGGAAACTTTGCCCTTACTTCCAAGCACACTTCTTCATCGTGCTTACCAATCATCCTCTTCGATAGATACTTTAAAGTCCTGACACTTCCGGGCGAATGATCAAATGGGCGATAGCATTGGGTGAGTTTGACATCTCTTACCAACCAAAGCTAGCTGAGAAGGGCCAAGCAGTGGCAGACTTCATCACCGACTACACATATCCTATTAACATTATTTCTACGCCTAAAGAATTGGTTTCATTACCCTCGGAAGCTCAGAAAACAGAACCAACAACCCCATCATGGAGCCTACATGTTGATGGCTCGTCCAACCAACAGGGCTGTGGAGCAGGACTAGTCCTTACGATCCATGATAAAGTGGCAATGGAGTATGCTCTTCGTTTCAAATTCAAGGCGTCGAATAATGAGGCCGAATATGAAGCCCTCCTAACAGGCTTACGTTTGGCCAAACACCTTGGGGTTAAACGAATTGATATCTTCAGTGACTCCCAATTGGTGGTTAACCAGGTCACCAACAACTTTGACGCTAAGGATAGCTCCATGGCAGCATATTTGGAAAAAACACAATTGTTGCTCAAGCACTTCCATTACCAGATCACCCAAATTCCTTGAGCAGCAAACAGTCATGCAGATGCTTTGGCTTACCTCGCCTCAGCGGTGGAAGACAAGATTGGGAGAAAAATTCAGGTCGAATTGTTGGCAGCACCAAGCATCATGACTGCAGAAGTGTGCAACTTACAACAGGGGGATAGTTGGATTACCCTGATTTATAGATTCCTTACTCATGGCACCCTCCTAAATGACAAAGTCCAAGCTAAGCAAATTCGATACAAGGCTACCCGTTACTTGATCATTAATGACCAACTCTACAAGCAGGGTTTTAACCTACCATACCTAAGATGCCTTATGCCCGCAGAGGCGAAAATTGTCTTTCGGGAAATACATGAAGGAGTCTGCGAAGATCATGTTGGATCTCGATCCCTAGCACACAAGGCTTTTCGCCAAGGATATTACTGGCCAACACTCCACCAAGATGCCATCAGAATATCCCGCTCATGTGATAAGTGTCAACGTTACGTAACTATTCCTCACTCCCCTCCCGAGTCGCTCACTCCTACGATCAGCCCTTAGCCTTTCGCCTAATGGGACTTGATTTGATCGGCCCAATGCCTGCAGGGAAGGGCAAAGTTCGCTATGCAATCGTTGCAGTTGACTACTTCACAAAGTGGGCCGAAGTAGAACCCTTGGCAACCATTACTGAGGAAAAAATAAAAGACTTCGTATGGAAGAACATCCTTTGCAGATTCGGCATTCCCAATGCGATAGTAACTGACAACGGGTGACAGTTCGACAATAATAAGTTCAGGATGTTCTGCTCTAAGTTCAACATCAACTTATGTTTTGCCTCCCCAGCTCATCCCCAGTCTAATGGACAAATTGAAGCTATCAACAAAATAATCAAGCGAACTTTGAAAACCAGCTTGGACAAGGCTAAAGGTTGTTAGCCAGAATTTGTACCCCAAGTTATTTAGTCATGTCGCACTTCGTATCGGACATCAACAGGAGAAGCCCCATTCTCACTTACCTTTGGTATAGAGGCAGTTATCCTAGTTGAGCTTGAGAAAGCAACGTTCCGAGTCCAGAACTACGTGCAAAGCAAAAAGGACAAACAATTTACCCTCAACTTAGATCTAGTCGAGGAACACATAAACTAGGCTCACTTGAGGAATGTCGCCTACAAGCAGCGCATCTCCAACTAATATGACTCAAGGGTCAAACCTCGTTCTTTCAAAGTGGGGGACTGGGTATTGAAGAAAAGATTACTCTACGACAGAGTCCCGAGTGAAGGAACACTTAGTCCAAACTGGGATGGACCGTTTGAAGTTGTTGGCATTAGTCGCCCTGGCTCCTACAAGCTTAGAAGCTCCGATGGCAAGACCCTTGGCCATCCATGGAACGCTGATCACTTGAAGTATTATTACAAGTAAACTCACATTGTACAAGTGTTAAGCTTCAATCGTTCGGTATCCTATGTAACGAAGACTATTTGGCATGAATTCAATAAAGAGGTGATTTAGACAACTCGGTCCTAATCCTCTTACATTCCTAGCAATGAAACACTTCGGTTCAAAGCTTCAACATGAATGCTTCCAACAGTAAACAAAGTCTAAGTATACGTCAACAAGACTATACAAATAAACGAACAGCTTCACAGTATATTCGTTCAATAATCAACACATTCATACATAAGCCAATTGTTCTTTGAAAGGGTTCAACATACTTTATGTCATTCGACACTTACTACAATGTGCCTAGACACCTTGCCCTTATTCTCACCAACCAGGTGATGAAATGTAAAGAAAGAACTCATCTTCATGCCACCAACTAGGTGATGAAATGTACAACCTGTACTCTCCTTTATGCCACCAACCAGGTGATGAAATGTACAACCCGTACTCTAATATCATTTGGCAACTTGCTACTCATGCCACCAACCAGGTGAAGAAGGAACTCATCTTCATGCCACCAACCAGGTGATGAAATCTACAACCCGTACTCTCATTCATGCCACCAACTAGGTGATGAAATGTACAACCCGTACTCTAATATCATTTGGCAACTTGCCACTCATGCCACCAACCAGGTGAAGAAGGAACTCATCTTCATGCCACCAACCAGGTGATGAAATGTACAACCCGTACTCTCCTTCATGCCACCAACCAGGTGATGAAATGTACAACCTGTACTCTAATATCATTTGGCAACTTGCCATTTATGCCACCAACCAGGGGAAGAAGGAACTCATCATCGTGCCACCAACCAGGTGATGAAATGTGATGAAAGGTGATGAAGGAACTCACCTTTGTATCACCAACCAAGTGATGAAAGCAACTCACCATTCATTCCACCTACCAGAAGACGAGTGGTACAACTTGTACATATGAACTCCTAGCATTCACAAATAATAAAAAACCCTCAAGCTTGACAACTCAACTAGGGGAACACTTATGCCTAGCAAGAGTTATAGTCACCAACAAAGTCTTATTGCAAGCCAATAACAACTTCAGTGTATGGCATACAAAGATCAAGCTATTCAGCCCTCTTGCATCTGCTTCAAACATTTCCTCTCTGTAACAATGCAAACACTACAACTCGTACAAAGCTTCACACACTCTTGATCAAGACAGTGTGAAGCAAAACTAATTTATAGTGCCAACAAGAGCTTCATCAAAGGAGTTCAACCACAATTCACAAAAGCTTCACACACTCTTGATCAAGACAGTGTGAAGCAAAACCAATTTATAATGTCAACAAGAGCTTCATCAATGGAAGGCAACCATAATTCTCAAAAGCTTCACACACTATTGATCATGACAGTGTGAAGCAAAACCAATTGAGGGTGCCAACAAAAGCTTCATCAAAGGAGTTCATGTTGGAAGTATGCCCACAAAGCCACTCATTTGATGTAATAGCTTTTTGGAATACTTAATGTATTAAACTTTTATATGTTTAATGAAGGGCAAAGCTTATTGTTAATCACTATTTATTGTATCATGTGTTTAAGCAATAAGGGAATCCTAGGGATGTATTTGATCTAAGAGACAAGTGATCTAAGTGAGTTAGATTATCGAGACCATTCTCTTATGTTCATTCCTAAAACGTTCCTAGCCATAGGATTGCCGATTGGGCATTGACAATCCGCTAAGGCTAGTATGTGTTATGTTGACTCAAGCATGAGTATGACTAGTCTCAAGTCATTTTGTGTTGGACACTAAGACAAACACATAGGTGCTCGAAAGAGTAATTGAGTACACTGAACAACGATCAAAAGAGAGTTCGAACATACATGTCATGTAAGAACTCGAAAGTTGCAATATGCAAAGTAGTCCTTTGACCTGAGGCATCATAGATGTCTAATGGTTAGGTTCTTGATCTTTGATCATGTCAACGGCATTCCATCAGAGTGTCCACGACATTGTTGGGGTCAAGCTATCTAGTCATGTAGGCATATGAATGCACAACAAGGGATCTCTAACCTTCCATGGTGGAAGGAGAATACTCTAAGATATGATTCTAAAGTCTTTGGCCAAAGCATATGAATATGACTTAGGAAGTTTGTTCCAAATCATATTCAAGGGAATCATATAGATAAGTATCACATTGGATAGTAGACATGAAACAAACTATCACTCAAACAATGTGATTAAGAGTATTGTATTAGAGAAGGACCGTATTGCATTGTAGTTGTAACTGGATAGGTTCTCCAACCACTTCTACTTAGCTTGGGTAACCATGACATACTGCTAGGTGTCACTCATGGTTTGTGGAAGCCCTAAATGATTAGCAAACACTAATCATTAAGGGAGAATTGAAATGTGGTTTCAATTCACAATCGATCGTTAAGAGTAACAATCGCCCACTACCTCGCTAATTGGAACCTAATGGATCGTACACCGAGTAAGGATGTATGTGAGGAAATTAAATGAAATGGATAAGCAATTAAATGGTTTAATTGATGACTGGTCAAGATTAATTAATTAGTTAATTAATTTTACAAAAGGTTTGTATTGGGCTTTTAAGTTTGTTTTGGGCTTCGGGTCTCAAAAGCGTTTTGGTCCACAAGGCCCATTATGTTTAAGTTGTATGACAACTAAAACAAAATGGGCAATTAGCCCAATAACATTAATATGGCCGGCCATTAGGGTGAATGGGCAAGCTTGGATTAATTACAAGTTTGCCACTCACTTGAAATGAAGTATAAAAGGAACTTTATAGCTTTATTTCTCATTAGGGTTTTCTTAAAGAAATTGGGTGAAACACTTTCTCTCATTTTTCTCTAAAGAGGCCGGCCACTTAGGGGAGGGACATCTAGCAATCTCTTCTTCCCTAAGTCATCCATATTATCTTCACAAGATACATCCTTGGTGTGGAGAGTTAGAGACATCAATTTTTTGGTGTTTTGGAGAACAAATCCTAAAATCCTCAAAGAAGCAAAGGAGCACTAAAAGGAGGAAAATCACAAGGAATATCCAAGGAGCTTGGAGGTGACTTGAAGGCCCTCCACTTGGGTGAATCCCTTGTGTAAACAAGGATGAGCTTCAAGGGTAAAGAAACTCTAAATCTTTACTTCTCTTTAATGTTGTTAAAGAGTTTATTGGTTCACCATATACTAGGCTTTGAAAGTCATGGGTTTTATGAATTGTTTTTGAATGCATGCCTACTTTAAAGTGTTAATAGTTTGCATATGTATTCAAATGTTCTTACTTGTTCTTATCTAGGACAAAATTTTTCCTTCAAATACCACAACCATATTGCAGCTGTAATTGACCTGTTGCTGGCGGTATGGAACTTGGAGGCAATAGTTGCAGGTAAGCAAGTTGTTTAGCTTACTCACACAAGTGGATTAAAGCATATTGTTTCAATGATCATTGCTTTCATTAAATTGTTTTGGAAATGTGAGTCTGCTGCTATTCCTATAGAAGTGTTTGATAACAGACCTTCAAATAATGCTGGTTATGGGGAAAGAGTTTATTACATCTAGCATACATGGTTATGGGGGAATGAGTTTGATTTTTGGTTCACTGCACACCGAACACTGAGAACCAGAGAATCCTTAACAGCCAACTCATCAGACCGTTTGGAAAGTGGTATGTTATCTTTGGGAGTGAGAGAGTTCCTGGCCACCACTGCAGCGGTCATATCATTCTTCATCATAGAGTCCCTAATGGTAAGAGGACCAGTAAGAGATAAGAATGATGGGCGCCATATGTTGTCTTGAGAAGGCATGGCTACCTCTTCACCAAAGTTCAAGTCAAAACGACGGTCGGATGGGCTAGACATTCTCAGAAATGATGAAGGAGAAATGAGGTACAATAAATCTCTGAAGTAAATGGAAAATTCCTACAAGCAATAACTCTCTGAATGTACTTCTTGCATACAATTGGTGCCCTTATAAAAGAAAGGGCAACATTGTCGTTGGTTCAAAAATCGAAGAGGCACCACTTTCCGGATTCCGAAGAGGCATCACTTTCCACACGCAACATCAGCTCATCGGGTATCACATATAACTTTGCTAAAGATTTCTGACAAAGTTTAGACACATAAATTTTGAAGGTCCAGCTACCCTACTATTACCCACAAGGGTAAAGGAACAGCACCACTGCTTGATAACTAGAAAGTTCCAATGTGTGTCAACCTCCGTGCTCTATGGCAAGGCAGACTGGCAAAAATGCCCAACCTTTACTCACATTCGAGAAAACACTCCCAACAAGATTGCTTGCTTAAAAATTAAAGAGGCACCGCCCTCCGAATCTAAAGAGCCAGACTCCCAACAGGATTACTTTCTCAAAAATCGAAGAGACACTGCTCTCCAAATCTCAAGAGTCAGACTCCTAACAGGATTGCTTTCTCAAAAAATTAAAGAGGCACCGCTCTCCGAATCTTGAGAGCCAGACTCCCAACAGGATTACGTGCTCAAAAATCGAAGAGGCACCGCCTTCCGAATCTCGAGAGCCAGACTCCCAACAGGATTACTTTCTCAAAATTTGAAGAGACACTGCTTTCCGAATCTCAAGAGCCAGACTCCCAACAAGATTGCTTTCTCAAAAATCAAAGAGGTACAATTCTCTGAATCTCGAGAGCCAGATCCCCGACAAGATTGCTTGTTCGAAAACCGAAGAGGCATCGCTCTCCGAACTTTGAGAGCCAGATTTCCTTGGATAAAGCTTATCTGCAATCTTCACACTCAACATCAGCTTTCCAGATACCACAGACCACTTTTTCAAAATGCTCTGACAAAGTTAAAACATGTGAAGCTTGCAGCTCCCACTACATTGTTATGACCAAGAAGGGTAAAGGAATAGCACTACTACTTGTTGTTAGGGAGACTCCTATATATGTCGACCTCCATCCTCCACACCTAGGCAAACCAGCAAATAAAAAAAATGCTCAACTTTTCTTCACATCTAAGAGGGCATTCTCAGCAGAGTCTCTCGAAATACTCAGCTTCCTTTCCTCCCAATAATACCTTTGCAAACAAGCCACACCAGAGCAAGAATATCTCATATCATCAGGGTTAAAAGCAAGAGTATCCCATATCATGCTTTTTCCCTGTCTTTTCCTTTGGCCTTGTTCTTACCTGCAAGACAAGGAGAAAGAGAGCAATCAGTCAGCACTTGGAATCAAGCTTCCAATCAGGAATTGACTGCCTGGAACCCTTTGTCTAATTACTTACCTGGCATTGCTCTCGAGTACTCATCTTCAATAGCTTATGTTTCCAGAGAAGATACCACATCTGCTTGAGGAACAGATAGGGCAAGGGAGAAGGATACAAGGAAGCATGTGGAGACAAGCGTAATAGAACACGTGCCGATACATCCACTACTATGTCAAAAGCAAAAGAATCTCATATCATCAGCGTCGAACGTACTCTAGATTTGACGGACTTGTTTTGACCCTCAAATTCTTGAGTCGGCCTTATACTCTAGGGGAAACCAGAAAACCCTCCAGCCCAGTTCAAGAATAAGCCTGTGGAAAGTTACTTCTTCAAAAGCAAAAGTATCTCATATCATCTCTTCCCCATTTGCTTCTCCTTATCCTTGGTGTTATTTACGACACAATGAGAATGAGAACAATCAACCGAAAGCCGAAGTTGAACCTCCAATCCAGGTTGTTTGCTTGGAAGTCTGATTGCTTACCTTGTCTGTTACTTCCTTCGGCAAATCTCCTAGCTCGGCAACTTGGGGGACTCCTACTATAGGCTTTGTATCACACTTGACCAAGCCCGAAACTACAAGTAAGCTTCAAGTGAAATTGATACATTACCTTGTGCATCTTCATCGGTTAAAGATACCACCCCTGGATGGAGGAAAAGTACTTCCAAAGAAGATGCCACATATACATATGAGACAGATAAGGCAAGTGAAAATGATACCACACTTTGGTACTTAGAAGTTTCGTGATTACTCAATAGCTTGGATCTTGCAAGTCCCCAACCGATGAGCTTCCCTCACTCGGGAACTTAGGGGAGCATTGTTTGTACCATACTTGACCAATCCCGAAACTACTAAGCACCGGTCAAAGTTATACCGTCAATGACCCAGAAGAGTTTCCCTCTAACCAGGAGGCCAATCACAGCACGACACGTGTCGACATCAGAAGCCAATCATAGCGTGACACGTGTCAACATCAGAAGCCAATCACAACACAACACGTGTCAATGTAAAAATGAAACTAGAAACTCTCTGCTATAAATAGAGATCATTCTCTCACAATATTTCCAAATGTCATTTGTACTAAATCATTCACTTGTACTCACCAAATGAGAGCTTGAACCTATGTACTTGTGTAAACCCTTCACAATTAATGAGAACTCCTCTACTCTGTGGACGTAGCCAATCTGGATGAACCACGTACATCTTGTGTTTGCTTCCCTGTCCCTATCCATTTACATACTTATCCACACTAGTGACCAGAGCAATTTAGCGAAGGTCACAAACTTAACACTTTATGTTGTACCAAATTCCTCGCTGATTTTATGCATCAACACTATCTTTAGGTGTACCACTAATTCGAACTACATGCAGTTTGATTCCTTTCCCAGGGATATGTAGGCTGTCCATTTCGAACTCAATCGTAAGCCGCCGTTTACACGAAGACAAGTCTATGAATAACTCATGTCTTTAAAGCTCTCTCATAGGCTATTCCTAAAAGATGACCCCTGATGTAATACTTATATTTTATCATCCTCACCAGTGATTTGATTCTCCTTCCCATAGATATGTAGGTAATCCTTCCCAGACTTAATCACACCCCTATTAATAACCCTATTTCTTCTATCAATAAGGAAATTTTGAAGTTTGTTTATCTCGTGATCAATGTGTGTTTCTTTTTTCCTTTTTCGGTGATGTAGGGAATACCTTAATCACTTGAGAAAAATATAAACTTTGAAATTTCGCATGATTGCAAGTCTAAAAATTCAAAGCAACACTATCAAGGGATTCTCTTTTAGCCTATTCTGTGTTGTTTGGTTAGCAACTTGGGAGACTTAAGTCGTAATAAGTGCGGTTACGATTGGTACGATATGGGTACAGGCACATGGCGTCCTGACCTCGAATGTCCATTGCACCATCCGACCTCTGAAAAGTTTATGCAACCAGAATGGTTGTGAGTTATAACATTCAAATCTGATCTCTAAGCTATTCGAAGGAATAGTCGAAATGGCGATCTAGAAATACTCTAAGGGTGGCTCTGAACTCCGACCCTGAGTACGACTACTCCCACTAACATGGTAAGCTAAGTGTGCACTGCAACACCTTGTGTTCACCAGGTCCGAATGGGGTATCCATACTAAGCAATCTCCAAGAGGAATTTTATTGCAATGGAACTTTGATACATGGAAATGCTTTGGCCAAGTCAGTAACGTAGTCCTATCGGAAATGCTCAAGTTCGACGCATATGGTCTGACAAAAAGATTCCAAAGATGTGTCCAACCTGCACGTAGGCAACCTAGTCCTTAAAGAACTTTCGTTTAAGATTCACTGAGGACGAACATGCAATTCGAACTAAGAAGGGGATCTCGTCTTAATATCGCATTGCAAATATTAAAATCCTTGGCCTATGAGGTGGGGTGTTGTACCATGATTTTCCAAAGTCGGAGTAAGGTTGATTCGAATGTAGTCACCTCAGAAATCTGGTCATGGACTCACCAGCTTAGAGCGAAGTTGGGTCAAACGAGGCATGATGAGAGAGGAGATGAGGTTGGAACGGCGAGTTAAGGCCGAGGTGGAACAATCCTTAACTAGCTTAAAGGAAGAGATTTTAGACTTGGAAGTAGAGCAGGAAGAAGAGTCAAATCCAGCACCAGTCCTAAAGAATCTCAGCTACTTCTAAGGGAAATAGAGTCACCAAAGGAGACTAGCTTTTTTTAAGGCTTCTCTGGTTGGGATGAAGGCCTCTCCCTTCCATGATTTCAAACCTTTTTTTTTTTTTTGCAGTAACATGGATTCCTTTTTATTCCTTCTTTGTTGATGGAAATAGATCTCAACTGATAACCCTCTAAAATAAACAAACTTTGTATGAGGAATAAGTGTCAGAGCAAAATACAAGTAAGTTTGTGGGCCCGGGACAAAGCTCAATAGCTCGCCTCTTCAACATTGGTTCAGGGAAACATTGCCTCCTAAACTTAGCATTCATAAAGTATTCTCATCACAAGGTCCGAAGTGCCACATTACTCTAGTAGTAGGAATTAAATATTAAACCCATGAGAAAACTTATGCTCCACACTTATTGAATAGCTTTAGTTTGTTGCTCAAAATATTATGCAAAACATGAGCTAGTTTCTTTATGCATTTATGCCTTACCCCAATTCTTAGGTCAAGGACTTGAATTCTTGCAATGTAGTATCAGGAAGGGATTTTTCTTCCCGGATTGGATTGCATGTTCATCTTCAGTGAATCTTAAACAAAAGTTCTTTAGAGACATGGTCGTCAGACCTGAGCATTTCCAATTTGTCTACTCAAAGCATTTCCGTGTGTCAGAGCTTCTTTAGAATAAAATTCCTCTTGGAGATTTCCTAGTCTAAATTGCCTAGTCTAGATGCCTCTCGTTGGAATAAAATTTCACTACAAACAGCACGGGCCTGGTTTGACTTCATTACTTCAGTATCATGTGATGGATAAAATTTGAGACATGTTTTACTAACTCAGTTAAAAAAAATATCAACCAGTTAATAAAAGAGCTTCACTTTAACATTAAACTCAGTAACAACCAAGGAAGAAAATATCGGTAATATCGGAAATATCGGTAGTCCGAAAACACGGAAATATCGATGGAAATATCGGGATAATATCGATATCGATAAAAATTACATGGAAACCACGGAAATTGTAAGAAAAACTTGGAAATTTTTATTGAAACTTTGCAGAATGTTTATTTAGTCAATTATCTATTAGTTTATAAAAAAAAATTGGAAGGAAATGCATTGCATGATGGATTTAACATTATCAAGTTGATTAGATAGCGAGCTGACAAACATTGTGAGTGTAGAAAATATGTAGTAATTAATGAAAGAAGTTTAAACACACCATAATCATTTATATATAATGAATTAGTACAATATTTTACGCTTTATACATTGCATGATATTAACAATTTAATGCTCATTTGTACAACTAAATATGTGCAACTCGACAAGATTTAGACATGAGTGAGTGAGAAACAAAAAAAATGAATCACATTGAACGCTCTAAAACAAAAAGATAGATATGCGAATTATTGGAGAGCATGGTTACCCCCCTCATTTTGTTCAATGTGATTCATTTCTTTATTAATTTAGACATGAGTGAGGGATGTAACCACGTCTCAATGTAAAATTCCCCTCAATGTGATTCATTTCTTTATTAATTTAGAAATGGTTACCCCCCGTTCAATGTGTTCAATTTAGACATGGTTACCCCCCTCATTTTAATCATATTGGAGAGCATGATTTAAATATAGTCATGAAGAAATGACTATGCATTTTAGGAGAATTTAGACATAGTCATGAAGAAATGAATCACAAAAAGATATATATGCGAGATTAGAAATGCAACACGTGAGGAATTTGCAAATGACTGCTTAAAATGAGTCATTAACAAATTTCTTTTACATATCTTTGTAATGTTCATGTGATACATTTCTAATTCCTCCTATTTAACTTTGTGAGACAGATTTCTTCTTCATTTGCCTAAAATGCATGCCTTGTAGTTTGGGAGTCTCTCACCCAAACATACATGTAGTATTGGGTGTGGTAACTATTTGTAATAACTTTTTATAGTGGAAACTCAACTTCCTTTAATATGCAAGCATATATGCTCCAGATCCATGAAGAAAACTAAGGTTTCAACCCCAAAATTAATTGGCAATAAGAGTTATGACACAACTCCTAATAAACTTTGTGAGGAATTTCTTAATTAACTCTCCGATTTGGAACTTTTCTTACATCCATGCAGTAAGATGAGGAAAAAAGAACTTTGCTTCTAGTAGTTACCGTTTAGCTTATTTTCTATCTTTATAATATAAATAATATTATTTAAAAAAAAAAAAGGTAAGAACTTTTTATCTCACCCCACACCGCAACAAATCAAAACCCTTTTGACTGACTGATAAGTTATCCCACTGTCCCACATCGGCTGTGCAATAGAATTGAGCAAGCAAACAATCCTATAAAAGCTAGTTTGCATCCCACATCGGCTGTGCAATGGAAGTGAGCAAGCAAACAGCTCTATAAAACCCACATTCCAAGGCACTCTTTTCTCGGTCTTTTGGCTAAGATCTGATGTGGTATCTGTTATTGTTAGTTTAATATTTTCAGTATTATAAGTATTTTTGAAGTATTTCGTGGTATTATAGGTAATATCACGATATTACCGATATATCGCGATATTTTGACGAAAACTTCTTGGATACCTATTAAAATATCGGTAAAGCAAAAATCCGATAATATCGGCGAAATATCGTCGATATTATCGATATTTAAAACCTTGGTAACAACCATAATCTCATGAAACATTTTATTTTGGTTTTATAAGGAGATGAGCAACCATTAGGGAATTGAATCACAGTGTTTTCTCTGTAAAAACTTAATCAGATTCTCTCCCTACGTATGTCAGTCGTTCGCATAACTTGGATATCGATGCTAGAAACGCGGACTACGATAGTGTGAATGAATATCAATGTCACGGTAACGACGTTAATATAAAGTTTCCATCAATATCTGGTAAACAATGTTCATATGAGGTTGATAATGTTTATATGCCGTCAATATTTATTACCACCACATGAATATAACGTTGTTAAATGATATTGATATTTGATTGCTATATATTATTGTTCATCCCTCGTATTCATTCAATCCCAACACAGAAAGTTATTCAACTGAAATTTGTTTCCCAATTTATTTCCAGCCGAGGTGAAAACATGCATGTTGGAGAGGGAGCATCCTTACGATCGAGTCATGGAGTACAATCTATTGCTTTCTTGTAGGAGTAATATTATTCATACCATGTTTTTGTACCATATTTTCATATCAACTTAGCTGGTATTTGATGTGGACAGCCACATCATTTGAATTAATCAGATTTTAAATTTAGTTCATTATTTAATAAACTAATAATTAAGAAAAATTAGTTAATTAAATGATGATTGTGGTATACGAGGAGTCTTTCTCCTTCATTTCCTTGGGTTTTGCAAATTTTTCAAATAATGTGGCTGCCCAGATCAGATGCACCTAAGGTGGTATAAAAATATGGTATAAAAGCATTGTATGAATAGCATTACTCTTCTTGTAGCTAGGTTGATAACGAAACACGTAAAGAGGACGTGTATTGAACTTTTTGCATGTAAAATAACAATGGTCCACCTGTCCTTTTAGAAGATGAAATCTCTTCTTACTAATATAGTTCGTTGTATCCGTATTCCATACCACTTTTATGAAGGATAATTAAGTAAAAAAATAATTTTTGTAGCTCCACCTTTTTTGAGTAATAACCTCCATATAGTAATAAATTAAATTGGTTTGATCCTAACATTATTTCTACTACGTAGAGGTTTTACTGTATATCAATTGGTCCATTATTCTGGATTCCTCTCTTCTTCTTTTTTGGTCAGCCGATGGAAACTCATCCTTTTAGAGGGTATATTCAATTGAGACTTTGAAAGATTTCAAATGAGTTATAAATCCATGGAGTTTTACTTAAGGTTCATAGACTCCATTTGAATTCAATCAAAATTTTAGGGGAAATGTCTGATTTCCTGAGGCCTACAGTACACTATAAAATCCCTCCAAATTCTTAACTTTTAAAAATACTTAAAAATAAAATTCTAAATGAATACACATGAAGATTTAGGAACTACTTTAAAATCTTGATTGAATACACCAAGATTTTTATGGAGCTCTATAAACTCCTTAAAAATCTTGAATTGAATATCCATTAACTCCCTTGGATTCATTTAAAATCTTGATACTTCTAAAATACTTTGATCTCCTAATTAAATACATTAATCCAGACTAGCCTAAGCCCACACACTTTGTGTATGAAGTAGGGTTTTGCTTTTTTTAATTTATTTTTCTTTTGGAAAATATTTGGGAGAGAGAGAGAGAGAGAGAGAGAGAGAGAGAGAGAGAGAGAGAGAGAGAGAGAGAGAGAAGAGATATAATTTTATTGGACAACCTCGACATTACAAGAGAAATATATTATGCATCAAATAAAGAGGTTCCAGATAGCCTGGTGCATAGAAAGCAAGAGCATGTCCCCTTCTTGCAGCAAAACCTTAATCCCCAATATATAATGGGGTTTATTATCAAGCATTGAAAAGTAAAAGGTAGTGCATAATTAAGGAAATATATTATACATGAAATAAAGAGGTACCAGAAAGCCTGGGGCATAGAAAGAGCATGTCCCCTTCTTGCAGCCAAACCTTAATCCCCAATGTACAATGGGGTTTATTATCAAGTATTGAGAAGTAAAAGATAGTGCATCATTAAGGATAATATCGTTGGAAATGTTGGATTACGCGGATGATATATACCAACCCAAGCTGATCTCTCTTGCAGAATTTGAAGACCCATATACCTGACCAAAACACAAAAGTTGAAAGGAACGAAAAAGAGCAATTCATACAACCAAATAAATTTTGAAAATTTCAATCTGTTGCAAGTATACATCACATACCTGCCTAACATAGCCCATAGGGTGGCTCGCCCGTGTGACAGGGAATGTGGAAGAATCAACAATGCGTAATGCATCAATTCCATTAACACGCAAACCACCATCAACCACCTTTCCATCAATGCATCCACCGTGGTAATGCCAATATGAGCCCAAAGAATCTCGACAAAATGTTTCGAGTGCATCATCTGTTTGATTATTTGGCAGAGGTACTCCTAAAAAGGTAAAACCTTGTATACCTGGCAAATCTTGGGTTTTATATTGTTTAAATGCGTTAGTCCTAAATAAATCACCAATTTATTTCATGCCGCTAACACAATGAGCAAGGTCCGTCGCAATTGAAAAGTAATTGAATCTAACATTGGGGCCAATTGTCACATCAGAAGATGAATTTAGCGTGAGAGAGCCATGAGAATAAGGTCCAGGAACTTTGTTAGGAATGTGAGCGAAAGTTGAATTTACTGGCAGGGGGTGAGACTCACTAGGAAATAAACTATGGGCGGGGAAGTAAGTGGTCCGCCGGAGAGAGAACATTGCCAGAAATCTTTTCTAATGCCTAGAACTGTTACGATTGAGGCTTCGATTGGATTTGGGGGCAAAATGTTAATGAAATTACGAGGATTGTCGTACAGAAACTGCCCAACGTATGGATGGTCAAGTACAACTAGGATTCCAAGATTGTGGGGTCCCCATTGTCCCTGCACATAACTTCTCCTTGATCACGTACATACGCTCGATGAGAAATTCCGTTAGAATCCCTATATATGACTCCTGTTGCTGACAAAACTGCATTATAAAATAGCGCAAAATTAATAACAAATAAATATAACCAAAATAGGGCAGCTTAATTATTCTCACCTCAAGTATTTTCCCTTACCTTCATTCCGTTAATTTAAAGCATAAATTATTAATTTTAAACTGCAGCATGAGAAACTAGGAGTTGTTTTAAATCATAGATGCAACGTACTTGATTCACTAGAAGAGAAGAGGATCTTCTCTACGTTGGCATGAACTGCAACTCGCAAGTTGTGGAGGTCTCCTTTGTTAAGTAGTTCCTCAGCTGCATGTCTCGTTCCATTATTGTCAAAAGTTGAGCCAGTGATTCTGTTTGAAATGGTACCAAGCATGGTATTTTAGGTTGATTTAAAAATGCACAAAGATTGAAACTTTATGACAGAATATTGCAGAGAAGAGAATGAGCTCAGAGAATAGAGAATGTTCAGAGTTCTTAATTGAAATCAAAAGAGGGAATTTACAAGCCTATATCCCTAAATCAGTCAAATGCTCAGATCCTATTTTTCAGGGAGCAAGGACCGATCTCTAGCCATTCAGGCCATCGGAGGCTACGATCCTTCCACTTGGGAGAGGATCGAATAACACAGTACAACCTAGATAGATAAGAATAATAGCTGTGCAGGTTTCTAATAATAGAAAGTAAACTAGCCGTTACATATTTGAACCTAACGGCTACTTGCTAAAAATAGCAAGTTCTTCATCTCTTCGATTTCAGTATTCTCTTCAGCTTCTTTCTGCAGGATTATCATCTGCAGATCGATGTTAAGCTAGTATGCAGCTTAAATCTCAACAGCATCTCCTAAGCTGCTTACTGGCTTAACTCCAAGTCTCAATCTCAACTGATTAAATCTATCTTTTGGCAAAGCTTTTGTAAATATGTCTGCAAGTTGTTCTTCACTTCTGCAGAACTGCAAATTGATCACACCTTCTTGCAGAGCTTCCCTTATGAAGTGATACCTCCTGTTTATGTGTCTAGTTCTCTGATGAAAGACAAGATTTTTTACCATAGAAATTGCTGACATATTGTCACAAAATAAAGGTGTTGCCTCAGTTTGCATTTCCCCAAAATCATCAAGAACAAACCTTAACCAAATTCACTGTGCTGTTGCCTCAGCTGCTGAAACATTCTCAGATTCAGCGGTTGACAATGCAACTGTGTTTTGTTTCACAGAAGGCCAAGAAAATGCCCCACTGCCAAAGCTGAACGCATAACTTGAGGTGCTTCTGCTATCATCTTCACTGCCAGCCCAAACCCAATGAGGATTGCAGACTTATCTTTCACATACTTGTTGGAAATATGCCCTGAAAGTCAATCTTTGGAAGAAACCTTTCAGGACAATAAATGGATGTATAGATGACTCTTATACATCAAATGGCGAAGATACTATTTAGGACTATCTCTATAAACGATATATGTCCTAAATGGTGAATCCATGGACAATGGATCGATTGAAGAAGTAATCTAATGATGTTAGACTACAGAGACCTTCTTCACATAACCATCATGTCCAAAAGGTTCCTGGTCGTAGGATTGTCGGAGGGATACTGACAATGCATAGACCGGTATGTACTATATCCGCTTCGATTAGAAGGATGGAAAGTCTCATCCCATTCGTGTAGTGACACTAAGACAAGTATGTAGGTGCTCATTAAGGGAATGAGTTCACTGAACACAATCGAACGAGAGTACTTGCATGGAGGTCTACTCACATGTCAAGCAAGCAACTCTAATGGTTGGAATAATGTAAGTAGTCCTTTGACTTGAGGCATCATCGTTGTCTTGTGGTTAAGTACTTGATATTTGATTATGTCAAAGTCACTCCATCCGCGGGTGTCCACGGCATAGTCGGGGTTAAGCCACTTAGTCATGAAGGCAAGTGAATGCGCAACAAGGAATCTCTAATCCTCGTTAAGAGAGGATGAATACTCTAAGATATGATTTGGGAATCTTCGGCCGAAGTATCGAGCGTTATAAAGGAAAGCGTTCCTATACGACTCAATTGAATCATATAAGAAGGAATAATCACATTAGGGGTTTGACATAACATATCCATACCCTAGTGATGTGATTGAGAGTATTGTTTTAGAGAATGATCGAATTGCATTGTAATTCCAACTGAATAGGTTCTCCGAACAACTTCTACATTAGCTTGGGTAGCCATGATATATGGTTAGATGTCCCTCATGGCTTGTGAGTTCTTCTAGATGATTAAATGTAGTCGTCAAAGAAGAAGGTGAATTAAAAGTAAGTTTTAATTCACTAAGTGATTGGATTAAATATAATCAATTGGATTGGTGCCAATCACCTCACTGCCTTGCTAATTAGAACCTAAAACGATTGTTCACCAATACACTATTGTAGTGAGTAATTAATGGATGATGGAAATAATTAATTGGATTAATTAAGTGTTGTGATTAATTAGAAAGTCTAAAGAAATCATAAAAACGATATAAGATCGTTTTGGGCTTAAAGAAACGTTCGGGTTTAATTGGGCTCATTGGGCCTAAACCCATTGGGCTTTTATTCAAGCATAAGATGACTTGAAATGATAAAAGCCCAAAAGCCCAAAGAACACTAAGGAGGCCGGCCACATAAAGGGAAAGGGAGAGAGAGGAAGTCAAGTGGTTGACTAGGTTTCTTTGTTCTATAAAAGGAACTTTATAGAGATATTTTTCATAAGGGTTTTTGGGTGTTCAAAACAACAAAAGAGAAAAAGAAAATAACTCTCTCTTCAACACCAAAGGTCGGCCACCATAGGGAGATTTTAGCTAATCATCTTTTTCTCCCTTTGGTTATTCCTTCATCCTTCTCACTATACTAGTGGGTGAGGATCTTTAGAGATCTTCAACTTTGGAGACTTGAAGAGAACCTAGGAGCACTCATTTGTAAACAAAGTGGAGGAGGCAAGGAAGAAGGCTAGGCTCAAGGAGTTCAAGGAGCAAAGGTCTTGGAGGTGGTCCATCCTTGGTCTAAGATCTAGATCAAGAGGTATAAAACTACTCCTAAACTTTGTTCTTATATAAATTTGTTTTTGATGCATCTTACATAAACCTATGAATCTTGAAGGGGATTTATGTGACTATTGCTTTGATATTATCTGATAACATGCTTCCGTTGCTTTCGTATGTAAATTTTGAATTGTATATGCATGCTAGTCACTAGAAATCCCATATGAATCTCATAGATTTCCCTTCAATACTCTATGCCATAGTTTAGGGTCCCTTTCACATATCTCAGTACTCTTTTTGCTACTCCCAGATGCTTTTTAGTCGGACCATTCATAAACCTTGATAACAAACTTGCAGCATACATCAGATCAGGTTTAGTTGCTGTTAAATACAGCAAGCTTCCCATTATTTTTCTGTAAAGCCCTTTATCTGCCAATTCACTCCCATCCGATTTTTTAAGTTTTTCATCAGTAGGTAAGGGAATAGACACAGGTTTGCAATCTTCAAGCCCAAATTTTTCAAGTAGTGACTTGGCTTACTTACTTTGGTGAATGAAAACACCTTGATCAGTTTGTAATATCCCTATGCCAAGGAAGTGGTGTAGGAGACCAAGATTAGACATTTCATATTTATGCATCATCTCCCTTTGAATGCACTAAGCATCTTGTTACTGCTTCCAGTATAGATAATGTCATCAACATATATTGAGACAATTATCAAACCTCCTTCATCATCAGATCTTGTATATAGTGTGTCTTCACTTGTGCTTCTTTTGAACTTACACAGAGAGAGATAAGCATCAATCTCACTGTACCAGGCCCTAGGTGCTTGTTTAAGTCCATATAAAGCCTTTCTTAACTTATAGACCTTGTGACCTGCATTTTTTACCTCAAAACCTTCAGGCTGCTCAACGTACACCTCTTCATCAAGCACACCATTCAGGAATGCTGATTTAACATCCAACTGAAATAACTTCCAACCCTTTTGTGCCTCTAGAGCAATGAGAGTTCGAATTGTGTCTAACCTTGCCACAGGTGCAAAGGTTTCATTGTAGTCAATCTCAGGTTTCTGTGCATACCCCTTGGCTACAAGTCCGGCTTTGTGTTTTTGAACTGTTCCATCCAGGTTAAACTTAGTCTTAAACACCCATTTCACACCCATAACAGGTTTATCAACAGGTCTCTCAACAAGTTCCCAAGTATTGTTCTTCTCAATCATTTCCAACTCTGCATTCATAGCTTCTTGCCAAGCTATATCACTTGCTGCTTCTTGATAGTTCTCTGGTTCTATAATGCACATGTGACACCTTGCATATATATATTCTAGAGTTCTCAACTTCACTGGTGTGGAGCCTTGACTGTGACTTCCACCAATATCTTCAATTGACTCATCAACAATAGTGTTTGAATGAGAACCTTCAGCATTGTTAAACTGGATTTCATCAGTTTGTTACTCTCTAACTTCTTCTTCAGAGTCATTTCCTTCAAGATTGAAAGGTATTGAAATAGACTCCACTTGGTCGCTTTTCTAATTCCATGATTGGTTTTCATTGAAAATTACACTTCTTAAGAGTACTATCTTCTTAGATTGCAGATCATACACTCTATATCCCTTTTCACAGCTTCCATATCCCATGAAAACTCTTTTCCTGGATTTTTCATCAAATTTGTTCCTCAAATGTGACGGGACATGAGTATAGCAAATACAACCAAATACTTTCAGGTGCTTGATTCCAGGCTTCCTACCTGTGAATGCTTCAAAAGGTGTTTTATCTAGGACAGATGTTGTAAAACATCTATTTTGAAGATACACTGCTGTGCTTACAGCTTCTGCCCAGAAAATCACAGGGATTTCTTTCTCAATCATCATGGACCTTGCCATCTCACCAATTGATCTATTTATTCTTTCAGCAACTCCATTTTGCTGAGGAGAGTAGGCAATAGTCAGTTGCCTCTCCATTCCCATGCTTGCACAGTAGTCTAAAAACTCATGTGAGGTGTATTCTCCACCTCTATCACTCCTTAGCTTCTTTAAACTAAACCCACTTTGCAGTTCAACAAAAGCTTTGAATTTTTGAGACACATTGAAGGTATCAAATTTGTTTCTAAGAAAGTATACCCAACACATTCTTGAGAAATCATCAGTGAATGTGATGAAGTACCTATTCCCTCCAATGGACTCGTTTTGCATTGGTCCACACAAATCTGTGTGCACCAATTCAAGTGGACAGCTTGCTCTCCACACTTTTTCTTTGTCAAATGGTTCTCTGTGATGCTTGCCTGATACACAACCTTCACACACATCTCTCATTTATGTCAAAACAGGTAGTCCAAGTACCATTTCCTTCTGCTGCATCTTTTTCATGCTAGTGAAGTTCAAATGTCCAAGCCTTCTGTGCCATATCCATGAATCTTCAACCATAGATGCTTTCTTGCTGCAGGAGTTATAGACTCTAGTGAAAGAGGAAAACATCGATTTCCTGCCATGATCACTTTTGCTACAACATTGTTAAGACTGCTATCATCAAAAATCACTGCCATATTTCCCCCATATAGAACATAGTATCCGTGCTCCATCATTTGGCCTACACTCAGTAAGTTTTCATCCAAACCTAGAACCAGCAACACTTCATTTATATATCTTTTCCCACACTGAGTTTCAACCACTAGAGTGCCTTTTCCTGTTGCTTGTACAAGATCACTAGTGCCCATTTTAACTTTACAGGTCACAGATCTGTCAAGGTTTATTAAAGCAAACTCTTGTGATGTCATGTGGTTGCTGCAAGCGCTGTCCACAAACCATACACTTCTATCTTGCATAATTGATGAGTGACAAGCATAGAACATGGTTCCTGTGGTTACGTCTTCTTCCTTTGCATAGTGGGCAACTTGCTTATGACCATCACAGTCCTTTGCAGTATGGCCAAAACGATTGCACTTTCCACATTTGG